>NC_135787.1:143386000-143724000 GCF_051106095.1 Pogona vitticeps | reverse complement strand
TAATGGCTGTTGAAATCCAAAACTTCAGGTGGGCACCAGATTGAGAAATCTGGGCTAATTATCTACATGAATTGTTGTTGCTACGTGTCAAATTGCATCCAATCCAATACCAATCTTCTTAGGGTTTTTCAAGGTATGTGAGATATTGAAGAAGTAGTTTTGCCAGTGTTGATCCCAAGTGACTTTCTGAGGCAGAGTGGGCATTCAAACCCAGATCTTTTGAGTCCACACTGGCTCTTGTATACAGTCACTAAACAGTGAATCCTGCTGAATTTAGTGTTGTGTATTCACAGGGAATGATTTAGAATTTCAGCCTAAACATGTGTTTTCCTTATTTTATGTAGAATACTATTATTTTTAAAACTGAAAAAGAAACACATCAACACATTTTTGAACGTGGACTAGTTTCTACAAATTTTTGAAGTCTCTCCCTGGCTGAAATTTGGTTGCTTGGTGTGATAAATCTCAACTAGAATAGGCCCACTGAAGTGAAGGAACTTACAGTATAGAGGAGCTGATTCACCAAATGTCCACTGATTCATTGGGCTTCTTCTGGTTATGGATTACTGCAGTAAGCAACAGGATTTTGGCCTCTGTTTGAGATTTATGTAATTTTGTCATGTCATTTTGTATTATATTTAAAACCAAATCACAGAGAATATGGACCAATTAAAAGGTAATCTTTTGTACATTTGTTTAGCACTCATTAGTTAGTATGTGAAGTCTTTATTAAACTAGCAGTACAGGCTATATTTTGTTTATCACACTCATGAGTGAACAAAATATGTGCTCTGAGCTGCAGAGTCATATTTCTAACATCCGTAACTACTCTTTTGAGATAATGTGGGAATTTAGGTAAGATAATATGGGATTGTTGTTATGGCTTTTTTTGGGCTCTTTGGCCGTGTTCTGAAGGTTGTTCTTCCTGACTTTTCACCAGTCTCTGTGGCCGGCATCTTCAGAGGACTGGAGTAGGAACTCTGTCTATGCTCTGTTGTTGTTTGTTTGATAGTTGAGTATTTATAGCTGTGGGAACAGCTTTTGTCCTTTTCACTGTGAGCATGGGTCAGAGGCCAGAGGCAACCAGTGATGCAGAAAAAAGAAATGAGGGAGGATGGAGAGGCAGAGGTCTGGGCCCTGGCACTGACTATTCTCAACCCAAACCTCCTAAGGAAGTTCTTCAACCCTCCTGCTTTAGTTGACTTTGCGATGCTATTATAGAGAGGAGGTGCCAGCAACTTCCCCTGGATTCTGACCCTGCACACACAGTTACACTGGTGAAGTTTGAACATATCTGCAGAGGTGCTACCCATTCAGAGACTGACACACCCGTCTTGAGGCTAAGGAAGAGAATGGACAGAACTGAAGCTTGGGGGAGAACAGTGTAAACCTGGGGAGAGTGAAGTAGCCACTCCCCAATTTTAGGACTATGATCCAACCATTAGAAGGCAGATAAAGAGACGGTGATGTTAGGTTACTAGTTTGTTTTTTAAAAAAGCTCTGTTGGTTCATAACTTTAGGTCTTGCCTTTTTGATGCCCTCCCCCCACCTGCCTATATCTACTCCAAAGCATGTTTCTTTGGAGCAAGTATATTGAGCATTTTAAATTCAATGGAACAAATTTTCAGAGAGCTCTCCCCCTACCCGCAAAAAAACCCCAACCTCTGCATCAAGCTAGTGATGCTTATCCACTCCCTGTAAACTTAAGTCTTCGCTAAGACCTGCCTTGTAGCAATGTAGGGCCTGGCAAAATTCTTCCTGTGCCATGTGTACTATAGGTAAGCCAGCAAAAGATATGAACCTTAGCACGCATGGTGGCAACTGATAAAGCTACAGTGGCCATATGACCTCCTTTGGGAAGGATGGTCCTCCATTGGAACAGTGCTCTTTTTGGGGACGTGTAAGTGGCTATCCAATTTTCCCAGTGAATTTCCCTGTCCAATCAAGGGAAGTAGAGGATTTGATCTGCAAATGTATCTAATGATTTTTAAGTAAATTAATTTAAGTAAATTAATTGAGGCAGGTATTTTGTAAGGAAAAATGCAAGTACTGTACATCCTTCCCAAAGGAGCTCATATGGCCACTGATGAATGGGAAGAAGGATGTGGCATGGCATATTGGTTCCATATGAACTTTGGATGTGAAGTCACTCCCCAGGAGTAGACATTCTGAAAGCATTGCTCAGGCCATTCTCCTGAAATAAATTACTGTTGCCCAGCTAGATATTTCAGCAGAACTACACTGACCTTTATTTATTTTCTTTTTCTATATATTTATTTTCAGAAAATACAAAGCATGGAGCATTTCAGAGAAGAGCAAGGCAGGATTAAATTAGCTTTCTCAGAGAAATGCAAGGAATAACAGAATAGTTCCTGGGTATGGCTTTTGTGCAGATGTTTAGGTCATGTGACTGTATTTCAGGCTAATGAACATTCACATGCCATCAGTCTCGTCACAATCAAATTGTGATACAACCAGGAATTCTTTAATTACCACCAACTTTCCTGGTTGGATGATATCATCTTCTTTATGTTGATGTACTTAACAGGATTTTGGCTACGTATTTCGAATAGATCTTTTCTATGTCAGGACCAATCTATGAAATATTAAGATTTTCAAATGTCAAACGGTTAAGTTGCTAAAAAGTGATAAGGGCTAAGGCTGAGGGCAGCAGGGAAAAAGAAAGACTGGATATAAGATAGACTGACTCCCTAAAGGAAGCCAGATGCTTGAGATGACAAAAGCTGAGGAGGACTTTTTGAAGATCATCTCAGAGTGCAGGACACACAACAATGGGCTCAAGTTAAAGGAAGCCAGATTTTAGTTGAATATCAGGGAAAAAAATTCTTAACTGTTAGTACGAAAGTGGAACCAGTTACCTCAGGAGTTGGTGATTGCTCCAACACTGGAGGCATTCAAGAAAAAGATGATCAACTGGCAGATATGCTTTGATTGTATTCCTGCATTGAGCAGGGAGTTGGACTTGATGGCCTTGTAGGCCCCTTCCAACTTCACTTTTCTATGATCTTAAGGTTCCCATGAGTCGGAGGTGACTTGATAGCACATAACAACAGCAAGGACTAAAAGCATTAAGAAGTGAAAGAAATATGCAGTGGTGCCCCGCATAGCGACGTTGATCCATTCCGGATTATTCATCACTATGCAGAAACATCGCTAAATGGAACGGAAAAAGCCATAGGAACGCATTAAACTTGGTTTAATGCGTTCCTATGGCTCCCAAACTCACTGTTCAGCGATGTTCCTCCATAGCACCGCCATTTTTGCGCCCTCGGTAAGTGAGGGCAGGGCGCGAAAACACTTGCGGTGGCCATTTTGGGCACCCGGTGGCCATTTTGGAACCGCCGATCAGCTGTTTAAAAAAACATCGCAGTGCGAAGATCGGTACATGAAACGCTTACCGATCATCGCAATGCGATGTTTTGCCTATTCAGAACATCGCAATGCAATCACATTAGCGATCTTAAAAAATTGATCGCTATGCGAATTCGTCGTTAAACGGTGCACTCGTTAAGCGAGGCACCACTGTACTTTGTATATATTTCTTTTATATTCATACTTTGCACATTATAAGGACTGAAGGTAAAGCTAGATACAGCTTCCAAACTAGACTTCTTCACAGATTCTGCACCCAAATCCAGAAGCCTTGAATATATTTTGTTTTTGGCATGATGTTTTTAGATTAAAAAACTATTTCCAGCTTCAGATTGGGTTGACTCTCCATTATGTAGTGTAAAATTTTTAGCCATACTTTTGAAAAGTTAACTGATGTGAGTATATGTAGGCATATGTTTAGATAAAATCATTGATTTTTAAGAGTGTGATGAAATAGCTGAATTGTGGCACAAAAGCTGCAGTTGGCTTGTTCAGTGTTCATTGTATTGTCACATGAAACCCTGAAATGTTTTTCAAAACTTGGAAAGCTCAGAAAGTGGCAGACACAGGATATTTTAATATGCTGAAAAATGCAACATACCTAATACCTTCTAAAATATCATACTGAAATGTTCTTTCAGTGAGAGTTAAAAGTCATATTTAAGCTTTAATAAGATTGGTATGTTTTTCTTGTGGAAATTGTTTGGCTAATTCTAACCTTTAATTAGTAGCATCTAGACTGAGGTATATTCCAGCCATAGGGATGTTATTAGTGTAAACTGAAAGTTGGGTGTGTTACTCCATAAGAGATCAAAACAAATCTTGTATGCTTGACAGCATTATACCCTGCTGTGACTTGATGGAGGATATGGTTTTTCACTTGCAAAAGAAAAATTTAATTCACAATACGGCCAGATGTTGTCCCCTAATTCCTCAGCCTCACTGCCTGCCTACAGAGTAGGTGGTCTCTTGAGGTAAAACTAAGTATGTGTATACAGAGCTGTGAATATGCTTAGTTAAATGGTTCAGAAATATTAAAATTGCACCAGTGGAAAAAAAAGAGAGTACTGAATAGCTACTAGCATTCATACACTTTAGAAACATGCTAAACATACCAGAGCTCTCTTAAAGGTGTTCACTGGAAAAACCAGCTATTCAGTAATACTATGCATCAATAACATTTATCTAGCCATTGATTCCCAGTTCTTATTTTTGAAATTAGAAATGAGCAGACCTTTTGGACTTTGGTTCTCCCAGAATGCCCTAGCATTTAAGGACACCATTGTAAGATCTGGACCCCCAACATCTCTCACATGGGTCTCTTGAGAGCATTCTCTAACCTTATTACTATTGAGATAACAAGAAAGGGTAAGGACAGAAACCAGAAGCATGAATATTTCTGTTTTTTGGACAACAGCTCCCAGAATTCCTGTGGAATCCAAAAACACAAAAAAATGCATGCCTCTAGCAGAAATCTTGAGAACTTGGCTTGGATCTGCTCTTACAACCATGGTGCTACAATCCCCACTCTTTTGTGAAGGCTCTTCCCATCTCAATGGTACGATGCTTTGGAGCCAGAATTTGGAAACATCACATTTTTGGATTACAACCAGTGGCTGAGGTGGTCTGGCCACTGTTTAGACTGGGGAAATGATGGCTACAGGTTCAAGAGTTGTAGCCCAGACATTTATATTTCCAAATCTTGTTCTGGACATGTAGCTCCACTGTGAATTGTGCCAGAAGAAAACTGGGTGTATTGGTTTATGAGACTGTATTTTTACTACAGTGTCCCTACCATAAACAACTCATTTTAGAGTCAAGTTTACATACTGGATTCTCATGACCAATTCTATGATCTCTTTTTATTTTTTTATTTTTTTTGAACCAGTAGTTGGATCAAGATGACAGCTCCGTTACTTTGCCTTGTTTTTCTTTTTCTGAGCAGTGAGATGCTGCCCAATGTAACTTTTAGTTTCTGCCTCTGATTACCTCTTGGTTTGTGTGCTGATTGCTACCCTTCCCCCCCCCCCCAACCCCATAGCAGTCCTCTATGGACAATAGCTGCTACTGACTTTAGGAAGAAGCTTAACCCATTTTTCCATACAATTTTCTCAAACACTCCTCCCCCCCATGGGCACACAACAACACTCACAAGCTGCCCTATTTACTCTTCCTACTGAAGTCAATAACAACCCCGAAGGAGAGGCTCTGTTTAGACTGGGGAAATGACCTGGAAGAAGAGGGGATAGGTCTCCTTCTTTGCCATGATCCTGATCCAATTTCTCTATCCCCCATTATTTCTTTTTAAAAGAAATGAAATGAGATGGAGGATATTTTCTCCTGTTTGGCCAACATTTGCAATTTGTATCACCAGAATCCCAGTTTCAATGATGCAATTATTTTTTAGTTTCGCTCTATTAATTGAATTCCAACATACAGAAAAACGGTGTAATTGCTGGATTGCCTATATGCCGCTTTCCAGCATGCATTATTGAAATTTGTTCTAGATTCCAGAATAATCTGTACCTTTCTTTCCAGGTGTAGAATTACATGATTTAACAAAGAAACATCCAGCTTCAGCCCAGCATTGCTTTGGACAAATTGGTTGGGAAAGATATTTTATTCTGGGTTTGTTAGAACTCTGCGTATTTGTAATAACCTCACAGTCACTTTTAAACACTGCCCTTTGCCTACTTTTTGTATGTTTAATAATTTTGGAATGAATCCCAATCTTTTTGAGATTAACTAATAATCTCTCATGTAGTGCTCTGCCAAATGCTTTAGTGAAATTTAAGCAGACTAATCACATTACCATTGTCACTAAATCAGTTAAGTTGTGAAAGGGAACCAGAGTGAGATCACCCTTTCCCCTCAATTTCTTTATAGATGATTTTACATTTGTTCTGGATTGTCACTTCCCATGATTTCAATCTGATCACTCTATTATTGTGAATCACATGCATCTCCTTTTAAATAGTACAGGAAGAAACAGAGGAGGTTCTGGTTGCTTTTGCAGCCTGTTCACAAATATCTTTACACAATTCCCAGCACTAATGACAATCTGAAAGGTATATTTTAATTCAAACTTAAATGGGGCTGAGCATAGTATAAAGGCATATGTTTGAATTTTCAAGATTTTCATAGGGTATTTATGTTAATTTACAGGAATCCTTTCTGTCACAGTTCTTAGGTCAAGCATGTGATTGTCTGTCACTCAGTGGTATAATATATTACATATATATATCTAATACAGCTTGAGAGCGTTGCCTGAAATGTTTCTAGAAACAATAATCCCATTGACTTTAAATGAAATGCACATGGTGACAAATATGCAAGTGTATTAAAAATTATGCACTGCAAATTTAGTCTTCTTAATATCCTTCATTTATACTTTATATATACTCAGTGCAGCATCTATGCCAGTGATGGTGAACCTATGGTACACATGCCACAGATGGCACACAGATCCCTCTCTGTGGGCACGCGAGACATAAGTCACCATCGAGAAATACTTAACCGTCCTCCGATCCCGGATTTTGGCTCTCCCCTCTGCTGGTGCAGTGGTCCAGCAGAGGGGTGCAATGGCAACAATTGAGGGATTGGAGTACCTGTAAGTATTTCTTTGTTAATACCGCCCATAGAAAAAAAAAACCCACAAGCATTTAACCCTTGAAGTGCAGGAGCAGTTGTTTTTTCTAAACTAAAACCTCAGTATTTGGGTTTTAATTGCAGTGTTGACACTTTGAAATAAATAAGCTGATCTTATGTTGCAGTTTGGGCACTCGGGCTCAGAAAGGTTCCCCATCACTGATCTATGCAGTGATGTTTTGAAAGTGGCAGTTTATACCTCATTTTTAAGTCCACATGTAAATAGAACCGTATCACGTCAGAGCCATCCTGATCTCCTGCATATCAAGTAGGCCATACAGTACAAATAGTTTTCAAGGAGGTGGGCTTTGCTCATGCAGCTATATGCAAAAGTTAGAAGTGTTGGCCATACTGGCTGGGGATTGTGGGAACTGTAGTCCAACAACATTCGGAAGATCTCATGCTACCTACCCCAATCTATACATAATAATAGCTTTTTCTATCAGTCACTTGATTTTCCACCCTTTACAAATGGTGGTGTTAATTCAGTGGAGGGGTTATGTATTTATGTGGAAATTCTACCATGTTGCATCTAGAATAGTACAAGGGATATAACAATATTGACTTTGAGGGAAAAATGAATGCACACACACCTTTTGAAAAGAATTTTCAGTAAAAATTTTTTGAAAAAACACGTGAAAACACTATAAATTTCTCCCCATTGTTTTATGATTATTTGAACACGTGGAAGAAAGAAATGAGAACCACATGGAAATAGAAAAAATCCAGTAGGGAAAGGTTTCCTGTCCGATACAGGTAAAAACCAGTGGTATGGAAATATCTAGCTGCTTTAAATGGATTCAAATCTCCTGAGATAAATAAACTGGGATTGATGCTATGGGGTGGGAAGAGAAAAAGGAAATTGTAGGTTGTGTCAACAAAAGGATTGTGTCTGGATTAAGGGGAATTATAGTGTGACTCTAATGTGTTTTGATCACTCTTCACCTGGATGGATAGCACTGTAAGGAGGAAGTACACATTTGTATTAATCTCACCCAAAGTGTGGCTAATCCTCCAGTAATGAAAACAATATAGTTGAATTGGGAGAAGGGTTGGATTTGATGGCCTGATAGGCCCCTTCCAACTTCATGATTCTATGATCCTGTGCGAGAATAAACCTGTCTGTAACTAAATTGGGTCATAATAGGAGTCAGTTGTGTCTGAGAAATCAGACTTGAAAGGAATCCAGTGCTCATGAAGACCAACCACAAAAC
Organism: Pogona vitticeps; assembly: GCF_051106095.1. Classification (NCBI taxonomy): domain Eukaryota; kingdom Metazoa; phylum Chordata; class Lepidosauria; order Squamata; family Agamidae; genus Pogona; species Pogona vitticeps. The sequence continues at coordinate 143,715,745 of NC_135787.1, read as the reverse complement.
AAAGTACTGTAAGCCAATGTGAGGTGAGAATAGCTCTTGCTGGGCACTCACATACTTTTAGCAGTTAAGAAATTCCATCTGATAATGTTGAATTGTCAGTAACACCTGTTTCTGCCTGAAAATTACTTGGCTCTAAGTACTGATCCCAGTGCAGAGACGGCCACACATGGCTTCCTGCTTTGTCCAACAGTCACAGTGCACTGTGGGAGTTGTAGTCCAGCAGATCTGAAGGGCACCAGTTTGTGGAATGGGAATGTGCAATTAGGTGATGAGCTAGTACAGCATAATTTTTTTTGGTCTGTCGTCCAACATGCTTCTTTTGAATAAAGCTATCACAGAATTTGACTGGAACAAGATCTTTGAATGTCTGTTTCATGTAAAGTTAGAGACTGTGCCAATTCAGATACAGCTGTGGAAGTAACATATCAGTTACTATACCGGAACTTTTTATAATAGCACGTCAATTCTTTCAAAAGTTGCCGTTAAGTTCTATTCAAGTCCCACTGACTACAGCCTGTTTTGAAGTCTTTGGGAAGAAAATTTTAGTGCAGAATAAAGCCTCGCCTTTTCACACATCTTCACTTCATGTGCAACCAAATCACCACATTGCCTAGGAGGGAATGTTTTCTTTCATCAGCACTTAGTGCAAAAGGTTTTGTTTAAGACCTCCACTGCTAATTTGCGTGTGTGTGAACAAAGCAATAAAAACCTGCAGACTAACCTGAGCATTGCTCAGCGTCATGGGAATAAATTTGAAATGCCGATGGAATTCCCACCCACCCCTTCTCTCTTTTTCTAGACATAAATCCCAAAGATTGCTACCCACGTAAAATCTTAATCACCTCAAATAATATCTCTGTGTTTTTTAATTGTCGTATGCTGTTTCTCCTCTCCTTCTCTCTCATGTTTATAATTTTCATGAGACTTACATTTATGAACCTCTTTAGGCTCATAATGTTCAACCCCAGGACAACAATGTGCTGGCAAAGGAAAGATTAAAAAGAAAAGCCAGAACATAATATTGCTTTATTGCAGAAGAATTCTGTCAAAACAGCTAGTTATGTGGCAGTTTATTTCTTAATCATTGTCTGCTTTTAGATCATTTTAGGTGGGGAGATAATAGTAATTTTAAAGCATGTCCAATGCTAAAAGAATGATTAATTGTGATGAAATGAGGAGTATAAGTGCAGTTGCTTTAAACGAATAAACTACAGAACAGCAATTGCAAAGTGCAAACTACATTTGACAGTATTAGAGATTTTAAACAAGGGAAGTTTGGCACTTTGCATGGCCTTTCTAGCTGCAGTAGTCTGGGAGTAGACTTTGATGTTCAAAAGGTATGATCTTCTGAGCACCACCAATTTATTGTGGGATAACTAGAAATATTTATTTATTTATTTGATTTGTATCCCGCCCATCTGGTCTATACGACCAGATGGGTGGGATACAAACATGTTATTTTGTGTTTGTAACATACTCCCTCAGCACCCTGAGTGCAGTATTTTCTTCTTGGGGAAATACAATCCTATCTTGCGTCTAACTGTATGCCCATTATATGTGTCAGTTATGCCCATTATATGTGTCAGTACTGTAAATAATATTATTAAAAAGGATCATGGGCTAGATAGGGCATGAGTGGTGAACAATTGTATCCCTCACCATTAAGGTGTCATATTGTGAAATCTTAAAAGCAATTGCAGGGGATGGGTAGCTGTAAGAGTTTGTTGCAACAGAGAAACAAAGAGGAGTTTTGTGGCATCTCAAAAATGAACATGTTTTATTTGGCCTAGGTTTTTGTGAATGCAAAGCACTGAAGAAAGTGTTGTCATTTTTCAGGGGGAAAAAATTAGTTTATGGGGTAGTGTTGCCCTAAAAATGAAAGGTGCTTTTAAAAAGTGATTTGAAGCTGCATTAAAAGAGAAATTGTGTGTAAAAACTACAGTTTGGGAGATAGTTTACAGTATAGTACCAAATCAATTGGCTTCTTTGGGGAAAGGGCTAGCGATAAGATGGCGTGGTAGAAGCATTTCATTCAATGCTTGCCAGTTTTTCTGAGAAAGCATAAACAATATGTAATGTGAGCATATAATAAAGGGGGGGGGGGGAAGAAAAGTCTCAGCCTGGCTCCTATACCCAGCTAGAGGTATAGAGGGTCACTGGTATACTGGTTGCCAGGGGGTCACCAGGTGGACCCCCAGGTAGTCGCTGGGACTGCTATCAAGCCTCACAGCAGTCTGCTACCCTGTCAGCCTACAGGACTAGCAAGGTGAAAGAAAAAAATTATATTATGATGTACAGTAATAATTGTTTGGGTTTTACAGAAAAACACAGACAATAAAGATAGTGATAGGTTATACACAAACATTAGAATGAATTAATGAATGAATGAACAAGTGAAGAAGCATTGATTACAACTCCACATCACTTTGGGTACCAGATATCAAAGAAGATGTAGCAGCACAGTGACAAGTTTTTGTTTCCAGATGCTGGCAGTAACAATCATCATGGGATTTCCTCCTTAGATTTTTAACTAGCTAGGCTGGGTGAGCTCTTTTCAATTTAGAATATTTTTCTATGTATCTTAACATGTTTAGAGCTAAATAATGCTTTTACCCGATATAGTTTTCTTTTAAAGGTCTAAATATTTTCCCATGTCTTTCACTGAAGGTTATAATGTTTTTTGCTTTTTATAATTTTATTCTTAAGATCTTTGATGTATTCTGGAGATATATTCTCTAACAGCATCTGTGGTCTATGAAAGCTGAGGTCAAATAAAAGGTGTAAGTTTTTAAGGTACCACAAGACTTCTTGTTCTTAAAAGCATGGTTTATATTTGTTTGTTTCTTCAGTTTCTGTGGAGACTGAGCACTTTTCTATGACATTCCAGTTTAAGTAAGCTCATTTAACCTTTCAATGAATAAAGAATAATTTGATCTGTCAAGTTTTCTCTTCCTGTTGCACTGGTGTTAAGGCATTTATATACAGACAGAGAGATACATACTTCCTCACAAAACATGGAACTGCGCATCCCTTGTCATTTTATTTTAAGGAGCTGTGAAACAGAAAATGGCTATTACAGCCTCACATCATATTGCTATCACAGGATATCACACTAATGGCCCTGACTCTGTTGACACAAATAGAGTGATTACAAAATAGTATAGCTATTTCTTACATTTCAAAACGCTGTAGAACATGGCAGATCCTAAATTTTGGCACATAGGAATTGACACAGGTGAGGAGCTTACTGAACAAAACCTATGAGAAAGAGGTGTTGTGATTATGTAGTTTTACCAAAACAAAAAACAATGAGTTGCTGGTGGTCAGGATTAGGTCCATGTTTGTATCTCTGTTTTTTGAAGTTCCTATTAAAATTTTTGAACTCTTTTTCTATTCTTGAAGTCTGAGAATGTGGTGCATAAAAGACTTTACAAAATGAATTATTTTTAGAAGCCAGTTGATGTTTTTTCTTTTCTTTATGTATCCCATGGTACAGTTCATTTCTGTTTCCTAGAAATAACCTTTTAGATCCCATTTCAGACTTGATAACATATATGCATTGTCAACCTGGGGCCCATTGTGAAGTTCACAGGAGACATGTGGCACGAGTGCTGTCAAAAGAGGATGTGTTGCATCCTGTTATTATAGCATAACTCATCAGCCTCGCTGATGTGAAAGCTGAGAAGCTATTATAACTCTTTCTTAATAAAATTCTAATCAGATGGAACACAATTCCATGAAAAATTCTCATCAGCAAGTCCTGTTGTAATCAATAGGAGGTGCTACACTATATGTTTTATTTCAGTGTGGGTATGTAGCTTATGCTATCAAGTTATAATCAATAAAAGATCCCACTTTCTGCATGGACACAAAAGAGTAGTCTTCTGAATTCCTAGACCTTTGGGTCATGGGTGCAAACATCTATTTTGAAAACTTCCCCAAATACATCCTTGTGGAGCCTTGGGCTCTGGAACCTTCGTGCACAGAAGGAGCTTTTAGTTTGCATAGATTGTGAACCAGACTGCACAGTTCAATTCATCACAAATCTATCTGTTCTTCTGTATCGCTGATTTCAGTGGAGCTCCAGATACAGAATGCAACAATGGCATCAGAAACAATGCTCTTATGCAGAGAGTATTCAATTGAAGCATATGCATTCTTTGCTGGAAAACAAATCCTTTGATTGCTTCTGGGTATGTTCATAAAACTGGATTTCAATTCTATCATATTTCATTCATAAATTCATTGGTTCATTATTTTAATCCTAGAATATGAAGTTCTCTTCTCTCACTTAAATACCCCACTCAAAAACCAGTAAATAAGATTACTGATGCCCAAGTACTCTATTCCTATGACATCTCAAAGCATATCAACAAGCTTTATGGAGTACAATTGTAGACTTTTTAAAAAAGCACCAAAATACATATCTCCCCACCGCCACCATCCTACATTGGGTAAGATCAACTTGATGGCACGTAGTTTTTATTATGCACCAAAAGGCATGCTTCAAGACAAAAGTAATTAAAATATGCAGTTTGTGAAAAATAATCATTGATTGTGTGTGTGTGTGTGTGTGTGTGTGTGTGTGTGTGTGTGTGTGTGCGAAAGGGGAATAAGTCACAGGTTGATGCAGAAGTGTGTTAATTCAAAAGATATATGAATTAGCATATGTACAATTGAGTGGGCTGGATACAGACCAAACTATTCATCTCAGCACGAAATGTTGCACAATTATATTTTTGATACACTAAGAAGGACCTGTACAAAAGCTGTAGAAGATACTATACAAAAGAAAATGAAAAGGGGCATGGTTATATTGACAATAAGAACCACTGTGGAATCCGGTGTTGTGTAATTAAAATCTATTTTAAAAATCCCAGTTATAGAATGCATAGTGAAGCTTGCTTCTTTTTTGACTCCAAACCAAGTTTTTTAAGAGGCTGGCGGGGGCATTTTAACTTAACATGCTTGTGAAATCAATTCTTTATTAATCACTTTGGGCAATGTGATTGCCCCTGTTATATTAAATACTTCCTTTGTGGGTGATTGTGTGTTTCACATGGCAGGGACACTGCTATCTATCTGCAATAATTTATTATTATTATTATTATTATTATTATTATTATTATTATTATTATTATTATTATTATTATTATTATTATTGAACTTTAGTGCTGCATCACTGTAGAGACATGTCACTTAAAATCTATGCAGGTATTCTAAAAGGTGCCTGAAAACCAAAGAAATACTACACACAGTTCAAAACATGGTCTCTCAATATGCTGCTTAATGTGGGATTTGGGTGGCCAGAACACTACAGAACATCTGTGGGAAATAATTTTTTAAACTTTAGCACAGCATCACTGTAGTGATATGTCACTTAAACATTATGAGAGAGAGAGAGAGAAATGTAGGCATTCCAACAGATGCCTGAAAACCAAAGATTTAAAATCTCATGTGTTGTTTCCTGAAGCAGTTGTAAGCCCCTACTTTATATCGGAGTAGTAATTTTCAAAGTGAACATGCACATCTATACAAAAAAACACATGGTTCTAAATCGATTTAAAATACACTAATGGGGTGGTATACAAATAAAATAATAAACAAACAAACAAACAAACAAACAAACAAACAAATAAATAAATAAATGCATTGGAGCTGAAATCAATACAAATCAGCAATGTAACCATGCCCTTAGAAAGGAATATCAGCTGGATGCAATATATTTGGTTGAGGCTGTGTGTCAAAGACCCCATTGCTTATATATAAACCTTATCAGGCATAAAAAACTTGAGGGAATCAGGTTCCTTCTTTTGATTCTGCTGCCTTCACATGCATGTTTGGTGATGACAGGAACCTTTTTGGTGGCTGCTCCCAGGTGGTTGAAATCCCATGGGAGACTAGGTTACCACAGTACTACATCTTGTCAGCCGGCCCTCCACTGGTAAGCAAAGGCCTGTCTGTTCAGCTAGGACTTGGTGATTGGCTCCTGAAAAAGTAGCTTTTACTGGGTGGTTCTGTCCTTTTTTAAAAAAAACTTTCTATTTTATGATGTGTTTTAAATTGTTCCAATTGTTTTAATTTCTCTGGTAGTTACGATAATACGATAACATGTTGAATTGCATTTTTAATCTGATAACTTACTGGGTAAGATTCTGTTGTGCAACAATGTGGATGCAACTCAACATCACACTTGTGGTAGCGACAATAGTGCTGAGGCAGACATGCTATCCCAAAAGCACTTCCCCCAGCACATTGTGCAATTTGGTGTGCTGGGGATGTGCAACTGATTGTTAAAACTAAATCGTGGAACTCCTTGTTGTGGGCTGTAATGCCTCCAGTGTTTTTAGTTGCCTTTGTTTTTAATATAGATTTTGACACGCACACCCGTCCAAGTTCCTGTGTCAGGAGGAAGATGGGATATATTTTTAAAAAATAAAATAAAATAAAATCATAGACCCATAGAATAATTGAGTTGGAAGGGGCCTATAAGGCCATCGAGTCCATCCTCCTGCTCAAATAAACTAAAAATAAAGGTTTTAAAGCCTGGACAACTCCTAAAAACATGTTTATTGTCATCTACGATTTGAATACTGGAAAGGAATGGGCAAAAGCAGAAGGTAAGAGGGTCAGAGAAAATATAATGCCCCAAATCCTGTTAGTTATGGCTGCTCATGTAAGATATTTGGTATAAATCCCAGCAGTGAATTATTGTAAATTGAAACATTAGCATCAGCATTTGCTTTGTGTGCCAGTGTAAATTAGCAAACTTGTATGCTAATTTCTTAACATGCCAATTTGCCTCTCAGATGTACCACAATTTGTGTTACCAAGGCATAAAACCTCAATAGAAGTCTGGAAGGTCCAAAGAAGAGTTAGAAACAGAAAACATATACAGTATCTAGATTGTTGGTCCAGAGCACAAGTGGGTATAGAAAAGATAAAATAGAGGGCTTTTACACAGAACAAGCGATATTCAATAAACTTCTGCTGGACTCAAATGATAAAGTAAAGAAAATGTATGGTTATTTGCTTGAAACTGAAATGAAAGATGAGATGGTAAAAGAATGTATGTTTAGGTGGGCACAAAATATAGGACATAATATTGATATTGATCAATGGTTGCAAATATGGAAAAATAACATAAAGCTCACAAAATTGGTAAATTTCAAGGAGAACATATATAAGATGTTTTATTGGTGGCATATGACTCCGGAAAAATTGCCAAAGATTTATACAGAGGTATCAAATGTTCTTTGGAAGTGTGAAGCACAAGAGGTCCATATGTGGTGGACTTGTAGAGTAGCAAAACAGTATTGGATAGCAGTACTTACTCTGTTACAAAAAATACTGCTTTGTAATGTTCCACTAACCCCAGAATTGTTTTTACGGAGCATTATACCAGATAATATAGATAAGACAAAGAACTACCTAGTTATATATATAGTCACTGCAGCCAGAATTCTTTATGTTAAGAAATGGAAGAAATTGGAGACACTGAAACAAGAGGAACTCATTGAGAAGATATGAGTAGCGGCAGAAATGGATATTCTATCAGAAGTGTTGAAGAATGTCCAATACAAAAGTCAACTGAACGATGGGATTTATTATATAAATGGCTTAAGTCACCAGATAGTGCCTGAATAACATAGAATTAAGCTAAAATGTAACTGTAATTTGAAACCTGGAGGGCAATCAAATTGTAGAAAGGAGAAAAGTTGACTTGATATCGCAACATGAACAAACAGATTGGATGACAGTACTGTACATTTTGTGTTTTCCTTCCCCCTCCTTTCCCCCCCATATCCCTCTCTATCTTTTGTACTCCTTACCTTATCCCCAGTTTTTAAAAATAAAAATAAAAATAAAAAAAAATAGAAATCTGGCCATTAATAGTCTACCAACGCTACACTGATGATTTTTCTTTTTCTGCAATTCCTTCCTCCCCTCCCACTTTGGCTGCTGGGAGTGGTATTTACAGCTTTAACACATATGCCATTTCTTCTCTATGAAGTTATCTACACTGTTGGCATGATGAAAAAACTGCCCATTGGAACCTCTCTGACATACAGTAAGTGACAAAACGTTGTGTTTCAGCTTATCACTCCAGCATAGAAATACTGGAGGTTTTTGCTATTGGATGTAATCAAGGTAACATGCATGGGACTGGTTTGTCCTTAGAAAGCAAAGTAAAAGCAGATGAAATGTATTTATAGCCTCATCAACCAATGAATGGATGAAAGGGAAAAATAAATTAATGGGGAAATGTCAGCAGGATGGAGGAGGGAATAACTGTGAAGTTCTTGTCCTGACCAACTATTTGGAGTTAATTCCAAAGACAGGGGCTTCTTGATTCACAGTAGCACCAAAAGTGGCACTTTAATTGCATTAATATTAGAAATAAAATAGAGGGAAAGCCCAGCTTAGTGTGAAGGAAAAATGTTTCTCTCTGTGTGGGGGTGTGTGTGGGGGTGGGGGTGGTTATCTTCATATCAGTGAAGATAAGTGTGATTGTGGCTTAGTTTGTGTAATTTTTTTAAAGTCAGCCTCGTATGATTTCACTCATGATACTAAATCCTTTCCTAGCTTCTCGCCTGCACTTGGCATGCATGTGTGAAAGACAGAAATCCAGTTTTAAGTATGCTCATGTCAAGTTCCTTCATCAATGAAGCTTATACAAGAAGGTGAGTTTACAATAGCATTTCAATCTTGTGGTAATTGTGTCACCTTGGAACAGATGTCTTCTATCTGAAAAGGATTTTTTTTCTCCTCCAACCGCTGCTTTTCCATAGTGCATTGAAGAAGAGGTTAACCATTGCCTGTCCAGTTGCTATCCCTGACTCACTTCCCTATGCTATAGAGAGGCTTATTAAAAACCTTCCACATAAGCTATGTAATATAGCTTATAATGTGTATGTGTACTTGATGATAAGATATATTTCAGAATTCTTGACATTTTTAAGCAATATGATTTGAGACAGTGTGCTTTTTTCCCAAACTGACATTGTTACACCTTCCTTACTCTGCTCACCTTGTAACAGACTTAGAAGTACTCTCATTGGTTGCTTGGAACAGATTACTTCCAAGCTTTTCTTTTCAGGTCACCTCATCCCCATTAATTAAATTTGCTCTTTTAAATAATCTTATCTGTTATACCTCCTGGTTTGGGCTGCCTAGGTGTCCGAGCTTCCTTTCCACTCCGTACTTCAATGCTCCACACACCCCTGTAAAAACCTTAAAAATCAGTTAAGCTTTTTCAGAATACTCAAACCTCAGGAAAAGTGTCCTCTCTGTATCTGTGGGACACAACATACTGTCAAACGTGGCACCTTCATGCCACTAGTACCCTGTTTCCCCCAAAATAAGATCTAACCTGAAAATACACCCTAGTATGATTTTTCAGCATGCTTGTAATATAAGCCCTACCCCCAAAATAAGCCCCAGTTAAGTGAGACCCCCCCTCCACTATTGTGAAGCAACCCGAAGATGAGGACATGACTATATTTGAATAAATGTAGATGGTTCTACGTAGAAAAAAAATCCCCTGGAGCAAAAATTAATATAATTATTTTTGGGGAAACACGGTAACCAATGTCTGCAGATATAGCTAAAGAATTAGAGATGTGCTCCCTACAATAAGTATTAATGTATACATCTGAATGTCAAGAACCATGTCCTCTGTGGGTAGCATCTCATCCTATCTGACCCAACTATAGATAGGCATGAACAATGGCCAAACAGGTGTTTCATGGTTTTGTGACCCGCCCCCTCTAGCAGGCCCCTGGGGGATGTAGGGTACGGAAATCGAGATGCTGCCTCTGAATGAGCACACGAGGGAGGGGATGAAATGCCAAACTACAAAACACCTGTTGGACTGTCAGCTGAACCAGCACAAACTGCTGAAATGGCTGTTTGTGCCCATCTCAAGAACTAACCCTTCATCTGAGAACAGGACACTGTCAGCATGCAGACCAACTCTTATAATACTATCTGGGAGAGGCAGATAGTTAGCTTTGGCGACACCAAATATATTTCCTGAAGTTGTTGCTGTGTTTCTGAAACTAGAAGAAGCCCCATCATATATCTTTTGACAGAACCGTAGTGCTTCTTGAAGGTTTTGTAGGACTAATATAAGACAGAAGCAGTAGGCTGTAAAAATGAATGAGACAAAGTGTCATCTATTTTCAAAAAAGTCACCATTCCTGGAAAATATTCCACCAGTGCAGATAATTTTCTAAAACATAGTGTGTACTGTCTTTCAAGGAGAACATACATTTTAAAGAGATTCAGATTTACCAAGTCCTGCAAACCTAGCTGAGAGGAAGGACCTCAACAACCAAAGTTAAACGATTTTGCTCACATTTTAGAAAAGTGCTAATATGACATAATAAGCTGTAACTTTAAGAAGGTTTGCAGCTGCCTATTATGCAAGTGCTGCCTTTGACTGTATTGCTCCTAACCCACTTGATTTATGTTGACAAAGAAGAATCACTTGAATAAGTGTAGTGACTTATAGCTCAAAGACTGAAAATTGAATAACCGTTATGAATTAGACTGACCATTTGCCATACATTTCACCATTGGAGAGCAGCCTGAGCACAATTCAACTTTCCTGCTATGGTAAAGGATCTTTATTAAATAGGAACAAATGTACTTTTACTTAAACTATGGTAGCTTTTTCTAAATTTGCATCCATACCTCCCTACTCCATAGCATGTGGAATGGAGGATTCAAGCCTTTGCATAGAGAGATGCCAGGTCTCAGGCTGCTGGTTAAAATCTGAGGGGATTGTTATGCTTCTTCAGATCATCCGTCAGTGAGATATCCTGGGGTGAGCATAATGTGAAAGAAGAAAGTTTGTGTATGTGGCAGCTTTAAAGCTTCGGCACCCATCCCCTTCTCAATTAGTACCAAGGCTCATTGGCACAACACAAAGTTGTCTGTATGTTTTTGTGCTTATAAAACATTGGCACAACAGATAACAGGAGTTGGGGGGGACTAGAGAGAAAGAGAGCAGGTGAGTGTATGTCCGACAATTTGGAGCCTCCAAAAAGTCTTATGAAGAGCTGCAAGATGACCAGCATTGACCTCAGCAGCTTATGAAGTGCAGGCAGGAGGGATAGCCTTGCCTATTAGTGGGAGGAAAGCAAGGAGGAAGACAGAGAGTTGGGCAAATAGTTTAAAAATGATTTTCCTGAGCCCAGAAAGCTCCGCAGAGATCACAAACACATGACTTTGTGTCTTAGCTTAGATTCAAACCATGAACCCCTGGTGCACAATGGCTACTTTATCATTTTAGCAACCCCACAGTTTTAACAGCATTGGGTTAATAAAATGTCTTCAGGATTTATAGCCAATTTGTGACTTAACAAGGGTGCACAGTATTAGAAGGATATATCGCATTGTTTACATAAAGGTTTTCATCTATTTTCAGCAACCATTTCAATAGAAATGTTTAGTTTTCAATAAATGCTACCATTATGTTATGTTGTATCTCCTTTCGCACAATAGCAGAGGTCATGAATAGAATAATGAGTGTTTGAGGTTTCTAGGATTGCTTTGATGTAAATTCTACTTGCCACTGGTATTCTCCACTTACCACACATCTCCCTTGAGGACAGCTTGCCTGCATAACGTATGAATTTGTTGTAAATCATAATACTTGGATTACATCATCCTCAGTATATCAGACAAAAAGAACAATATCACTTTTTTCCTATGTGAAATTTCCAGTTTGGTGGCATTTTTGGTTCATAATAAATTCCAGACAGCCTTTCATGGTATATCTAAAGTCAGTTGTAAAGTGATCCAAAGGGCTATAAAGAGTCCTGGAATTTTGTCGCTCTCTGCAAGGGGAAGCTTTTAAAACATTTAACTTTTCTTTGTTGAAATAGTGCACTGTTTTGAAACTAGCTTTATGAAAATATATTTAAAGACACAGATGTCTGAAGTGTTATTTATTTGCTAGAAAGTTAATTTAGATGCCAGCTGCATGAATGACTTAAAAATCAAATTATGCTTTTTCAAAGTCAGCCAAATATATATGTGTGTGTGTGAATACTGCATTTATTTTGCAAGAAGGCAGTTGGTGATGCACTTATACAAATGTTGGCATTCTTCTCATACATATACAGTTTTTTAAAAAAAACCTACAAGGATATATGGGATGCAGGGAAAGCAGATTATGTAAAACAACAACAATAAATACTTGCATTTTGCCTTTAAATGTTCAAAGGAATTTGTGTGTGCTCCTCACAACAATTAGTGTAGTTCCGGATGTCAATTTTCCTGTGCCTTTATGTAAGCAGAGTCTTTAAATGATTTATAGGAATCCTCCCATTTCTCTGTACTGCAGAATCTCATTCATAAGGTTCCCTAAAAAACATCTGCCTAGCATTGCGGGGAGGGGGGAACGGAGGAGGGGTTTCTTTAAGGGACAGGAGTAAGAATTTTGGAAACAAAGCATAATCAAGAGTTTTTGCAGAGAGAGGTAGGCAGATAGATAGTCAAGGTGTTCCCCCCCTTTCTCGTCCATAGAGGTCTATACAGATTGGTAATCTGAGGCTTCCTCCTTTCTTCTCTTCTAATGTCGCTTCCTGTTTCCTGCTTCTCCATTTTAGCTTCTTCATGCAGCTACAGATGAGCTGAAACAGGAGCCAGCTGTGGCAATGTTTAGAGATTCTTTTTTCCGCCTATACTAATTTTAAATGGATTTCTCGGATGATAAAAGATAAATTTCCTTTTTGTTTTATGGCTGGTTCCCATAGTCCTGCTTCATTAGTCACAAGCACTGCACTAGGACACCGCATTGTGCCAATAAATACTAAATAAACCTACATGTGCTCAAATTTGGATCCAGGTCTCTGTATTTCACTGTTGTGGTTGCTGTGAGTTTCCTGTCTGTGTGTCTGTGCAGTTTTAGATGACACTTCTGATTTTATTTTGTCCTATGTTCTGTCTTGTTTTTACACTTTTAAAAAGTGTATTTATTGTAAGCTGCCTTTCAAATCTCATGTTATCGTGTGCTATAGAAGTGCCATAGATAAACTTCTACCTGGAGGAATTGTAGGTGGCAGCGGAAGCAAGAGAAGGTGGATGATAGTGATGGGAGCAGCAGTCCTCTAGTGAGGGTGGCTGCCACTACAGTTCCCAGCAAGATACTCTCACAATGAACTGCAAGAATGTACCAGGCCATGCTTCCCAACCTTGCCCTCCCCAGATGTACTTGGACTAAAACATCCAGAAGGTTTCATCACTAGCTGTGCTGGCCAGGATTTCAACATCTGGGGACCCAAGGTTGGGAACAACTGTACTAGTCCATAAAGATTGCTTGGTGCTTACAAGTACTAAGGTCTCATCCAAACTGGGGAAAATTATTTGGGGGGGGGCTATGTTTGGCATTTTAAACTATTTTATCAATTTCTGTGATTATTTTAATTGCTTTGATTATTGTGATCTTGACCATTTTATTATTTTATCAGTCTTTGTTTTTAATCTCTTTGCAATTTATTTCTAATGGTTAGCCATCACAAGCTGTTAACCTGTTATAGCTATCTCAAGTACTATTTTTAGTGGAAATGTAGGGTATAAATGTGATAAATAAATTACAATATATACAATGTCTACTGTCCACCCATGTCTATGCTGGCTGAGGGATGCTGGGATTTTCAGTAGAAATATATGTGATCTTTTGAAAAGGTGTTGTCAAGTCAGAGAGTTTGATGCCTGAACATCTCCCTAAGAGCCTTACAGAACTTTATAGATCTCTAGGGGGAAAAAAACCCAGAAGCCTATCCCCTGAAAAGAGGTTAATTCCAGAATGAAGCTAGAGAATTATTTCCAATTGTATCAAAATTCATCTGGCTATCAAGGTATAAATCTTTTCATTGCTGCAGTAATTCCAGACAGTATCACCGTGTCTAATTTTATAAGCTTTATTCATCGACATTGTTTCTATGTTCCATATGTACAAAATACTTCCAAGTTGTTGAAAAAATCCAAATGTCTTACAGGCTGGGAAAAACTGTAGGCACAAGCCAGTCTGAATCTATGGAGAAAAATTCATGTTGCCCTTGTCTGTTCTGAGGTGCTGCTACAAGCAGTTCTGCTACATGGTCCTGCTCTTTGATGTCTGGTTCCCAATATCAGCTTTGTTGTAGCTGTGTGTGTGGAGTGTCATCCTCTTGCATGGCTCTGTGCCTCCCTGTATTTATAGTTCTGTTTACACTTCCCTAAACAACTAAATTTTCCTGGTGCAGTAAGTTACTGATCCTTATAAGCAGATTTTTTTTTTTCAGTGGAAATCTCTATTGTTTTCACTGGGGTGAAAATATGACTCTCATACCTTATGAGGCTGGCAAGCTGCCCCATAGCAAATAACAGCTATTATTTAGACTAAATGCATCCTTGCACTTGAAGGAATAGTACTACAGGTATTTTCCTGGGTAGGTAAAATACTATGGGTGCAAAGTGCTGGTAGGCCAAGATGGTCAGGTACTACTTCACTCTATATGCACTTTATGACTCTACTAGGCTTCTCTGTCTCTCTATTTCTTGTCATTTGTTTACACATTCATCTGTCAGTCATGAAAGAGATTTTTGCAAGGCAATCTTGTTCATTGACCTTGGTTCCAGACTTGGCTGGAGAGCTGGCTGATTATTTCACAATGGCTTTAGTAAGTTTCTGTTCCAACCTCATTTTAAAGCACAATGTACACTTTCAGGATTAATTTTTTTTCACCCTCTTAATTTTTTAGCACTCTATACACACAGATTTTTGCACCTTGACACATTATTCTGAACAACCCTGTTTGAGATTCAACCTTAAAAGGGTCTAGTACAGCTGGTCAGAAAGTAATACATTCTCAGCAGCTGGATGCAGTATACAGATTACTCAATGTATGGCCCTGTAATATTATTGAAAACGTAGCATTGGGTCTATCATCATCACTTCTGTCAAGATGGATGCTTACAATTATTTTCCAACCTTACAGAATCAAAGTGAGGGAAAATTAGTCTATGCTTTGGGGCCTTGGAAACTAGGTTTCCTCTCACAGTTATTTCATCCACAATAGAAATGAAGTTAAGAGAATCCCAATGGTCAGAATTCTATCAGTGTTTTCATACTTTCCCATGACTGATTGCAGCTAATTGACAAGATGCCATGCCATGTCTCAACTGTGTGATTGTGCCAATGAGATATTGCCCTCCACCCCTTTGATTAGTTACAATTAGTCATGTCTAGTTATGCAAACCTTGTGCAAACACCAATAGAGTCCTGGCCACTTTATTTTCAAATATTGTTTTCATTCACTGTGACAAAAACAGAATAACATTTCATATTATTGTAGGATTTTTTTTGCTCTGTGATCTTCCATCTTCTACTTGCTGGTAAACGTGTCTAGGATGTTGTTAAATCAAATGAATAATATTATTAGTGGTTAAAGCTGGTATGATCTTTCAGGGTTTGCTTGCAGCACCTAAAATCTAACTACTGTACTTTGGAATTCCAGTTTCACAATTTTTTCTTGGCTTGTAAGGACTCCTGATCAAACTCTCCTCCTCTGGTAATTTGTTTTAATAAAGTGCCATTGTGATGTCGTGCGAAGTGCTTACTAGAAAACATTCTTAATTACCAATGAATTTTCAGGAAAAAATCCACCTGAACAAAGGCACAGTTGTGAGATTAGATTTCAAAGTGGAAGACAGATAGCTTTTAAAATAATTCAGCGTAACACATGGTAATTGAAATGGATCTGATAAGATTACATTTCTTCTTTCTTACCAATATATTGAAACAAAGGTTTGAGTAAAATACTATCTTGCCCAACTTAAAATTCCATATACAGCAATTATATATACATTATTTTAGAATGTGGTAGTTTGTTTCTCCTCATTTGTAACAGTGCACATACTTACTTACTTCTAATATTTAAGAAAACATTTAAAGAAATCTAGAAGTTGCTACTGCCCTCTTCCAGTGACAGACCATGGGGAACCTATTGGTACTAGTTGCTGATACTCCAAGGTTATAATCCTCAAATGGATTTAATCCAATGTGTGCACTGAGTTCAGTTGTGACTGTTCTGAACAAACTAATTTTAAGAATTATTCCTATGTTGTTTCATATTTTTGTCTGAATACACATTAATATGTAAAACAAAAGTGATCAAAATGCCTAGACAAATTGTACTGCATTCTTCTACTACCCTAGTGTGATTGCATTGCATTTTCTTACATATTCTGCTTGAAATGGATTTTTGAAAGCCCTTCACAGTGACCAGTCAATTAACTATTTTCATTTTGGAGATTTTCCGTGCAATTCCAAGGTCTATTAAGAAGTCTGCTGTCAAGTAAGCCTTTGAAATTATTTATTTTTTTAGGATAATAAAGTACAGAAACACGATACTTTTAATGGAAAACTTTACATGTGGCAAATGCTTAAAGCCTCTATGAATGGGTTTTATATGTCAAGCTTGTTATGTTACAAAGTATGTGCACAATCCAGTGAATGAAAACTTCAGCGATGAAGTTTTAATGATCAGGTCAGGATTTATAATATAGATTTTTTTTTGGTCGATGTTTTCGTAAAATCCCACTGGCTAGAGTATTTGAGAACATTGTCAGAGTTTCTTCTCAGTTGTCTCACTGCCCCTTTGGCTACTTAAGAAATATATCCCAAGTTCCAGCAATTTGAAATGTAATTTGGGAAACATCGAGCAATGGGCTTTTCAGACTCATCTGGGTTCCCCGCTATGGAAAAGAGGGTGCTACACTAGGTAGGGATTTGGTCTGATTCAGAATAACTGTCTCGTCCCATTGAGTAAGAAAATAAGGCTGGGGCACTAGATTGTGCTGGCTGGGAGTTATGGGAGTTGTAGTCCAAAAGCATTGGGAGGACTACAGTTCCTTGGCCCTCCTCAAGGAGTTGGGGATAATTTGATTAACATTTCAGACCATGTACATTCTTTTCTCAGTGCTGTCAGGCCTCTCTCCAACAAAATATATATATACTCATCACTTTGAATCTTTGCTGTCCAGTTATATATGCACAATACAGAATGATTTGTGCATTTGGCACAGCGATTGATGGCCTTTACTAATTTAAGACAAGAGGCTGTCAGGGTTGCATATCCCTGAAGTGTATATAGAACTTTTGAGCATATCCATAATTTAGAGCTTTGAGAACTGGAAGAGTAAAGCTGCACATGGGAAGCTGATGTAGGCTGCTCCTTAATTTTTTGAGCATAAGGAAAATGTAGTGCTCAAGGTCGTTTTTTACAGGTCAAGGATAATTACTAAAATGACTAGAGACAACTCTGAAGTTGTTAATGGAAAGCAGAAAGAATATTGTGAATGTTTCCTGTGTTCCGTGGAAAATTAAAATTTACTACATGTCTTTCTTGAATATATTATCTTTGGAACTCAAGAGATACAAACATAAAGTTATGTGTTTGCTAAGAAAAAATATTGGCTTCATATCAATTATGTTTGTGTTACACCTATTTTCTAAGGGAAAAATGGCTTCATTTAAGCCTACCCAACCCAGTAATTGCTTGAGGAAGTTATTATAAACATAGTACTTGAGAGTAAATTCTATTAATTTCAACAAACATGTATATGTTGTTGCATATTTTTAATGTATCAGCCATGTCCGTTGAACCAAGACGGACTTACCGGTAACTGTGGTTCTTCAAGTTGTCATCTGTGGATTCACACATAGGGGTCTCCTCTGCCTGCATAGGCAATCTCAGGATCATTATAATGCTTAAACCTCTCCCTTCAGCTAGCATACGAACTCCCTCCAACAGTCCCTCCTCAGGTCCCTCCATCTGACATAATGTGACAAACTGAAGGAAGGTTGGGTGGTTTGTCTGAAGTCACAGATGACCACTTGAAAACCCCCAGTTACAGGGAAATAACTTGTCCTTTTTTGTGGTCTCTGTGACTCACACATATGAATGACTCCCAAGCTAACTTACTGGCTGATGGGATGTCACATCGGTATAGAAGCCACCACTGCACAGGCAAATTATGCATCCAATTTGGCTCCCACAGCCAACCTATAATATTTCACAAAAGGCACAGTCTGGGACCAGGTTGCAACCTTGTAAATTTCCTATAACTGGGATCCTTTCAAAACAATCTGTAGAAGCTGCTCTACCATGGGTCAAATATCCATTTAAAATATTATGTAAATGACATTTAGCTAATTTGTATGAAAATAGGACAGTTTCAACACCCATTTAGACAGCCTCTGCAATGACAATTGTTCATCTTTTCTATTTCCTTGATAACAATGGAAAAAAAAGTTTATTAATCTTCCTGAAATAACTTCTGTTAACATAAAAGACAAGGGCGTGTGTGAATTTTCCAAGGGAGACACATGAGTTGAAAAGAACAAAGGTAGCACTAATGATTGGTTCATACGAAAACTTGAAACCACCTTGGGTAGAAAAGAAATGTCTGTAAACAAGGTGACCTTATCTCTAAGAAATTGCAGGTACGGTTTTTCACATTTCAGTGCAGCTAACTCACAAATCTGCCTAGTGGAAGCTATGGGTACCAGAAAAGTAGTATTGTAAGTGAGGATCCTCAAATGATCCAAAGCCATGGGTTCAAATGATGGTTTTGTCAACTGGGTCAAAACCACTGACAACGTGGTATTGATGATTTTCTATCTACATAAATATTATTCAAACTGTTATTCAAACTTTTAACCATTGAACTTTGAAAAGGTTTTGATGAACTCTATAGACTCCTTTGGTAGGTCAGATACAATAGCAGACAAATGAACCTTGACAGAGGATGTGAAAGATCTTTCTCTTTAAGTCTTAATAAATTTATTTATTTATTTATTTGTTTATTTATTTATTTATTTATTTATTTATTTATTTATTTATTTATTTATCTATTTATTTCATATCCCGCCTATCTAGCCCCACAGGACCACTCTAGGCGGCTTACAAAAAGCATAGCACACAGTGGAGTCACTGGTAAGTATAGTTCACTAATAGATACTGTATTGCACATTTCTTAAACTTCCTCCATTTATAATAAGAGCACTTTCTAGTATATTTCTTTCTGGACTCCCTAAAAACACATGCTGACATGGGAGAATTTTCCATGCTGTCAATTTTAACATCTCCATGCTTGGCTGACAAACCTGCACCTTGTGGCATATCAGAATATCTGAGGTGGTGGGCAGTTGCAAACTGTCCATAAGCATTCAAAGCAAGGTTGTGAAACATGGTTGTCTTGGCCATCAACAAGTTGGTAGAATGGCTCTCTAATTTGATTTTTACAATTGTCTAATGAATCAGTAGGAAGGGAAGGGATCAAGAACATCAGGACACCCAGTCAGTTCTGTGCAAATGCATCCCCCGTGGACTCGTGTACCTTGCCTCCCCAAGGACAGTACATTTCACATTTTTGTTGTTGTTCTTGGGTAGCAAAAAGGTATGTTTGGGGCAAGCCCCATTTCAGTGTTATGAGTCTGTAGACTTTGTCCATCAGCTCCCATCCGTGACTCCAAATCTGATTTCTGCTTAAAGCATCTGCAATGTGCTTGTCCTTACCAAAAATATGTATTGAAATAAGATTTTATGTGTCTCTCAATACATCATTTCCATAGGTAGACGGTTAGTAGTAAAAGAGCCACAGAATGGGTTTCTCCCTGTTTATTTATGCAATACGTTGTGGTGGCTTTGTCTCTTATGATCTGTACCACTTTTCCCACCACAATGGGTTCAAAAGCTCTTAAAGCTTTGATGACTGCTAACATTTCTGCAAGTTGATTTATATGCCATTTCCTCTCGAGAAGACCAAACTGCATTTATCTGCTTTCCTTGGCAGTGAAATTCCCCAGTCTGTTAAACTGGGCTGCTAGCAATGGTTTCGGAGACTTGAAGGGCATGCCACCATCTCAGTTGAAGTGCCAATTCGTTCACTCAAAGCTTTTTTTGTGCATCGTCATTCACACTGTTGCAAAGGACTAGGAAACACAATTACAGAGAGAGCATTTTGTGCCTTGCATGTGCTACCAATGCAATAGGAGATGCCATGAAGTCCAACAATATTTTTGCTGAGTGTCCTGTTCAGTTGCAATTTTGAAGAGAAATTATTTTGTTCACACTCTCTTGAAGAAAATAAGATCTTCCTTTGTTTGAGTATAGAATGGCACCTATGTGTTGAATTGTCTTTGTACGTTGTAGGTTTTACTTTTTAAAATGTATTTTCAGTCCGAGATCTGTCAGCAGTTATAAAGTGATGTCAACATTGTTTTGCAGTTTTTCCTTAAAGTTTGCTACAATTAAGCAGTCATCTATATAAGGGCAAATGTTTATTTCTCTTATTCTGAAATATGCTGCAACAGGGGCAATGCACTTGATAAAAACTCCAGATGCTATTAGGCTAAAAGGGAACACCCAAATTCAAAAATCCAACAAAGTGGAGAAAATGATAATAGTTCAGTACCAACATTCCTTCTCAGTACCGCTCCTGGATTCATCTGGTAGGCCTGAAGATCTCAACCAGGCATACCTGCATAGCACAACAGCTGGAAACATTTTCTTTGAAGCACAGTCCACGTGTCTTGCAGGGTGGAATTGTTGGTTGGTGAGCATGAGAGCCTCTTGTTGGAATGCCGCAGTTAGTTTACATTTATCTCCTAGCAAACTTTGTATGAGAAGTTGCATTTTATGCCAAATAAAATGATGGCAGGCTTTTAAAAATACCCAGTGAAGTGGCCATACAGATCTCTGAAGGTAGATTATTCCATAACCGAGGAGTGACCGGTTTCTTGTTTTTTCCCTTCCAGTCCTCTCTTGGTGTTAGGCTCCTCAGTTGCACCTCTTGACTAGATTGAGTGATATGGGTAGATTTTGGTGGGAGATGGTGTTCCGTCAGATAGCGAGGTCCTAAACCGTTTAGGGCTTTGTATATGATCATTAAAACTTTGCAATCAACGCGGAAGCACACTGGCAGCCTATGCAATGCGGCCAGAGTGGGAGAGATAGGATGGTGTTTTCTCACCCCACTAAGAAGTCTGGCCGCCGCATTCTGCACCATTTGAAGCTTCCGCATCAGTCTCAAAGGTAGCCCCACATAGAGCGCATTACAGTGGTCTAACCTCGAGATTTCAAGTGCATGCACTAAAATGGTGAGCACCCCAACATCAAGATGGGAACGCAGCTGGGCAATCCGCCAAAGGTGGAAATAGGCAGATTGGACCACTGACGCTACCTGGGTTTCCATGGTGAGCGCCGGGTCCAGATGGATCCCCAAGCAACAAACCTCACTCTTCGCTGTGAGAGTCACCCCCTCCATGAGAGGGAGTTTTCCAAACCGCTAATGGAGGGGCCACCCATCCTCAGTACTTCCTTCTTGTCCAGGTTCAGCCTCAGCCCAATTTTCTGCATCCATTGCAGAACAGTCTCCAAGCAGCGCTGAAGGGACAGAACGGCCTCCACTGTAGTTGGTGTAAAGGAAATGTAGAGCTGTGTGTCATAAGCATACTGATGTCACGATATCCCACAACCCCGATGACCCCTCCCAGCAGCCTCATATAGATATTAAACAGCATTGGGGAGATTATCAAGCCCTGCAGGATCCCACAATTGAGGCTCCAGGGGGCCAAGACCCTCTCCCGAAGCTGTACTCTCTGAGTATGGTCCACCAAGAAGGATTGGAGCCAAGCAAATGCCAGGCCACCAATTCCCCAACTCGGAGAGCCTCCTCAGGAGGATACCATGGTTGATGGTATCAAAGGTGGCTGATATCGAGGAGGACCAATAGGGATGTTTTTCCCTTTTTGGCCTCCCTCAAGAGGTCATCATAAAGGGCGACCAATGGCATTTCTGTACCATGGCACAGCCTGAATCCCGACTGAAATGGATCTAGGGCATTTGTTTCATCCAAGTGCACCTGAAGCTGGTTGGCCATCACCCTCTCCACCACTTTGCTAATGAAAGAAACATTGGCGACGGGCCTGTAATTGCAAATATCGTCTGCCGCCAAATTTAGTTTCTTTCTTATGGGCCTAATGAGTGTCTCCTTGAGGGCAAGGGGAACCCTGCCCTCAAGGAATGATCCATTAATTATTGCCTTTGCCCATTCTGTTGTTATAGGCCTGGCTGCTTTGATTAGCCAGGCCGGGCAAGGGTCAAGGGATGAGGTGGTGGCCCAATAGCAATCAAGTGCCTTGTCCATAATTTCTGGTGTCACCGGCTGAAAACAATCAATTGTCACCGGGCAAGGCGGAGCACTGGATGTCTCTGCTCGACTCACTGTGTCGAAAAAAGGAGAAAGTTCCTGGTGGGTGGCCTCCACTTTAGATTTTAAAAATGCTGCAGATTGGTCTGGTGAGATACTAGGGGGAGGCCCATCACCTAGACCAATTCTGGATAAGTCGCGGACTATGCGGAAAAGCTCCGCCTGCTGATTGGAAACTTCGCTTATCCGGTCAGCAAGGTAAAGGTTAGTCACGACCCTGACAGCTGCTCAATTCTGAACTGTTGGGTTTCTTCTCCACATGCACTCTAGCCTTCTCCTAGTTTGCTTCATCGCTCTCAGGTCCTGGTTGAACCAGGACACAGGCCGAACTCTGCACTGGAGAGGGCGTTTAGGAGCTATTGTGTCTACAGCCCTGGTGGCGGTGGTAAACCATCCATCGACCAGAGCCTCGACAGGAGCACCTATCCCTCTCATGGCATCCTGGAATCCTATGGGATCCAGTAGCCTTTGAGGGTGGACCATTAGAATAGGTCTTTGCTCCCTGCAGGGAGGGAGCGCCATTGCAAGGTTACATTTTATTAGGTGGCGATCTGCCCATGACAATGGTACCGACACAAGGTTAGTCACCATCAGACCATGCTCGCTCCAACTGGTGAAAAAAAAAACAGGTCTAGCATATGACCACCCACGTGTGTGGGGCCATGTTGGGACATGTTCAGGAAACCCATGGTTTCCAAGAACTGAAGGGCTGGATCAGAAGTCTCCACCTCCGCGTGGATGTTGAAGTCCCCCAAGACCAAAAGCCTTGGGGACTCCAACAATGCTGCAAAGACAAAGTCCCCCAGCTCTGGTAAGGAAATGGCTGGGTCGCGGGGAGTGCAGTAACCCAGCAAGATCCCAATACTATCCCTTGTATAGCTTTATTCTCTTTTATGTTAGTGCTAAGGATGGCGGCTTTTGCCAGAATTGGTTGTTGTATGTTTTTCAGGCTGTTTGACCATGTTCTGCAAGTTTTTTTCCTAATGTTTCACCAGTATCTTTGGCCAGCATCTTCAGCAGACAGGAGTTATATCTCTGTGTTCTGGTGTAGTGTGTGGGATAGTTGAGTATTTATAGCTGTGGGATCAGCTTTTTGTTTTTTTAAAGAGATTGGGTGATTATGGTGATCAGGGTGTTTTTTTATTATGGGTATATTGTTGTGATAAGGGGGAGAGATGATCTGTAACTGTGATTGGTGGGTGTTGTTAGCTAGTCTTTTGTGTGCAGTGATCACAGGTCCTTGTGTTTGGGTAAAGTTTGTTGACCTTTTGCAGGCTGTATTTTTCAGTGCTGGGAGCGCCAGTCTTTGTTGATTTTTAGACTTTCTTCTCTTTTGTTGAGGCTGTGTTGGTGTTTGTGGATTTCAGTGGCTTTCCTGCGTAGTCTAACATAATGATTGCTGATCCAGTACTTCTCTGTTTTGAAGTAGATGTCCAGCTTGTTTCAGGGCATGTTCAGCTACTGCCGATTTTTCCAGTGGTTTTAGTCAGCAGTCTCTTTCATGTTCTTTGATTCTGGTGTGAATGCTGTGTTTTGTGGTCCCAATATATACCTGGCCACAACTGCAAGGTACCTGGTATACTCCTGCAGTGGTGAGGGGGTCCCTTTTGTCCTTTGCTGACCATAACATTTGTTGTGTTTTTGTGGTGGGCCTGAATACTGTTTGTAGGTTGTGTTTTTTCAACAGTTTGAGCCTTGACTATCTGTTTTTAAGGGTGACTTTCGTAAAATGTTGACTAATTTTACAATTCTGGGTCTCGTGACCTCACCCGCTTAGAGGCACTTCTTGTGTCTCTCTGTTAGTGGTCCAGACAGACATTTGCCACCACAAGACATACAATGTTTAAATGAGACATTAGAAGCCATAAACAATGACAGACAATGGTTATTAATTTTATTTTATTTTAGATTGCAAAGAATAGGAAAAAATTAATTAAACAAAGGGAGGATAAGCAGGTAAGTAAAATAAAATAGGAAAAAGTCTGTGGTGAATAAAGCTTTGAATGTTCCCCAGATGATGTGTGAATGACAGAAAGAACTGAGGAGTGACTGTTGGGTGGAGCCAGGATATAGCTGAAGGGAGGGATTTAAAGCTCTAGAATGTTCCCAAGATCATCTGTCAAAGTGCGGAGAAGACACATATGTATGAATCACAGAGACCACGAAGAAAAAAAACTTGTATACATTTTTTTACAAACTTGGTCTATTAGGACCAAACTTTATTGCTTATTTCTTGGAGCTGTGACAGAACACGAGGAATCAAGTAACATTAGGATTACAGAGGCTATTATGTTTATTGTGCTGAACATACGGGAATAATCCATTAAAGGAACATGTTCAATAAGCAAGCAATTCAAAGTACAATCATAGACAGCAACTCTATATGAATAACAAAGCAAAGAGCTAGGAGGCAGGCAAGTAAAATAGGAAGAAGTAAATGGTAGTTATACATCTTGATACTTTTCTTCTGCAAGCATACCTATCTTGCAGAAATGGCAGAAAAGTTAATGTCCAGTCTTATTTAGCAGTGACAGTGACAGCAAAGAACAGTCCTATAAAATTTATCTCCCACAAAAATAAACTATATATATAAAAAATTTTATGATGTTCTTTCTGTTTCAGTGGCCACAAGCCTTTTTAGCCTGAAAAATGAGGTATAGAAGACTCTGAGAGGTAGTAATGTGTTTTGATTGTTCTACAATAAACAGAAAATACAAGATTTATAATTTGATCAGAGTTACGAGTCCTTGGAGTTTTATGTCTGACTCACGTGGATCAATATTGGTTTCATCTCAAGCTCTTAAACTGATTCAGCAGCTCCAGTAACAGAGCATACAAATGTATAAACATGGAGTTCCATGCAGGAAAGGGTGTCCTAATGACTTAGGGAATATTCCAACATACAGAGTAAGGAATTCTCATTGTATTTATAACACTCACTAAAAATGACGAGAATGACATACCACCCCTTCCGGAATGGAACTTGCATGCACACCTGAAACTTGGGAGCATGGCATTTGCATCTTCAAACCCTGCGGCATAGTTAATATGGAAGTTCAGAGTCCTGACAAGTGTCCCTATTAGTCAGCTAGGTATTTTCATTCAACAATAATGCTTTGTGCTTAATACAATGCTGCAAGTGGAAGGCTCTGCATCCTGCTTGGAAGATGGGGTGGGATTCAAGCTGCTGCCTCTGGAAGGGTGAGCTGGAAAAGAGAGGTTACCTACCTGTAACCATAGTTCTTCTAGTGGTCCTCTGTGAATGTGCAGAACAACCCAATTGTGCACATTCACAGAAACCACGAAGAAGAACCCTCCTGTGCACCCTGCTTTGGATTACTGGTAATGGCTTCCATGAACATAACTAAAGTCCATAAGCAGCTGTTGTGAAATAGGATGCCTAAGATGTACTTTCTTTTTAGCAATTCACAATGATAGTCTCATTATTCAAGGAGATGCTTGTTTCTTAGTATTCTCTGTTGTGAAGCAGCCAGTAAGTAGTTTTCCTTAGTTGCATTTGGCTAAGTACTAAAATTCATACTGAGGAAAAGCTTTCCTGAGAAACTACCCCTGGCCCAAACAGGAAAACAATGTTAACAAGTACACATATTGTCTGCATGTGAGACAGAGAGAAAGAAAAAGAGAAGGAAGGGTGGAGTAGATAGAGTATTAAACAAACTCTACATAAGAAGCATTTAAAATAAATCTGGTTGACACATATTACTAAAAAAATCACATTTGTGAAAAATATATGAAAATACTTGACAAGTATTCTCACACAATCTATTAGTTTTTTTAAACACACAAAAATATTTGTGATTGCATTATGCAAAGAGCTGAGCTTGTTGCTTTCCACCTACAACGATTCAAGTTTCTTTGAAGGGTTGTTTTTAATATGAAAGTAATTAATATATGTTAATTCCCCACAAAGTTCTTTTACAAAAATATTCTGATAAGGGATTTTGTTGTTGTTGCAGTCCTAAATGTTTCAATCTTCTCAAAAACTAATGCTGAAAGAAACAACAAGTTCATTCCATTTATAGTCTAGAGGTAGGTCTTTGTCAATCAACTAGTCCATTTTTTTTAAATTTGAGGTACAAACTTGGACAGTAATATTTAAACATTGCAGTTAGTTATTTTTATGTCATGTAGTGTCACTGGTGAAAATTATCCCTACAAACTTTATGAGTAATTCGGTAAAAAAATATATTCAAGTTAATGGTACATTACATAGAAATTTAGCAGAGAAAAGGCATAGTACTTTTTTTTTTAAAAAAGGAAAAATACATAGTTATCGCTGTAAAATATTAAAGATCTTATGTCCTTAACTGCAAGTAGGTGACAAAAATAGAATGAAGGGAAAATGCAGAAATGCATAATTACCTCTTCAAGAACAATTTCCTGCATTGTATGATCATAGCAGCAAGTGTTTATATGACTTGTTGAGTTTAAAATGTCAAAATATCAGAGGTAGTATTGAAAAGTGGGGTAATATTGCATTTGTTGCTAAAAGTGCTGCTTTGAGTGAAAAAAGATGGGGGCACATGACTGTGATATAGCTGCCCAGCAAACCACCCTATGTCAATGTATATTGCTTAAACATGATAACAAGATCACTTGAGGTACATGGTATTGGCTCTTGCACTGAGATGTGAGTAAAGTAAAAAAAGATCCATTTGCCTAGAAACAATGAAATGTACTGACAGTACTAGGTTAAGTTCACTGAGACTTTGAATCTTTTCCCTTGGTGCCATTATGATCTGGAGTATTATTCCAAGTTCACAGAAGAACTGAAACTTTAAGATGTTAAATCTCTGTCTTGAGAGAGGGTCATCTTAGTAATTTCTAAGCAATATGAGGCTCTCCAGAAAGCAAATTCTACCTGAGTGGATATGAGTGTGTTCCCAGAGAGGAGTCCAGTTGAGTTCTGTTTAGTTATACTTCTGCAGATATATGTGTATTACTAAATATACAATGTATCTTTGTCACTTCCCTTTTTTTTTGCAAAGTACCTTTTTCTTGTGGTTTCTGTTTCCTATACATCAGCTGAATTAAACAAAGAAAAACCAGCCTTCAATGTATTTTGAAAGAAAAT
Organism: Pogona vitticeps; assembly: GCF_051106095.1. Taxonomy (NCBI): domain Eukaryota; kingdom Metazoa; phylum Chordata; class Lepidosauria; order Squamata; family Agamidae; genus Pogona; species Pogona vitticeps. The sequence continues at coordinate 143,688,378 of NC_135787.1, read as the reverse complement.
ATTTAAAAAAATCAAGCATAGATCTAGAACAAGGCTATAAAAAGAGTAGTATCTAATCCTTATCTTTGGTGTTCTAAACAGGGAGTTTACTAAGTGAGGGAGTGGGTGATCAGAGGTGTTGTAAGGGCTAGTGTCAAACACCGCCTTCCTATTTGAATGCCCATTATAATCAATATTTTACAAAATTATTATTTATACGCAGTGCATGAATGACTTAAGACCTGGTTCAGATATTTACTGACCCATTCACCCTTACTTAGCAGCTCAAACAAACTATTAGTAGGTTAAAGAAAAATAAGAGAAACAGTAATTAAATGTTGCATCATTAATCCGTGTCCCCCTGTGTTACAGCAGTTTCACTAAACCTGGGACAGTGAAGGGATTACAACAATGGTGATTAATAAGTCCTTTTTAAGGTTATGTGGTTTCCCTCCCCCCCTCCAGGCCAAAGTAGAAGGATTGCGGCAACAGAAGTAAGTGGTCAAGGCAGTGTCTTCTCCCTTCAAAAGACCCAACTGCTGATGAGGTAGAAATTGCGAGGTGTGGTTTTCTAATCATCTTCTGCAGATTCTTGTGAGGACGTTTCTCCAGTCTGTTCCTGGAATGTGAACCAAAAGGATGAATTAATAATACAATGATGAGGTTCAAAGCAAACTACTGAACAAGTCAAGATATGAATTGATCTTTTGCCCATGCGTTAACTGCTTCCCTACACTCCTCCCTTTATTGGAATGAACAAACAAACCATAAAATCTCTAACTGATGTAGGTTCTCAATTGTTCAGGAAACCATGATCATCACTTTTGGAACAAGCTAGGATATTAAATTAATCTCAAACAGTGATTTTAAAATCCTGCCTGTTCTGAAACTTCTAAGCTGCATTTTCCTCTTTTATGCAAAATAGAAATGATAGTTAGCCACAGCTGTCCTAATATGATTACCCCTATGATGAAGGTAGGAGCAAAGGGACAGTGCATAAGCAAAAGCTCATTATTATTTTGGTTTGCTGAGTTTGTTTGCATTCCTTTTTAATTATTTATCATTCACAAGAGCTACCAGCAGAGAATTAGGAGCACACAGGTACACTTCATATTCCATTGCAACAGTTATGTCAGTCATCAGATATACTACTGCAATTACAGAAATAATAGGACTACAGACCCCAGAAGTCTGCAAGAATTCCCCTAGCCAGACATTTCAAGGCTTTAGTCAATAAATCTTTAAGGCTATTTTTAATTGCTTAGAGGTAGAGAATGGAGACTTCATCTTGGCTTTGCTGTTGAATCCATGAAGACAGAGGAAGTGGCTGAGAGGGGCTACGTTCTGTGGGAGATGCAAGACATTAGAGGGCAGATGATTTTTAAAGGGATTATTTTATTCTGTTGTTTTACTTGTGTTTTTAATACTGGTCTTATTTCAGGGTTTTAATATGTTATTGCTTAATGCTTTTTAATACTGCAATAGTTGTAACTTTTAACTTTGTTTCTTATATACTGTAAGACACTTTAGATCCATTAGGAGAAAGGCAGCATATAAATATTTTAAATAGATAGTAATAAATAATAATAGTTCTTTGAGAGGCACACAGTACAGAGCATGATGCACATGGAGATTACCAACCTCCCAATGCCTTGCAGCTCCCATGGAAATTAGCCCACTCTGGAAGTCTGGCTGGGGAAATTCATGCAGGCTTCTTGGGGTATTGTCCAAAAATTTTTAAAGTCCAATGACTCAGTAATAACATAAAATAGTCTGTATGTGCTTTCTCATGATGGCTCTTATCCTGTTGCATAGCTATGCTTGTGCAACAAGAGTGACATTTTTGGGAGCAGAAAAGTGCTGTTCAGCAATCTGCTACTGTTTGTGATATCATTCCAACTCTACCAGCAGAGCTACAATATGTAGCAGAATTTTATCTAATACATTACTTTCTAATCACTGGTATGTATGTGTTTGAGGGCAACTGAATAGAAATGATGAACATTTCTACTTTAGCTTTCAAATAGAAGAGAAGGCACGTGTTTGTTCCAAAGACTGAGAAGCTAGTGGTAATGATTCTCTTGTTATTGATCATGTTTCAATGGCTTCTTGATGTACAAACTAATTTACAACACTGATCTCATTTATTTACTCACCAATCCTTGGAAGCAGGTTATGCTTGGAAAAAGAAACCTGCCCAAGCCCACCCAACAAGCTTCACAGCTGAGTGCTGATCTGAACTTTGGCCTCCCACATCCGAACCTATCATACTATACATGACACCACAACAGTCTTCCAGCCCAGTTATTATTTAAATTTTAAGCAAGCACTGCTACAGTATTCGGTTTAAAGACTGAAACCCATTGCAAAGATTATGTTGTTTTGAGGGGCCATGTCTAAATTGTGGATTAATCCTTCAAAAAGAAAAAAAAATAAGATACATTTCTTTTGCCGTCCCTCTTGCATCCTTAACACCAATCTTCCCTTTCAGTTTGATCTTAAAACATGCAGGAGCCATATTCTGACCTTGCTGTGCCATATCATTCTTTTTACACTTATTTAATTAATGTGCAGTATCTTTCAGGATATGGGTGGTAAACTGAAGACAATAAACACTACTGATAAAAAGGGCTGTTAGCAAGAAGTTGATTTTTTATTAAATGCTGCACATCATCTTGTACGACAGCATGTGAAAAAGATCTAGAGCAAATAGGTAAACATTTACCCGTACAGCAAATGGAGACCTTTTAAGAATGACCAGCTTATAACAGTCTTCATACTTTAATAGATTTGATTTTCCACATGGCTTCATTTTGTCTGGGTGGCTAACTGACACAATTTATAACTCTCTTCCTTTCCCAGGCCACTGCAGTACACCGTTCAGTAAAGCATGCCTTACAGCTTGTCTGCATTATGTGACCAAACTTCCATTCATTAGTGTTTGAAACACTTCAGCTGTGAAGGGGATCCTAAATGCTACCATGTGTGACACTACTGCACAAGAGCAGCAAGGGGGGCAAAAAAACAACACTGGGCTTTAATCATAGGCCAGTGCTTACTGCAATCCTGTTATTTCCCCCCAAAAATATTTCAAACAGCCATCCCTCAAAAAAAAAAAAAAAAAAAAAAAAAAAAGGCTTGAAAAAGCTGTAAATCCACGGAATAAACAGAAGTACAAATGAATAGATGGTAGCTTTAAAAATATAACCACAGCAGCATCAAGCCATGAGATTTCACACTGGTTTTGTTTAGTCTGCGCTGGGTTATGTGGGAAATGGGAAAGCATGAAGCAAAAAGCCCCCCCTGTTAAACTATGGGCCTCAAATATTTAAGCCAGTAGGTTTATACCTCTTGACTAGGAAACAGGCCATGACCCTGAGATGGTCTCTGGAGAATAAGACACAAAGAAAGATGTAGCATGATCAAAGTCATGGGCAGACGAAAGAGAGGGAAGCCAAGTGTCAGCAAACTTCTGACCTTATCTTTTTCAATTAATATTTAAATTGCACAAAGGCACTAAGTTATAACACAGATCCAGTATTCTGCTTTACAAAAATCCATTTCCAGTTATCCTAATATCCCTATGCAGAAAAGCTGTAGCTGAGGCAAAATTTATATGGTTCCCACTGACACTTGTTTAAAATTCTTTACCAGCTAAAACAAAATACTAGGGGCATGTTACAAATACAATCCTGTCACATTCTGCGACCCCCCTGAATAATCCTATTTGAAAGGTTAGGCTGAGGGAGAGTAAGTTGGAATGCCACAACCTAACCTAACCCCATTCTCATTCCATCTTAGGCTATTGTGATGCATTATTTCTCCTTTGCAGACACAGCTTCCCAAGTAGTTCTACAACAGTTCTTAAAAAAAAACCCTGCTTTTTTCTGAATGTGGGATATTGTCCTTTTGTATCTATTATTTGAAAAGGCAGGAAATGGCCCAATATTGCTGGACAATATTGTGCCTGCTTTGCAAGCACGAAAAAGTTTATGTAGCAACAGACAGCCTGAATGTTAACAACACCAATAGCAGCAGTCAAGATGGTATAGGATACCCTCTTGCGCTCACTAGCATTCACAAAATGGCACCACACAAGGGAAAATCCCAGAAACTGATGCCCCTTTTCATCAGATAACAAATTCTCACCTAAACACAAAGCAATTGCCAGGGCTCTTTTTCAACAACTGTGAATGGCAATGAGCACAAAAGGGTATCATCTTGTAGACCAGAGGTGTCAGATTCAATTTCATCTTGGGCTGCGTCGGCATTATGGTCACCCTCAAAGGGCCGGTTGTGTCTGTTAGACTATATAAATGTATCTACCCTTTACGATAGTAAATATAATCCTCCTCATTTGATTATTACTGGTTTTAGAAATAACATAATAACTAGCTCTGAAAGTAAAAATCTATGATCAAAGTCTAGAAATAATGGCAAACAGATAAAAATGGGAGTGGGCTATAGCGAGGACCACATTTTCCAAGATGCTGTACACTGCCCATGCAGCTGCACTTTCTGACTGTTTGCTGCTTGGAATGCTGGGATTAGAAGTCCCGCTGGGTGGATTCCCAGCATCCTTGCAGAGTATTATGGGTGACCGAGTAAGCGCCTGTGTACAGACTTACAGACAGCTCGACTTACAGACTTTTCGAGTTATAGACTTCTCTGGCTGCAAAATTTAGGTTCGACTTGCAGCCGGAGAATTGATCTGCAGACCAGAAAAAACCCAAAATGGAACAAAAACGGCCAGTTATGGATTAATCGGTTTTCAATGCATTGTAGGTCAATGGAAACTAGACCTACAGACTTTTTGACCTGCAGCCACTGTTCCAATACGGATTAATTCCGTAAGTAGAGGGTCCACTGTATTATATACTGCACAGTAGCAGGCAACACTGTGAGAGCTACATGAAATGGCTGGGCAAGCCTTGAGTTTGACATGTGTTGTAGACCATCTGGACTGCTCCCATTGGTGTTGTAAATATTCAAGTCGCCCTTTGCTATGTAAAGCTTGGCATCTTTTTTCCTGCTGGCAATGCAGGCTTGATATTTTGTAGCAGCCTTCAGGTAGAAAATCTCAATAATTCAATTGGTTATTGAAAGATAATCTCACTTCACACATTAAGAACACAATGCAAAGGCTAGGGAGCAAAGGCATGTTCTGTCACATTTATCATACCCACCTGTATCTGGAGATACTAATTGTTTGCTAAGACTGAAAATAAATTAAGTCTTATGAGAAGAAGTAGAGAAAATGGTTACATGAAACTTGTTTCATGAAAAAAGTAGATGTTACTAATCATCATATTATTTCACAAAAGGAAAGCCTTGTTATCCCAAAGTAACATGTTACATGTAACCTTATTTATAACACATTACTTTCAAATTCTGAATCAGTGTGTGAATGAGAAACCAGTTTGGATTTGAATGGACACTATCTTGAGTTCTACAATAGAAGAAAGTTGGGCATCAAATGTACTAAAGAAGGAAACAAATGTAAAGTATCCCCTTGGAACTACTTTTGTTGAATTGGTTATGATGCCGTAACGGTGTTAGTGTAAACTGGATTAAGTCTAGAGGCACAGAGTTTAAATTCTGCTTAGCCATGCAAGTCACCTGGTGACCTTGAGCCAGTCACTACTTCACAGCTTACTGTGAGGATAAAATGCAGGGACAGACAACTATATATACCCCCCTCAGGTCACTGAAGATAAACCAGGCTATAAATGAAACAAATAAATAACAAGATGGAAGAACATCTTACCGCTTGTCACAGAGGGGACTTATAACTTATACATTTGCTTCTATTTTATAGCACTTAGAAGTTGTAAGAGGTTAAACTTGTAGTGATTTTAAAAAAAGATGAAGTTTTGCTAAATGTTTTATAAAATGAATTTTGGTTAAATACGGATGTAAGGTTGTTCAAAGCCAATCCATTAAAGTCTATTACAATATTATAATTTATTTAAATGCTGCATGCAACAAATTATTTACACTAATATTCAGAATTTTCACTTAAACAGCCTCATATTGTGATATACTTGTGAAATATTCCCCCAAATAAAAACAATTAATTTTGCCTGAGTGGTAGGAGCTAGAATATCAGAGGCGCATGTGTCACACACAGAGTAACATGAGAAACTTGATGACAGTTCAGTATTATGCATATTTATATGGACATTAAATACACATATCGAGAAAAAAAGATTAATATATGGGCCTCCAGGGTTTTCATAAAAGAAAGGATGCAGGTGAACCCTCAATGGAATCCCATACCAGAATTGTGAAGGAGTCTCTCCTCCCTATTAGTTAGGCATCCTTCAGTCTCGAAAGACTATGGTGTCGTGCTCTAAAAAGCACGAAGCCTGGGTAAAATAGTATGGAGGATAGGCTGTTACCCAAGCAGCAAATCCCCCCTCTCCACGTCGCTGAAATGGTCCAATGGAAAGGCAAGAGCCAATACAACTGGTTCCAGCAACGTCGCAGGAGTTGGCAGAATGAAAGAAAATGCCTCCGGGACTCCGGCTCCGGATTTTGCCTCGAGGTTATCTCCTGAAGCCCTTTCCATAAGTGGATATAGCCACAAGGCAGTGGAGGTTTAAATTTGGAGTTTTCCTTCTCCTAGATGGGCTGCCTTCCAGGGCTGACGAGTCCCACCTACCCGGACTATCCTCCCTATTACTTGTCAACCATTGTGGGTGATGGGCAAAGGATCTGTTGACGATCTCAAAATGTGGGCAGGCCCAGATTGTTTAAGATTACAAAGTTAAGAACCATCTGTTGGATTTAGGCTTAGAAACACATTGAAGTATGTGTGTCATATTATGAACCCTATGGTATTCTATACCTGCTAGAATTTCTTATTTGTGTTTAAAGGCCAACCCGGGGTGCATTACAGCACTAATTCTGAATGTTACCAGAACAAGGTAACTGAAGCAAGAGTGGTTCTCGCCAGATACATCTGCAACTAGCTGCTGGTGTAAACTGGTAAAAAGGACTCTTATGTTGCCACAACTACCTATACTTCTCCAGTCAACACTGAGCCCAGGATCACCATGAAACCGTGCACGTAGTCCTTTAAGGGAAATTTAACCTATCTAAGACGTGGCTGAGAAGAGAGACTCATTCTCCTGCCCCCTTGCCGGAGTGGCCGGGTGAGCAGGAAGGTGGGGCTGTGGCAGCCATGCTATTGCTGTGATTGGGGTACAGAAGATGACACTTGTGCCACGCGTTGTGCACTGTGTGATAAGTGGTCTGCCAGGTTCTGGGAGTGGGCGTTCCTCAGGCCGGCCACCTGTGCCAGCAGGCTTCATATTCTATTGATCACTATTTTACTTGAGTCAGGAGCACATGCCAAAGGTGATATACCTTGTTTTTCACTTGAGCCTGAAGCCAGACAAAGGCAAAATAAAAGTGTTGGTAGCAAACAATGGAATGTAGTACATAACCCCTGTCTGAAATATTTGAGCCACTTAAGCACAACCTGCAGAAACAATCCAGAAGGATGCCATGATCTGTTGCAAGTCTGTTAGCTGAGCTGGTTAGGATTTCTGGGAATTGTAGTTGAAGAATATTTGGGAACCCGTTTGGGAACCACTGGTTTATAGTATGAGGAGGCACTCAGAGGTTGAGGAGAATCAACATATCACATTTACCTAGTCCATTCCATGGCATAAATCATTTACTAGGACAACCAAGGTTGTTTCCCTTCCCTAACAAGGCCTGAACCTGGACGGAAATGGAGATATATGTGGGAGAGGAAAAGGAATCCACCATTGTTCTTCTTTCCTCATTAATTCATCCGGGCCTTAGCTGTTGTACCTTTGCAACAGCTGATCTTAAGACAGCTGCCACTGGAGCATCTGAAGAAATTGTTACAAAGACACCATGTAAAGACTGAGAATCAGGTGAAAATGGGAGAATTAGGAGATATTTTTCTCCTTATTTCTCTACCAGAGAGATCTGAGGCAAGCAAGTATAAATAAGATCACAATCCTACACACAAACAAATAACAAGTTGAATTCAGCAGGATGTACTTCAAAGTACATTCAAAGAATCAGGTTGTAAGCCTGTCTTGTACAGTGGGTAAGTGGGTAGCAGGATACACATTTAGCAGCCATAATGTTGTATGCAGGCTTCTAATCAAATGTCAAAGCAGCAGTTTGATGTTATGAGAAAGAGACTGGAAATCTAAAGCCAAGAGTTGTGCACACCTCATTAGGACCTAGCTATGTGGGAAGGCCAAGCTGCCGTTTCTTGGTCAGGCATGCTTACCCATTGGAAAGGGGTTTTGAGAAGGTAAGATAAAAGAGTCTTTCAAGGTGGAAGCACACAGTGACATTTTTATGAGCGCCAGTCAAGAAGGGTTCCAAGCCTTGAACAGCTCATGGCCATTACATAGCCTATTTAACAAAGAAAAATGAAGACCAGCTACAATTTATTTAGCAAATGTTTTCCTCAAAGATATTGGAGTTCGTTTATACGAAGAGTCCACATTTCCCCGATTTTCTCTTGAACTTACCTTTGATTATACAGATTAAAAATTTAAAAGTTGCTGCAAAACTTTCTTTGAAGAATGGTCAGGAAAAAGAATGGCTGGGGAACAGAACTGGGAACTGTGGTGTGCTTTAGTTTAAACAACATGCTGTAGTGCACTGGTTCTTAACCTTGGGTTACTCAGGAGTTTTGGACTGCAACTCCCAGAAGCCTTCAACACCAACTGTGCTGGCTGGGGTTTCTGGGAGTTGCAGTTCAAAAACATCCGAGTAACAAAGGTTAAGAACCACTGCTGTAGTGTGATTTGCTGTCTGAACTCCTCCCTCATCTCAGTTTTTGAGGGCATTTTTTAAAAAGTTGGAAACTTTCACAATGCTTTTAGAAATAGCTGGAAAATGTAGTCACTGATCTTGCAATTAAGACACTGTGTCCCAAGAGCAGTAAAGCAAAGCCAGAGTAAAACATCTGTATCTACATTATACAGAGTCAGGCCACTTGTCCATCTGGCCCACTACCATCCACTGTAGCTTGTAGTGATCCTGCAGGGTCATAGGTAGGATTCCTTCCTAATGCCTCTTCACTGTTCCATGGATTGCATATGCTGGAGACTGAATCTGGGGTCCTTTGGTACCCAAAGCATTTGCTCTCCCATAGCCATGGTCTCCCCTTTTAAGGGCTGGATTTAATACTCAGTTTCAGACTAAACAACAGGTGTAGAATGAAAAGAAGCTGGACAACAAGGGAAATGGAAATGTTTCTCTGTAAGGCTGCTGAATATGTGGTGATTGAGCACCCATTCAGAGTAGGAACCAGTTTCAATATTGCATAAAACTTTGAATGAAATGAATTTAGGCTTCTTTTCTTGTTTTCAACTACCAATGAATTCAGCAGGTATTTCATTACATAATTCTTTAGACAAATAGCATTATTTGTCATTTAAATTGATACCTCAAATTTAAATTAATACTAATGGATTTTAAAATACCTAATAGACTCACACTGAAGGTAATTACTTTCATTAATTTGTTATACAATATTTCAAGGCTGTCCTATAACAAAATTCATTTAAAAGTGGTATGGTCTTCTCTCATTATTTTGATTATACTATTCAAGGATATCAAGTAGTGCACTCACAAGTCTTATATTTTTTATGTTCTTGGTAACTCTGAGTATAGGAACAAAATGCTATTCTTTGCAGCATATTTAAACATCTCTGCTAAACAATTCATGCTGCTATATATTTCAGTCCAGAACTCTGCATCAGGTTTCCTTCTACACAGATCAGGTTAATATTCCTCCCTATCCATCAAACTCAGAACTCCTCTGTTTGTTAGCCATGGTGGCTAATGAGAAATATTTCCATGTGGCAGTTTCCAAGTAGTGGCTATAATAATATAAATGAGCAACTGGCCACATGAATTGTGCCTCCTGCACATTCATGGAGACCTTAACATGCAAAAGGGCTCTGAGTCATATTTGGTTAGTTCCTGAGTTGAGCCACAGATATGCAGAGCTATTTCCTAGCATAATCTATATAACTGGCATAACGTAACTGTAATTCAGACACAGAGTGCCTGAAGAACTATGGATGGAGGCTGGTAACATTGTACAGGAGGCAGCAAAAAAAATTGCAAAGAAAAGGAAATGCAAGAAAGCAAAGTGGCTGTCCAGCGAGGCCTTAGAAATAGCAGAGAAGGGAAGAGAAACAAAATGCAAGGGAGATAGGGAAAGTTACATAAAATAGACTGCTGACTTCCAAAGAATAGCAAGGCGAGACAAGAGGGCCTTCTTAAATGAACAGTGTGGCGAAATGCCAACATGTGATGTCATTCCTGCCTGTCTATCACAGAAGCTCAAAAGGGAGGAGCAGGAGGGGCAAAGTTAGAGAGACAGTTAGGGATGTGAAATGGCAGTTAGGGTTTAGGAGACAGAAGAAGAGGGTTAGTGAATTGAGCCAAGAGAGTTAAGAGAGTGAATTGAGAAGGTTAAAATATATAGAACAAGCAGGAATGAAATTATAAGTACTATAAGATAGATATTGATTAAAAGTATATAGTAGTTCAGAATAAAAGTGCTTGCAATCCCATACATAATCAAATCCTTGGTAATACCTGATACAGTTCATATGTGATTCACCTTTCTGATTTACTTGACAATAAAAGAATATTTGTTACTCAAACCTCTGATTCCTAAGTTCGATAAACCTTAGCTTCGGCAGCACACATGTATAACATATATGTAATCAGTTTTAGGAGAATAATACCTGGTGGCAGCTAGATGAAAATACGGTGTGAGCCTTTGTTAGGGCCAAAATAAACAGGGGCAACAAAGTTGTGCAAAGAAATAGAGGAAAAGAATAAAAAGGGAAAAAACAGAGATCTGTTCAAGAAAATTGGATATATTAAAGGAACATTTTGTGCAAAGATGGACAAGATAAAGGACAAAAATGGTAGGGACCTAACAGAAGCAAAAGACATCAAGAAAAGGTGGCAAGAATACACAGAGGAATTATAACAGAAACTGGTTGTTGTGGGCTTTTTGGGCTCTTTGGCTGTGTTCGGAAGGTTATTCTTCCTAACATTTCACCAGTCTCTGTGGATGGCATCTCTGGGAGCAAACTACACCGAAGCACAGAGTGCTGTCCTCTGAAGATGCTGGCTACAGAGACTGGCGAAATGTTAGGAAGAACAACCTTCAGAACGCGGCCAAAGAGCCCAAAAAACCCACAACAACCATTAGATCTTGGCCGTGAAAGTCTTCGTGAATAAATATACTAGAAAGATTTGGATGTCCCGGACAACTCAGATAGTGTGGCTGCTGAACTTCAGCCAGACATCCTGGAGAGTGAAGTCAAATGGGCCTTAGAAAGCATGGCTAACAACAAGGCCAATGAAGGTGATGGCATTCCAGTGGAACTATTTAAAATCTTAAAAGATGACGCTGTTAAGGTGCTACACTCAATATGCAAGCAAGTTTGGAAAACTCAGCAGTGGCCACAGGATTGGAAAAGATCAGTCTACATCCCAATCCCAAAGAAGGGCAGTGCCAAAGAATGCTCCAACTACTGTACAATTGTGGTAGCAAGGTTATGATCAAAATCCTCCAAGGTAGGCTTCATGGATCCCTTCATGGATTGCTGCCTTGTCGTGGCGAAGGGGCTTGAGTAACTCAGAAAAGCTATGGGCTATGCCGTGCAGGGACACCCAAGACGGACAGGTTATAGTGGAGAGTTCCGACTAAACGCAATCCACCTGGAGTAGGGACTGGCAATGCCACTCCAGTATCTTTGCCAAGAATGCCCCATGATCAGAAACAAAAGGCTAAAAGATATGACGCTGGAAGATGGGACCCTCAGGTCGGAAGGCGTCCAACATGCTACTGAGGAAGAGTGGAGGACAAGTACAAGTAGCTCCAGAGCTAATGAAGTGGTTGGGCCAAAGCCGAAAGGACGCTCAGCTGTGGACGTGCCTGGAAGTGAAAGGAAAATCCAATGCTGCAAAGAAAAATACTGCATAGGAACCTGGAATGTAAGATCTATGAACGTTGGGAAGCTGGAGGTGGTCAAACAGGAGATGGCAAGAATAAACATCGACATCCTGGGCATCAGTGAACTAAAATGGACAGGAATGGGCAAATTCAGCTCAGATGATTATCATATCTACTATTGTGGGCAAGAATCCCGTAGAAGGAATGGAGTAGCCTTCATAGTCAACAAAAGAGTGGGAAAAGCTGTAATGGGATACAATCTCAAAAATGATAGAATGATGTCAATACGAATCCAAGGCAGACCTTTCAACATCACAATAATCCAAGTTTATGCACCAACCACCACTGCTGAGGAGACTGAAATTGAACAGTTTTATGAAGATTTACAACACCTTCTAGAACTGACACCAAAGAAAGATGTTCTTCTCATTCTAGGGGACTGGAATGCTAAAGTAGGGAGCCAAGAGATAAAGGGTATAACAGGGAAGTTTGGCCTTGGAGTTCAGAATGAAGCAGGACAAAGGCTAATAGAGTTTTGTCAAGAGAATAAGCTGGTCATCACAAACACTCTTTTCCAACAACACAAGAGGCGACTCTATACATGGAAATCACCAGATGGGCAATATCGAAATCAGATTGATTATATTCTCTGCAGCCAAAGATGGAGAAGCTCTATACAGTCAGCAAAAACAAGACCTGGAGCTGACTGCGGCTCTGATCATCAGCTTCTCATAGAAAAATTCAAGCTTAGACTGAAGAGAGTAGGAAAAACCACTGGGCCACTCAGGTATAATCTAAACCAAATCCCCTATGAGTACACAGTGGAAGTAAAGAACAGATTTAAGGAACTAGATTTGGTGGACAGAGTGCCTGAAGAACTTTGGATAGAGGCTCGTAACATTGTCCAGGAGGCAGCAACAAAAACCATCCCAAAGAAAAGGAAATGCAAGAAAGCAAAATGGCTGTCCAACGAGGCCTTAGAAATAGCAGAGAGGAGAAGGGAAGCAAAATGCAAGGGAGATAGGGAAAGTTACAGAAAATTGCATACAGACTTCCAAAGAATAGCAAGGAGAGACAAGAGGGCCTTCTTAAATGAACAATGCAAAGAAATAGAGGAAAATAACAGAAAAGGAAAAACCAGAGATCTGTTCAGGAAAATTGGAGATATTAGAGGAACATTTCGTGCAAAGATGGACATGATAAAGGACAAAAATGGGAGGGACCTAACAGAAGCAGAAGACATCAAGAAGAGGTGGCAAGAATACACAGAGGAATTATATCAGAAAGATGTGGATATCCCGGACAACCCAGACAATGTAGTTGCTGACCTTGAGCCAGACATCCTGGAGAGTGAAGTCAAGTGGGCCTTAGAAAGCCTGGCTAACATCAAGGCCAGTGGAGGTGATGGCATTCCAGTTGAACTATTTAAAATCTTGAAAGATGATGCTGTTAAGGTGCTACATTCAATATGCCAGCAAGTTTGGAAAACCCAACAGTGGCCAGAGGATTGGAAAAGATCAGTCTACATCCCAATCCCAAAGAAAGGCAGTGCCAAAGAATGCTCCAACTACCGCACAATTGCACTAATTTCAAACGCTAGCAAGGTTATGCTCAAAATCCTCCAAGGTAGGCTTCAGCAGTATGTGGACCGAGAACTCCCAGAAGTACAAGCTGGATTCTGAAGAGGCAGAGGCACTCGAGACCAAATTGCTAACTTGCGCTGGATTATGGAGAAAGCCGGAGAGTTCCAGAAAAACATCTACTTCTGCTTCATTGACTATGCAAAAGCCTTTGACTGTGTGGACCACAACAAACTATGGCAAGTTCTTAAAGAAATGGGAGTGCCTGACCACCTTATCTATCTACTGAGAAACCTATATGTGGGACAGGAAGCAACAGTTAGAACTGGATATGGAACAACTGATTGGTTCAAAATTGGGAAAGGAGTACGACAAGGCTGTATATTGTCTCCCAGCTTATTCAACTTATATGCAGAATACATCATGCGGAAGGCTGGACTGGAGGAATCCCAAGCCGGAATTAAGATTGCCAGAAGAAATATCAACAACCTCCGATATGCAGATGACACCACTCTGATGGCAGAAAGTGAGGAGGAATTAAAGAACCTTGTAATGAGGGTGAAAGAAGAGAGTGCAAAAAATGGTCTGAAACTCAACATCAAAAAAACAAAGATCATGGCCACTGGTCCCATCACCTCCTGGGAAATAGAAGGGGAAGATATGGAGGCAGTGACAGATTTTATTTTCCTGGGCTCCATGATCACTGCAGATGGAGACAGCAGCCACGAAATTAAAAGACGCCTGCTTCTTGGGAGGAAAGCAATGACAAATCTTGACAGCATGTTAAAAAGCAGAGACATCACCTTGCCAAGAAAAGTCCGAATAGTCAAAGCTATGGCTTTTCCTGTCGTGATGTATGGAAGTGAGAGCTGGACCATAAAGAAAGCAGACCGCCGAAGAATTGATGCCTTTGAATTGTGGTGCTGGAGGAGACTCTTGAGAATCCCCTGGACTGCAAGGAGAACAAACCTATCAATTCTAAAGGAAATCAACCCTGAGTGCTCACTGGAAGGACAGATCCTGAAGCTGAGCTCCAGTACTTTGGCCATCTAATGAGAAGAAAAGACTCCCTGGAAAAGACCCTGATGTTGGGAAAGTGTGATGGCAAGAGGAGAAGGGGACGACCGAGGATGAGATGGTTGGACAGTGTCATTGAAGCAACCAACATGAATTTGACACAACTCCGGGAGGCGGTGGAAGATAGGAGGGCCTGGCGTGCTCTGGTCCATGGGGTCACGAAGAGTCGGACACGACTAAACAACTAAACGTCACGTCACGTCAGGCTTCAGCAGTATGTGGACCAAGAACTCCCAGAAGTACAAGCTGGATTTCGAAGGGGCAGAGGAACTAGAGACCAAATTGCTAACATACGCTGGATTATGGAGAAAGCCAGAGAGTTCCAGAAAAACATCGACTTCTGCTTCATTGACTACGCAAAAGCCTTTGACTGTGTGGACCACAGCAAACTATGGCAAGTTCTTAAAGAAATGGGAGTGCCTGACCACCTTATCTATCTCCTGAGAAATGTATATGTGGGAGAGGAAGCAACAGTTAGAACTGGATATGGAACAACGGATTGGTTCAAAATTGGGAAAGGAGTACGACAAGGTTGTATATTGTCTCCCAGCGTATTTAACTTATATGCAGAATACATCATGCGAAAGGCTGGACTGGAGGAATCCCAAGGTGGAATTAAGATTGCCAGAAGAAATATCAACAACCTCAGATATGCAGATGATACCACTCTGATGGCAGAAAGTGAGGAGGAGTTAAAGAACTTCTTAATGAGGGTGAAAGAGGAGAGCACCAAAAATGGTCTGAAGATCAACATAAAAAAAAACAACACCTAAGATCACGGCCATTGGTACCATCATCTCCTGGCAAACAGAAGGTGAAGATATGGAGGCAGTGACAGATTTTACCTTCTTGGGTTCCATGATCACTGCAGATGGTGACAGCAGCCACGAAATTAAAAGACGCCTGCTTCTTGGGAGGAAAGCGATGGCAAACCTAGACGGCATTGTATTTTAATTTTCCACAGTTTTTATTTATTTATTTATTTATTAAATTTATACCCCGCCCCTCTAGACCCATGTCTACTCGGGGCGGCTTACAACATAAAATAAATCAATATAATATATATATAATCATTAAAAATTTTCAAGTTTGTAAGTTCTGAGAGAGACGGAGAGAGGGAGAGAGAGAGAGAGAGAGCAAAGAAATTTATTTTACGAACTCTGAGACAACTTTCTATGCAATTATTCCAAACAGAGATATTAGATTGAAAAAGCATGTATGACGGCATTATCTGAAAGGCTGTGTAAACAAGCTTGGGTCCCTTTACTGAGAGAAAGGTAAGTTATAAACAAAATAAATACAGGAAATTAATTAATGAGGCATATTTTCCCAGCATGTAAATTGACAGTAGAACCTACTGTCTATATCTGATCTATGTGCCTAGAATAGAGTCTAATTATGTTATAGATACAATTGAAGAAAACGAGTCTGAGAAGAGGCTTTTTCGCTCTAATGAAATATAGGGTTTTTTTAATATTGATGATTTACACCAAAGGAAAATGTTTTGCAATTAATGCCAGTGCTCACAACAGCCATGATATCATCTGATGAGATCTGCTACAGAGGTATGAATTTCAAATACCACCAAGTATTCTACAAACCTTTGGTTTAGTAAAACCTCTGTATATGTAATCAAGTATGATTTGTCCAAGAGACATAGTCAAATGTATTTATTTACATGCATGCTGCAGAAGTGATTATTTTTAAAGCTTCGTTTTCATAATCTTTATGATGTTTCCCTAAATACAGCTGTTTCTGCTGTATCATTTTACAATATAATTCAGCCATACAGCATTAAGGATATAGTTTGTGAAATTGGCTGTAAATTAGGAACCTGGCAAATTTTTCTCTATTACTTAATTTGTATCCTAAGACAGAAATTATGAGAAGATCCATTTGATTTTAATAGCTGAATGATCTTTAATATGGATACAAGAAACTTTCCATTCTTCAGTGAGTGAGAGGCACTTATCTGCAAGATCTCTTTAAACTTTTTGGTGGCTTGCAAATAGATCTGGTATCCTTTTCCAATACAACTTTACTGCAGTGATTCTCCCTGTTGTAATAAATCATTTCACACCTATCATGTGGATGTACACATATCTTACGATTTAAGAGTTTGTATTAATACTAAGAGAATATCACTTCCCAGTGGAACCTGCTATTACATTCTCCAGCTGCAAGACGGGAAGTCCTCTGGGTTCTGTAACTGTCTGAAGGTACTGTCAAATTTTACATACTATCTTCACGGCCCTAAGCTAGAAAGCATCTGCCCATGAAGTAAAATTTAATGAATGGATTTGCCCTGCAATGTGTCTAAAAACTGGAAGATCATGAAATTTATAGAACAGCGATAAAAGGATGGAGTTGAAGAGACTTTGTTGCATTTCTCACATTGGCCTAAAGAAAACTGGTAGTTTTATTTAAGATGACCAACGTTTGATAGAAAACAAGGTCTATATGCATGCTTGAAAATACACAGATCTATACACAGATAAATCCAAACTTCATTCTTCAGCAATACATTATTCCATATACAAAGCATATTGTGGGTGATCATGGAACAAAGGAGGGTGAATTGCCTTAGAGAGAGAACAAAGGAGTCGACAGCGAAAGTCTGAGCCAGCGGAGCCAACTGCCAATACCCTGAGAGCTCTTTTATTGACTTAGCATGATTACATAGTATGTTATGAGAGAAACAGGTAGGATACTAGTTACCTAATCATAACTAAGATTGGCTAAAATAACACTTTGATCTTATGCTCTACCTCACAGCGAAAGGGCAGAAGAGGGGGCTACCCTGCCTGCTGGCAGTCGCCGCATCCTGCCAGGAGTGTATGCATGTCACTGAAGCAGAATGCAGCTACAGCCTTTAAGCAGAAGTTTCCCACAGCATATCTTTATTACAAGCATGAAGAGTTATTTGAAGATAACAGATCAACAGCGTTTATTGTACTAAACACTGGTACTTGACTGGAAGTTTTTAAAAAAATCCTCCATCTGCAATGCAATATGATTAACAGAGAACAACTGAGCCTCTGGAATCAGTGAGATTTCCCCCCAAATATTAAAGCTAATGGAAGAGAATTGCTTATATGTTTTGGTGAATCTTTTCAATCAATCCACAGGAATCATTTGTAGAATCAGGCTTAGATTTACTTTTATTAGTCCACTCCAAAAGGAAAATGCTAAACTTTGCAGGAAATAAATAATAAACTTAACAAACCATTTTCTTAGAGGTTTTTTAAAATATACATGGCAAAATTTGTAAGATAGGTGAAAATAGATTGGAGACACATAATTTGAATTTAGATGAGGATTTGGATCCAGATATTCTACCTACATGTACTTAGGAAGTGATGCCATGATATGAAGAAATATATGTACTGCAACTGGCACAGAACCGGGCTGCACAGCTGGTAAGTGGTGCCGCTGCATGGACTCATATCATGGCAGTTCTGAAAAACCACCTGGATAAAAAGGGGCAGCAGGCTGCCGGTTGCTGCTCAGGCCCAATTGAAAGTGCTTACTTTGATATATAAAGTGCTAAACGGCTTAGGACCTGGTTACTTAAAGGACACCTTCTTCCATATGAGCCTGCCCGTCCTCTAAAATCAGGCCAGGAGGCCCTTCTGAAAGTGCCATCCCTGAAAGAGGTGAGGGGGATGGCATGTCGAAATAGGGCCTTCTTGGCTATTGCACCCCCAACTTTGGAACACCCTCCCTATAGAGAGCCGCCTGGCTCCAACACTTTTAGCTTTTTGGCGCCGGGCAAAGACATTTTAATTAAATAGTATTCTTTAGCTGGGCATATGAGCAGCAGGATTTGTTAATATCAATGTTTTAATGATTGTTTTTAATATAGGATATTATTATAATATTGCTTATTTTTAATGCTTTTAAAGTTTTAATATTGTTGTATGTTGCTCAGAGACTGCTGGTAATGGCGCGGCTAAAAAATCTTGCAAACAAACAAACATGTCTTGATTATCTGCTTGAAAATGCAAAACATCTCTTTCATTACACAGCCTCTATCATTAGCAGATTGGCATTGCAAATATTCCACAGTGAATCAATTTCAACACACACCAAATAATTCACATGGAGACTTCTTACCTGAGCTGGCTTCTTCTGGACAACCTGTTGTGGCTACACAGACATATACACACAAAGAGAGAGAGAGAGAGAGAGAGAAAGATAAAATATTTATATATTTTACGTGAATGAAATGTGCTTCTTTTTTGGATGTAGTGTAACATATGCGTGAAAATACGCAATTTGATATGATTAGGATTATATATACATATCTCTGCTCAGAACTACACATTTCTGCATTTCTGTGTAGAGCAGATTAATGAGGAATAGATAACATTTACAGTACAAGGTCCGCATTGATAACATAGTTGAGGAGGGCATAGATTGTTTGCACATTCCTACACTTAGTTCAGTTCAGCAATACATAATTTCCCTGATGATAATGTATGGAAAAAAATACTATTAAGACAGGTTTGTGCAGCAGAAGGCATTGTTCCTCTTCACAGAATTCAAACTGATGAACTTAAGAAACACTAGTAAAGCAATACCATACAGAGTCTTAAAGAGTCCTGAAATGATGCATTGCATTGGGTGACAACTATTTTTGTGGCCATTCAGCACTTATATGGTGCACCATGTTTAGGAGTTACCAGGCCTGATCCATCAGCAGCAGTCAAAAGGGAATCAAGAATCTGAGCTGAAGAACATACACAATACACTAGCATCAAGAAGTCCACATTGCTCAAGCAAAGCCATGTCTCCAAAAGAAAGCCTCTCATACCCCTTCCTATTTAAGAAGAACCAATATCTAGGGCCAATCCTGAACCTAAGAAGACCTCACCAGCCCATAATGGAAATGGGCAACTATTTTTCTATCAAGGGACTCTTTCTCTTGGGGTAAACCTGTCAGGATTCACATGCAGGTGAAAGGACAAGGAGGCAAGTAATAGGGCAGGGTGAGAGTCAGAAGTGAGGTGCTCCATTGTATTCTCTTTTATTTCTCTGCCACACTCTTTTCTATTTCATTACAGTCCCTCCAAAACTCCCTCATTGCCAACCTCACATGGTGGACCACTGGAGAATTGAGAAGCTGCTCTTCCACAGGCCTGAACTCACTGGCAGAGTGTTTTGAAATTAGGCCAACAGCTATTTGAGGTCAGGATGAAATCTGCAGACTCCCCACCCTTGTACCAGAACATGCCCCTAATGCTACTCTGGTGGTTCATCACATGAGTCTGCGGCACACAGAGCTAAGGAGAAGACCCCTAAGCTAGAAGCCCCTAACAGGGGCTTGTGGACTGAGCATAAGAGGGGGTTTTTTAGCACACACTCTGCCCCCTGCTTATCATTCAGACCAAGTAGAGCCACACAAATAATTCAGAATTGTGTCACCCACTTGACCATAGCCAACTGCTCATGACCAGTTTTGCTTCCACAGTTAACAGCAGACCTGCATGAAAAGATATTAATGATACTGTAAAATTGCACTGAGATTTTTCAGGTCTTTTAGCATCCTTTATGATAATACGACTAAATAACAAATGATAATACACAACCTTATAAAGTCTAGTCAACTCCTTTCTGCTCTTCCACTGGTACATGGGTTTTACGGATAATGTGATATTTTTTGTTGTTGTTGTTTACTCATTAAGTCATGTCCGACTCTTCATGACCTCATGGACCAGAGCATGACAGGCCCTCTTGTCTTCCACTGCCTCCCGGGGTTTGGTCAAATTCATGTAGGTCGCTTCGGTGACATTGTCCAACCATCTTGTCCTCTGTCGTCCCTTTCTCCTCTTACTTCCACACTTTCCCAACATCAGGGTTTTTTCCCAGGGTGTCTTCTTTCCTTTTAAAGATATTATTTGGCCAAGTCTATATGCTGATCTCCTGGAGAGTGTTTTCCACTTGGATGTTGTGAAGAGGTTTTTCTTTACCATGGAAAGGAACCTACAATCACCCACCACTGTTGTCTTCTCTAAACGTCGAGGCCTTTTGTGTTTCAGAGCTCACCAGTGCATTCTTTTTTTCTTAGAGTCTACCAAACCGTTGATTTGGCCACTGCTAATATTTCTGTTATTTCTCTGATGGGTATTTTCCTTACTTCCTCCCTCCCTTCTTTCCTTCCTTCGCAGCCTAAGTATGGCCTGTTTCACTTGCATTGAGAAGTCCTTTGTAGCCATATTGTGGGTTCACAGCAACTGCTTCCAAATGTGATTGCCAAACCTGGAATCAACTCTAGACCTTTTACCTGCTTAAGGGATGATGAAATAATGAAGGAATTTCCCACACTTGTCTATGAAACAGCTTTGGAGTCAATTGTCCAATTACTGTACTTTCAGTCCCTTTAAAATGAGAGGCTACATATTAAAAAGCTGTAATTCCTAAACTGTTCCTCCAATTTGGATGTGGCAAATTGAAGGGCAAGATATGGAGGCAGTGACAGATTTTACTTTCTTGGGCTCCATGATCACTGCAGATGGTGACAGCAGCCACGAAATTAAAAGACGCCTGATTCTTGGGAGGAAAGCAATGACAAACCTAGACAGCATCTTAAAAAGCAGGGACATCACCTTGTCGACAAAGGTCCACATAGTCAAAGCTATGGTTTTTCCAGTAGTGATGTATGGAAGTGAGAGCTGGACCATAAAGAAAGCTGACCACCGAAGAATTGATGCTTCTGAATTGTGGTGCTGGAGGAGATTCTTGAGAGTCCCCCGGAATGCAAGGAGAACAAACCTATCCATTTTGAAGGAAATCAACCCTGAGTGCTCACTGGAAGGACAGATCCTGAAGCTGAGGCTTTAATATTTGGCCATCTAATGAGGAGAGAAATCTCCTTGGAAACAACCCTAACGTTGGGAAAGAGTGAAGGCAAGAGGAGAAGGGGGGACAGAGGATGAGATGGTTGGACAGTGTCATCAAAGCTACCAACATGACTTTGACCCAACTCCGGGAGGCAGTGGAAGACAGGAGGACCTGGTGTGCTCTGGTTCATGGGGTCACGAACAGTTGGACACGATTTAATGACTAAACAACAAAAAACCCTCAACTATAACTTAAATTTATTTTGGTAAACAGCCGAAATAACAAAACTTGTATGTGTCCAATTATTTCCAAACCTAACTGTATTTACTGATACCAGAGAAGGAATTACTCCAGGATTGCAGAATAAATTCCAGCCCTATGAAGGGGACTTCTTATTCAAACAGAGCACTCATTCATTCACAACTACTCTTCAGTTCAATGAAAGCCTACACAATTCCCTTCATGCCAAAGTGATACCATGATATATATCAAGGGCAAAATTCTCTCTTGTTGCATATCAACAGCTGCACTAAAAGATCTCTTCCCTGATTAAAACCTCAAAGATGTGCATCCAAGTGGTAGTTTTCCATTATAAAATCAGAGACAGTGCATGTTTGTGTGTGTGTGTGCGCGCGCGCACACACACACTCAAAAATATATGGTTTTGTTCATTCTAATCAATGAGTTGATTAGAATATAAAAATGAGTGACATTTGTGGTGGTATAAATCTTTTTTTGGCTGAATTGAAATAGCCAAGAAAAGCATTAAAATTTCTGAGCATATGTGTGGATGTGTGTGGGAAAAAGAGAGAATGAGAAAGAAGATGGAAAGTTTATAGTTCTGTCTGTTTAAGATCACAAGTCCATGCTTTTAAAATTGCAAGCCGTAATCTAGCTGGCAAAACTACTACTAGCATTTCAGACAGCTGAAGGCCTGAATGAGTAAGATTCATATAAACTTTGGTCTGCATCCAATCAGTCAAAGTACAGTGTTTTCCTTTTGCATTTTTCATGAATGGCCACAGTATTGTGCCTCGGCCATTCATAAAAATAAAAACAAACCAAAACAAACAAACACAAAAATGTTCTGGGTCCAGTCTGGAGCCACTGGGTGCCAGAGGCTGAGAAAACATACTGGCAGCTCCAACTCCAAACAGCACTGAAGTATTCTGGGATCTGCTTGGTGGTCTGTAAACTATGAAGTGCTGTGTGGAAGGGCAGCTGGTAGAATTACTGTGACACATACTAGGCAGCGAGCCAGAGCTGGCCTATTTTCAGACATTGTCTTTCCTCTCATTGAAGTGTCAGGACCTAATTCATGGAAAATTTGGTGAGTTGGCAGCTGTTCCAGAAGATTTCATTGAGCTATAGTGTGCAGGAGTCACATGAATGTAGAATACTCAGCCAAGAAATAGGGGGATTTCTGAGCAGTAGAAACCAGTCAGCTTAGAAAAATGCACGCGGGGGTTTGATGTGGTTTTTGAATAAAAATGTATACAGGTGTCATCAGCAGAACAAAAAAGCAAGAAGGCATGATAATGATCAAAACTGTTAAAAAGATGTAGGCTTTTGAAAGGCACAGCCTTGTGTCAGCAACACTCATATCCTGAAGGGTTTCGAAAGTGTGCTCAGCTCAAGGTTTGTATTGAGTGCACTGAGAGACGGCACACTTTTAGAGGGAAAAGAGAAGGGAAAGAGAAAAGACTAAACATGGAAATGGTGCTTGCCACTTCTTTCCCCTTGCCTAAAGGTTTTGCATGCTGACCGATTTGGGAGGCAGGTGAGTGGAGCAGGAAAGCTATTTCTCACATGCTGGATTAGTGGACAATGGCTAGCATCCTTTTGCTAGTCTCAGCTAAAGGACAGACCTGCTGAATCTATTGGTGAATTAGAACTCAAAACTTGTATAAATCCTATTGGGTTAGTTGCTCTACTCTAGCAGATATCCAGTGTGATGTAGTGGGCAGAATGGCAGAGAAGGACTCAAGAGGCCTGCGTTCGAATCCCCACTCACTGGGGGTGTGAAACTGGTAAAACCACTCCATAAATATCTCACTTACCTTGAAAGCCTTTTTTAGGGCTGCTATAAGTTAGTTCTGACTTGAGAGCACATAAAAACAACAGCAACAGTCCCTAGCAGTAAGATACTAGCCACGGAATGCTAATAATCTTGTCACATTTTTGAAAAGTTTTTCCGTTTGTCCTGAAAGGTCTCCAAAACAGTAAAGAGAAAAAAACACACAACTTTTTGTCTTGATCCTACTCATATTCCAACTTAAATAACTGGTAAGTTATAGTCTCACGGTGGTTCACGCATTTGCTGGACTCTTTAATAAAGTGTGTTAGATAATTTCAACTACCTAATTCTTTCCTTTGACTAAACTGTTACAAATACATGAGAAAGTTTGTCTACTTAGGCCCAAATACTTACAAAATGCTACCTACTAAAACACTTACATTTACATGGGTACCATTATTTCTCCGACTCCAACTTTCTTTAATGCCTGATATTAAGCATTTTGTAGACTCCTCTGTCATTTATATATTTATTATTTATTTATTTGATTTATACCCCACCTATCTGGACCATCAGACCACTCTAGGCGGCTTCCAATACAAAATCAGACAATAAAACACAGACAAGTACATGATGATGTTAAGTGCATCACATAAACTTCAACTGTCACATCAGGCTATGAACTAAATAACTCATTTGTTGTCCACTGGGCCTAAAATAACACACAGTGAAGCAGATGATCTTTCTCCTCAGGCAGGATTTCCTTTAAATCAGAGGTCGTCAACCCCCGGTGCCGTCCCATGGCCTGAGCCAGACTGGGCCGCAAAGACAGACCTCCCCCCCACATGCACTCCCCTCCCCACAGCTGCTTTGTGCATGTGCCACTGCTGGCGTCAGCACTCCCCCACCTCTTCACACATGCGCCCGAGTGCCCGTGCCACACGCACACAGCCTTAAGAACCCTAATTAGGAGGAAAGCCGGGAACAAATGGAAAGGCGGTGAAAA
Organism: Pogona vitticeps; assembly: GCF_051106095.1. Lineage (NCBI taxonomy): Eukaryota > Metazoa > Chordata > Lepidosauria > Squamata > Agamidae > Pogona > Pogona vitticeps. Next base: position 143,663,890 of record NC_135787.1, on the reverse strand, counting down.
GAGACAGGCACTGGGGGCGTCCCAGGGCGGGCTGGGAAAGATGCCTTCCGAGAGCAACAGAGGCCAGCCAGCCCAGGCAGAGCTCCAGATGGGCTGGTGGGGGTTGGGGGGGGAGAGATCAGCCAAGAGGAGGGCGAAGGCGGCAACGGGCCCTGCTAAGCCAACTGATCCCCTTTCCCTGGGGGCAATGGAGGGGGGAGGGAGGAGACCCTCACTGCGGAAGGTCCTCGCCCTCCCCCTCGGGTGAAGGGACCGATCCGGGGCCTCATGGCGGTTTTCTGGCCAAGCGGCACCCGGGCAGTGCAGACCTTCGGCCAAGCTGCTGTGGCCACACAGCCCCGCCACAGCCGGGACGCTTGCGGGCGCCCGAGGAGCCGGAGATTCCCACAAAGACCGAGACCTCCCTCCCGGCCTTGGGCCACGTGCTGAGGAGGAGCGGGAGATGATGATGATGGTCCCTTCCACCCGCACCCAGCAGGCCATTGTCCGTGCAAGGGGTGAGCCAGCCAGCCAGTCGCCTGGCTTGGGGAGCCAAGAACCCACCCCTCCACCACTGCCGCATCTCCCCCAGGAAAAGGCAGCAGCCGGCATGGCAGACAAAGGCACCCTCCACCCCGCTCTTCCCGCTGTGGACGCACAAAGGCCGTCCGATCAGCAGGAGCAGCGGGCAAGCTACTGAGCGAGAAGGCTGGGGCCACGAGTGCCCTGGAGCATCCCAGCAGGACTGGACGGCTGCCTGTGTACATGGAGGGACGGTGGGCAGTTGCTCACGAAATGTTGCCGCCTCCCCCTTGGCTGCGGAGGTTGACTGGGCCACAAAGACAGATCACCTTCCCGCATGCACTCCCTTCCCCACAGCTGCTTTGCGCATGTGCACGGGTGCCAGCACTGGCAGGCACTCCCCCACCTCTTTGCGCATGCACCCGAGAGGATGCGCATACACCTGCAGGGGGCCTGCCTTCCTCGGAGGCTCAGCTGGTCTGCGGTCCCAAAAGAGTTGGGGACTGCTGCTTTAAATGACTGGCTGACCAAGGGGATTTTTAAAGGGATTATTGTATTCTGTTTTGTTGTTGTTTAGTCATGAAGTTGTGTCTTTGTGGCCCCATGGACCAGAGCACGCCAGTCTCCTGTCTTCCACTGCCTCCACTGTCCAACCATCTCATCCTCTGTTGTCCCCTTCTCCTCTTGCCTTCACTCTTTCCCAACATCAGGGTCTTTTTCAGGGAGTCTTCTCTTCTCATGCTTCTTCATGGATTGCTGCCTTGTCGTGGCGAAGGGGCTTGAGTAACTCAGAGAAACTATGGGCTATGCCGTGCAGGGACACCCAAGACGGACAGGACATAGTGGAGAGTTCCGACTAAACGCAATCCACCTGGAGTAGGAAATGGCAAGCCACTCCAGTATCTTTGCCAAGAACGCCCCATGATCAGAAACAAAAGGCTAAAAGATATGACGCTGGAAGATGGGCCCCTCAGGTCGGAAGGCGTCCAACATGCTACTGAGGAAGAGCGGAGGACAAGTACAAGTAGCTCCAGAGCTAATGAAGTGGTTGGGCCAAAGCCGAAAGGACGCTCAGCTGTGGACGTGCCTGGAAGTGAAAGGAAAATCCAATGCTGCAAAGAAAAATACTGCATAGGAACCTGGAATGTAAGATCTATGAACATTGGGAAGCTGGAGGTGGTCAAACAGGAGATGGCAAGAATAAACATCGACATCCTGGGCATCAGTGAACTAAAATGGACAGGAATGGGCGAATTCAGCTCAGATGATTATCATATCTACTATTGTGGGCAAGAATCCCGTAGAAGGAATGGAGTAGCCCTCATAGTCAACAAAAGAGTGGGAAAAGCTGTAATGGGATACAATCTCAAAAATGATAGAATGATGTCAATACGAATCCAAGGCAGACCATTCAACATCACAATAATCCAAGTTTATGCACCAACCAGCATTGCTGAGGAGACTGAAATTGAACAATTCTATGAAGATTTACAACACCTTCTAGAACTGACACCAAAGAAAGATGTTCTTCTCATTCTAGGGGACTGGAATGCTAAAGTAGGGAGCCAAGAGATAAAAGGAACAACAGGGAAGTTTGGCCTTGGAGTTCAGAACGAAGCAGGACAAAGGCTAATAGAGTTTTGTCAAGAGAATAAGCTGGTCATCACAAACACTCTTTTCCAACAACACAAGAGGCGACTCTATACATGGAAATCACCAGATGGGCAATATCGAAATCAGATTGATTATATTCTCTGCAGCCAAAGATGGAGAAGCTCTATACAGTCAGCAAAAACAAGACCTGGAGCTGACTGCGGTTCTGATCATCAGCTTCTCATAGCAAAATTCAAGCTTAGACTGAAGAGATTAGGAAAAACCACTGGGCCACTCAGGTATAATCTAAACCAAATCCCTTATGAATACACAGTGGAAGTAAAGAACAGATTTAAGGAACTAGATTTGGTGGACAGAGTGCCTGAAGAACTTTGGATAGAGGCTCGTAACATTGTCCAGGAGGCAGCAACGAAAACCATCCCAAAGAAAAGGAAATGCAAGAAAGCAAAGTGGCTGTCCAACGAGGCCTTAGAAATAGCAGAGAGGAGAAGGGAAGCAAAATGCAAGGGAGATAGGGAAAGTCACAGAAAATTGAATTCAGACTTCCAAAGAATAGCAAGGAGAGACAAGAGGGCCTTCTTAAATGAACAATGCAAAGAAATAGAGGAAGATAACAGAAAAGGAAAGACCAGAGATCTGTTCAGGAAAATTGGACATATTAGAGGAACATTTTGCGCAAAGATGAACATGATAAAAGACAAAAATGGGAGGGACCTAACAGAAGCAGAAGACGTCAAGAAGAGGTGGCAAGAATACACAGAGGAATTATATCAGAAAGATTTGGATATCCCGGACAACTCAGACAATGTAGTTGCTGACCTTGAGCCAGACATCCTGGAGAGCGAAGTCAAGTGGGCCTTAGAAAGCCTGGCTAACAACAAGGCCAGTGGAGGTGATGGCATTCCAGTTGAACTATTTAAAATCTTGAAAGATGATGCTGTTAAGGTGCTACATTCAATATGCCAGCAAGTTTGGAAAACTCAACAGTGGCCAGAGGATTGGAAAAGATCAGTCTACATCCCAATCCCAAAGAAAGGCAGTGCCAAAGAATGCTCCAACTACCGTACAATTGCACTCATTTCGCACGCTAGCAAGGTTATGCTCAAAATCCTACAAGGTAGGCTTCAGCAGTATGTGGACCGAAAACTCCCAGAAGTACAAGCTGGATTCCGAAGAGGCAGAAGAACTCGAGACCAAATTGCTAACTTGCGCTGGATGATGGAGAAAGCCAGAGAGTTCCAGAAAAATATCTACTTCTGCTTCATTGACTATGCGAAAGCCTTTGACTGTGTGGACCACAGCAAACTATGGCAAGTTCTTAAAGAAATGGGAGTGCCTGACCACTTTATCTGTCTCCTGAGAAACCTATATGTGGGACAGGAAGCAACAGTTAGAACTGGTCATGGAACAACTGAGTGGTTCAAAATTGGGAAAGGAGTACGGCAAGGCTGTATATTGTCCCCCAGCTTATTTAACTTATATGCAGAATACATCATGCGGAAGGCTGGACTGGAAGAAACCCAAGCCGGAATTAAGATTGCCGGAAGAAATATCAACAACCTCCGATATGCAGATGATACCACTCTGATGGCAGAAAGTGAGGAGGAATTAAAGAACCTTGTAATGAGAGTGAAAGAGGAGAGTGCAAAAAACGGTCTGAAACTCAACATCAAAAAAACTAAGATCATGGCCACTGGTCCCATCACCTCCTGGGAAATAGAAGGGGAAGATATGGAGGCAGTGTCAAATTTTATCTTCCTGGGCTCCATGATCACTGCAGATGGAGACAGCAGCCCTGAAATTAAAAGGCGCCTTCTTCTTGGGAGGAAAGCGATGACAAATCTGGACAGCATCTTGAAAAGCAGAGACATCACCTTGCCAACAAAAGTCCGAATAGTCAAAGCTATGGTTTTTCCTGTCGTGATGTATGGAAGTGAGAGCTGGACCATAAAGAAAGCAGACCGCCGAAGAATTGATGCCTTTGAATTGTGGTGCTGGAGGAGGCTCTTGAGAATCCCCTGGACTGCAAGGAGAACAAACCTATCAGTTCTAAAGGAAATCAACCCTGAGTGCTCACTGGAAGGACAGATCCTGAAGCTGAGGCTCCAGTACTTTGGCCATCTAATGAGAAGAAAAGACTCCCTGGAAAAGACCCTGATGTTAGGAAGGTGTGATGGCAAGAGGAGAAGGGGACGACCGAGGATGAGATGGCTGGACAGTGTCTGCGAAGCAACCAACATGAACCTGACACAACTCCGGGAGGCAGTAGAAGACAGGAGGGCCTGGCGTGCTCTGGTCCATGGGGTCACGAAGAGTCGGACACGACTAAACGACTAAACACACACTCTCTTCTCATGAGATGGCCAAAGTATTGAAGCCTCAGCTTCAGGATCTGTCCTTCCACTGAGCACTTAGAGTTGATTTCCTAGAGGGAACATTGTTCTGAATTCATGGACTTGCCAGTTTAAACATCTGCTATCAAGGCAAAAACTAAGGTTGTTGCCCATTTTAAAAAGGCTGTGACTAGATTAGAGAATGAGAGTCCCATAAAAAGGAATTTAAAAACTAGAGGAAAAAGAATCACTGACTAATATCCTATGGATATTTAAACCCATGCAAAAGGAATCATGGAAAGTTTTAATTTCATATGAGAGAACAAGATTAACTGTGCAATCAGTCACCTGAGAAGTGATACTAAACTCAATGAGATTTATTTCCAACTAGATATCTACAGAATTGCACTGTAAGAGCTCCCCCCTCAATTTATAATTACTTCTGTACATTAAGCAATAGCCCATACTTCTAAACTCATGCCTTTTTATGATAACTGAACATGGTCTATCATTTTAGCCAAGAACATTTGCCAATCCATCCATCAAATATGCCAAATAAAACTTGTTAATATTTAAGGTGCCAGAGGACTCCCTGTGTTAGCTACAACAATCTAACATGGTTACTTTGCTGTAAATTTCTGGAATTTTTAAATAAGTTACTTTTATCTATTAAGTTGTTCATTTCTTCACAAAAATGAAATAAATTGACAAGAGTAGCCCCAGTGCAATAAATTAAAAGCTTGAGAAAGGGGAAGGACAGATTCAGCCACAGGGGAAAACACCTCATCTAGACACAAGGTTCTAACCACTGAGGAACTACAGAAAGGCACTCTTGGGAGCATACTATTCAGAGGCCATACCCAGCCCATAAGATCTGGCACCTTGGTCTTACAGTTATTTGTCACTGGACCTACCAGAAATGGGAGGCCTGTGGTCTGATGCTAGTTATGAACGTGCATAGTCCCCCTCTCCCTCAGTTCTTGCAGACACCTATTTTTCATCCTAAATGTCACACAGTGGGCTCTTTCAGGGTGTTGTTATGGTGAACCTTCTTAATACCTTATAGGACAGCATAATGGCACCCATATGGTAGCCATTTCTGGGTAATGTCAATCTGAGCCACAATTACAGTGGAAAACCTATAGCTGAAAACAGTGTTTTCTTGTTACAAACCTCCTTCCATATTTGCTTAAAATTTCTCAGTTTTTATTTTTGTTTTAGGCATCCTCTGTGAAAAGCAACAATATCCTCTAGAAAATTCATTCTGTTTCTAAGCAATTGACATATCAGATAGATTTGTGAAGAAACAGATTTGAATAAAATTAATTTAATTACTTGCTACAACCTGACATCCACTTCTGCTCCTGAAACCCTTTATTTATGCCAAAGGGTCAGAAAGACCAAAGAAATGTACTGAATGTAAATAAAATCTTTTCCAAAATATTTGAAAAAAAGTGTAAATTCCAATTACCACACGATGTTTATCTTCATTATTACCTAGAATCCCAAATCACAGTGGCTAATTAATGATGTGCCAGTCACATGGCAGTAATCTTGCGAATCAAAGTGAAGTATAACATTTTATTAATTAACTTCAATTAGCCAGTTACTAGGATTACAGTGGTACCTCAACTTGAAAACATCTCCACCTGCGAACGATTCGAGTTACGAACAGCTCTGTTCACAAAAAGTTGCTTCGACTTGCGAGTGAAGTCTCGACTTACGAACGAAAAAACAAACAAATGAAAAAAACCTTTCCTGCCCTTTTTTTGACCTAAGTTCTGGAACAAATTCAGAGGAGGGCAACAAGGATGATTAGAGGACTGGAAACCAAGCCTTATGAGGAAAGACTGAAAGAACTGAAACATTTTCAGCTACCATTGCTCCACAGATTCAGAGATCTTACCGTGTCTGAATTTTACAAGATCAAACTGCAAATTATTTTTAGATGCTTGTTTGAAATCCATAGGCCAAGAATAATTATAAATGGCTAATGACAAAGATAACATTACAAAGTGAGGCCATTCTTAAAATAATGCACATAGGGTGAGCATGATGTTTAAATGCTGCCTTGTCGAGAACGATCAAGAATAAAGGAGCCGTTGCTTTAAAGATCTTTAACCTCAAACCTAGAAGCTGGCTTTCCCAGTAGCCATATTTCCAAATATTACCCTGAAATGCACATGATGGAGTTTTCTGCTTTTCTTCAGTGAGCCCTATAAATCAGGAACCTAAAGATTATTCCAATAAATGCATTTTCTATCACACCTCACTGAGCTCTTGGAGGTGTGAATTTCAGGTTTTTACTGACATGTTGGCTGCCCATACTGCCATAGGTAAGATCAACAGCTTAGATCATACTGGTTGATAGGTTTGTCAACTCCCTCTCCTGAACATTCAGAGATAAAAAAATGTGAAGAGATTGACACAAACTAGGACAGTTCTAAAATGTCATCAGGTAAATTGATAGAAGACAAAGCTTTCCAAGGTGAGTAGACAGGATGGCTATATACCACTTCTAGTATCAGAGGCAATATGCCTCCAAATACTAGTTGCTAAGAAACAAACAGGAGGATGCTACTGTACCTAAATTCCTAATTTTGGGCTTCTGGTCAGTCACTGAGCCAACAAGATGCGAGACTAGACAAGCGTCAAATCCAGAACAACTCTTTTAAGTCATTACTTTGCCTATGTTCTACCCCTTTGAACATGCCATCCCAAAATTGCTGGGCAACTGACACACTCACAACTAAGTTTGGAATTTCTCTTAAGGAACTGTTTACCCTAGATATATCGAGTTTATTGTTTCAGTTATTTGGCTATTTTCTGTGCTATTGACTTAAATCTCCCTGTTTGAATTCTTGGGAATTGACCCAATCCAACCCATCTACATGACAGACTGCTACATTCATGGTACATGCTGAACTGAGTGGAGGTGAAAAGTAACTATGATCTAGTCCCTGTCCGCTGTTAACTACAACAACTCACGCTTTTGTCCTTTCCGGTAAATACTGGGAAGTTCTGGGGTTGACCTTAATCTTACTATAAGATAGACTGAGGCACGAAGATGGCAAGGAAGTCAAGGAAGCACACTGCCATGACTATATACATCTTCTTGATACCCTTAAACCAATTTCTGTATCTACACTACACAGTTACACCAGTTCAATACCACTTCAGCTATTACAACTCCATCCTGTGGAATATTGGGATTTTTATTCATTAAGATACTCAGAATTCTCTGCTAGAGTTCAGGAGATTGCACAGAATTCTAAGCATTTCACCAAATTACAAAATTTCAGAATTCCACAGCATGGACCCATGGCTGTTAAAGTAGTCTCAAGCAGGTATAACTCTGGAGTATACATATGCTCCTAGTAATTAATATTCAACTTCCGTCTCTTCCATTTTTTAGGCATTTGTCCTAAGTGCTGCTTACGTAAAATCAGTAAATACGATAACCAAACAAAGCAAAACAACTAAAAGCAGAACTGCCAATAATTCTGTAACAAAACTTACAGAATTATTGGCATTAAAAATGAATTTGAAGGGCTTGGGAAAATAACATGGAAAGCATTGTAGACATCTTGAAATTCATGTGGAAGTTTTCTTCTAGGAAAGAAACATTGTCCCGCCCCCTACATCTTTCACCCTAGAGCTGAACATCATACCAGATATTATTAGTGCTTGAACTGGAAAAGAGTGCAAATGTTTGTAAGGTGCCTTGAGTACTTTTTTTGCAGAAAGGCAGAGTATAATGTGGGAAATACAATAAATAAAACATATGGCAATGTCTAATGTGCTGAAAAACTAACAATGTTGATGGCTTCTTTACACATTTTAAGAAGGAAACAAAAACACATTTTAGTTACACTAAATCTCTAATAGTGTCTCTCCTGTAACCCTTTTCCCTGACTTTGGCATTCTTTACTACTAGTCATATCTCTCCATCATCTCTTTGCCCACTGTATGTTACATTCCCTCATAATTGTTTCCCCCTCTCTTCATTCTTTTTAAAAACGATTTACTTAAAAAGTAATCCTGACAGATATTCCATAGCAGCACCAGGATCTATTCGAGCAGGGGTCCTCAAACTACGGCCCAAGGGCCACATGCGGCCCGCTGAGGACATTTATACGGCCCTCCAGGTGTTTATGGAACCAGACATTGACCATCTCATTAGCCAAAAGCAGGCCCATAGTTCCCATTGAAATATGGTAAATTTGTTGATTTAACTTTACTTCATTTTAAATATTGTATTTGTTCCTGTTTTGTTTCTTCACTTCAAAATAAGATATATGCAGTGTGCATAGGAATTTGTTCATAGTTTTTGTTTTTACTATAGTCCGGCCCTCCAACGGTCTGAGGGACAGTGAACTGGCCCCCTGTTTAAAAAGTTTGAGGACCCCTGTATTAGAGCAATATGACAGTAGAACCAATTACCACAGGGAGGTGGTTTCCGCTCCAAGACTAGAGACATTCAAGAGACAATTGGACAACCATCTGTCAGATCTGTTTTGATCTGGATTTTTGCATTGAGTAGGGGGTTGGACTTGGTGACCTGATAGGCCCCTTCCAACACAATTATTCTGTGATTCTTACTATAGTGTGGATGTCTTTTTTGTAAACATGGTGTACATGTGGAGGGTGGGGGCAGATATATTTTTATCATTTTCACTTTCATTGACTCCAGTGGGAGGAAAGTGTTTATGCCAACTTTGGAGCTGGTGCACATTTAAATCAATTTTGCATACATAAAAGGAGAAAAAGGCAGCTGTAGCTCCTACAGGTCTATGGCCACTCCCACTATACTCATGGAGCAACCATCCCTTTCGCCACCTGAACCATAACATACAGTATACAAATGCATAGCACTCCACAATGAAACTGTGACTTCTAGCCTCATAAATATTGTCCTGTTCATGAGGTACATTCTCCAGTGCAACAGCACATAAGCTAATTCTACCTTAATGCTCAGACAGGCTTTGAATGGCTGTTGGATTGCACCGACATCTTTAACATTTTGACTAAGAAACAAATGGTTTTATATTGTCCCTTTAAGTCTGGAGCATGAAAAACTGATGCACCATCTATCAACTATCTAATATATGAGATATAAAATTTGTTCATATGGAATACTGCCTTTCACTCTCCACTTGATAAATCTGATGTTTCATAAACCTGCTTGTTTCCTGCATTACATTTTAAAGACATGGGTTCATTCTGGCAAGTGACTATATAACCTGAGAAACACACCTCAGAATCTTCTGACCTAGCCTCCACATGGAAATTCCTTTTGGCAGGTGCATATTATATTGCACATCTTATATGTTCACATGCTTTCACACAATGTTTAGGATGCCACTACATGTGAACATTTGGGAGGAAAGCGATGACAAACCTAGACAGAATCTTAAAAAGCAGCGACATCACCGCGCCAACAAAGGTCTGCATAGTCAAAGCTATGGTTTTTCCAGTAGCGATGTACAGAAGTCAGAGCTGGACCATAAAGAAGGCTGACCATCGAAGAATAGATGCTTTTGAATTCTGGTGACTTAACTACTATACAACAACAATGTGTGAACATGATTCAAGGGAGCAGGAGCTCTAAACACAGACCTTCTTGCAAAAAAGGAGCTCATCAGAAATAAAGCTAGTGTCCAAAATATATGTAAATTAAAATTAAATACTAACGATAAGGTAAACAAAATTACTTCTATCATTTTGCATTTCTAAATATTTATCTGGTGATTTTTGCTTTGTGAACGAGATTTTATTTGTACTGTGCAAAATGAGGAATGTGGTTTCAAAACAACAATTTCTCTACTACAACTTTAGTGGAAAGTAATTAGTTGGAATTATAATCTACTTCAGTGGTTCTTAACCTTTGTTACTCGGATGCTTTTGAACTGCAACTCCCAGAAACCCCAGTCAGGACAGCTGGTGGTGAAGGCTTCTGGGAGTTGCAGTCTAAAACTCCTGAGTAACCCAAGGTTAAGAACCAGTGATCTACTTGAAGGATGAGATTCATGGTTTGGAAGTACTACAGTGGGGTCTCGACTTACGAACGGCTCGACATACGAACGTTTCGACTTACGAACCGCTCTCATAGGAATATATGGACTCGACTTACGAACTTAGATTCGAGTTATGAACTCTTTTTTTCCTTTTTTAAAAAGCTAAGTCATCTTAGGTTAGAAGGAAAAAAGAAAAAATATCCCCCTCTAGTGGCAGAAGGTGGAATAGCAGCTTCCCATTAGTTTCTATGGACGAAAAGAGCAGATATGGATTAAATGGTTTTCAATGCATTCCTATGGGAAATGCAGATTCGACCTAAGAACTTTTCGACCTGAGAACTGCCTTCCAATACAGATTAAGTTCGTAAGTCGAGACCCCACTGTATTAGGTCTATTTCCAGCTTTGGTGAACCAAAGATGGAAATGTGGTGGCACAAAACACCTTTTATCAGCTTAGACAGCTGTGCCAACTTTATCTCTTCATGATAGAGAGCATAACCAACCTATCCACGTTCTGATAATACCCAGTTCAGACTACTGTAATCCCTTTTAAACATTGCTGCCATTAAAGATGCTTGAGAAACTTTACGTAGACCAAAATTCAGCTACATGAGTAACTGAAAGCACAGTTTGGTGCATTCTAACAGAGTGTCAGACTAGGATTCAAATCCCTGGAGGAACAGACTTGACAGTAAGAGGTTACTAATTAGGACTGGACACATAACATATATTATATTGTATCAATGATGTACGTCCAAACTAAATTAAGGCAAATTTTCAATTTTTAATGCCTTAAAAATTAGGATTAGAGGACAAGGGTTCTCTAAGGACCACATGTAAACTATCCCACCTACTAAAATCTTATTTATAGGCCCTCTTCAAGATTCTAACATCTCTGACATTGAGTGGAGACTGATCCACAACATGGCCTTTTCAGTGGTAGTGCTAGTTTTGGAATGTAGCAACATTATATAATTGCATTGTTCTTTTCAATATTTTAAAACTATTCTTATTATTTATATATAGATAGGTAGACAGATCAATACATGACAGATAAAAAATTCACTCTGAGAAGCTGTTGACTGAATATATACATAAATTCTATACCACACCTGTTCAAATAAAGTGGATGTGTACTTACTAAGGGTGTTGTCCTATGGATGCTTCAAACTTCAAAGAATTTAAGAACATTTTGAACTATTAAACGTCCATGGTATAGTTTGTAATGACATCACTGTGCAGGCAACAGGAATTCAAAACCAAATTTTAAAATTGTGGCAGTTGTCTATCTTGTACTGAACTTTGAACAACTAATTATTTTTATATGCTAGAAAGGGAGGTTAAAATAGGATTTGCTTTCATGTAGACCCTGGATGCCCCTTCATGGATTGCTACCTTGTTGTGGCGAAGGGGCTTGAGTAATTCAGAGAAGCTATGGGCTATGTCAAGCAGGGACACCCAAAATACTCGGGTCATAGTGAAGAGTTCTGATTAAATGCAATACACCTGGAGCAGGAACGGGCAAGTCACTCCAGTATCTTTGTCAAGAAAACCCCAGGAAGAGAAACAAAAGGCTAAAAGATATGGTGCTGAAAGATGAGCCCCTCAGATCGGAAGGCGTCCAACATGCTACTGAGGAAGAGCAGAGGACAAGTACAAGTAGCTCCAGAGCTAATGAATTGGTTGGGTCAAAGCCAAAAGGATGCTTAGCTGTGGATGTGCCTGGAAGTGAAAAGAAAGTCTGATTCTGCAAAGAAAAATACTGCACAGGAACCTGGAATGTAAGACCTATTAATCTTGGTAAGCGGGATGTGATCAAACAGGAGATGGCAAGAATAAACATTGACATTCTGGGCATCAGTGAACTAAAATGGACAGGAATGGGTGAATTCAATTCAGAAGATTATCATATCTACTATTGTGGGCAAGAATCCCGTAGAAGAAATGGAGTAGCTCTCATAGTCAACAAAAGAGTGGGAAAAGCTGTACTGGGATACAATCTCAAAAATGATACAACGATTTCAATATGAATCCAAGGCAGACCTTTCAACAACACAGTCATCCAACTTTATGCACCAACCACTGATGTTGAAGAGGCTAAAATTGACCAATTCTATGACGACTTACAACATCTTCTAGAACTGACACCAAAGAAAGATGTTCTTCTCATTACAGGGGACTGGAATGCTAAAGTAAGGAGTCAAGAGATGAAAGTAACAACAGGTAAGTTTGGCCTTGGAGTTCAAAACGAAGCAAGGCAAAGGCAAATAGAGTTTTGTCAAGACAACAAGCTGGTCATCACAAACACTCTTTTCCAACAACACAAGAGGCAACTCTACACATGGACATCACCAGATGGGTAATGCCGAAATCAGATTGATTACCGTATTTTTCGCTCCATAAGACGCACCTCTCCATAAGATGCACCAAATTTTTAGGAGAAGAAAACAGGAAAAAATAATCTGTTTTCTTCGCTCCATAAGAATTTCCACGCCCGTTTTGTGGGAAAAAAGTGTGTCTTATAGAGCGAAAAATACGGTATATTCTCTGCAGCCAAAGATGGAGATGCTCTATTCAGTCAGCAAAAATAAGACCCGGAGCTGACTGTGGCTCTGATCATCAGCTTCTTATAGCAAAACTGAAGCTCAAACTGAAGAAAGTAGGAAAAACCACTGGGCTAGTCAGGTATAATCTAAACCAAATCCCTTATGAATACACAGTGGAAGTGAAGAACAGATTTAAGGAAATAGATTTGGTGGACAGAGTGCTTGAAGAACTATTGATGGAGGCTCATAATATTGTACAGGAGGCAGCAACAAAAACTATCCTGAAGAAAAGGAGATGCAAGAAAGCAAAATGGCTGTCCAACGAGGCCTTACAAACAGCAGAGAAGAGAAAGGAAACAAAATGCAAGGGAGATAGGGAAAGTTACAGAAAATTGCAGATTTCCAAAGAACAACACGGAGAGACAAGAGGGCCTTCTTAAATGAACTGTGCGAAGATATAGAGGAAAATAATAGAAAGGGAAAAACCAGAGCTCTGTTCAAGAAAATTAGAGATGTTAAAGGAACCTTTTGTGAAAAGATGGACATGATAAAGGACAAAAATGGTAGGGACCTAACAGAAGAAGACATCAAGAAGTGGTGGCAAGAATACACAAAGGTATATTATATCAGAAAGATCTGGATATCCCGGACAACTGGCATGCTCTGGTGCATGGGGTCATGAAGATTCAGACACGACTGAACAACTAAAAAACAACGGACTCTGGATGTAATTTGAACATATGCTGGCTGAGGCACTGTTTAAATAGACAAGTATTTCATGTGTTCACTCATATGGAATGTAAAGTGACCACTAGGGAAAAGATCAAGTGACTCAGTAACTATTGAGTCTGTTTCATAAATAAATATGTTTTTTTTTGAAAAAGCTATGACAGTGAACGATTTCTACAATTGCCATCTGCCCATAATCAAGTGTGTAATTCTGTGCTCACTAAAGGAAATTCAGTTAATGCAAGCATTTTTGCTTTTGACTATTATTGTAATGAAAAAGAATACTCTTGCATCCTTCTACAATGTAGTTATTAGCACACAGGAACAAAATTATGTCATCTTTCTATAGACTGAAATCTACTGGAAACAGTGCTTCTGAAATGCATTTTAAATATTTGTCTCTTTAGCAAAGATTACAAACAATACATCAGGAAATATCACCTGCTATACCGGGATATTGCAGGAAATCTGTTCTTCCATTTTCTACAGCAGAGTTGGTGTGGGTTTTTTTGTGGTTTTTTTTTTTTTTTTTTTTGAGACAAACAACTTGACAGCTACAAAAAGAGACACTGGAAGAATTACTGTTCAGCACATTTTACTATTGAGTTGTGATCATTAATAGTTGTTGTGGCCATTCCTTAGGGAACCTCATGGGCTGAGAAGCAGTACGTAAATACTTTAAATAGCAAAAAAAGTGAGAAGACAAATTGCATATGAAAAAGACAAGAGGTTTAAACACAGTATTGCTTTCGGCATTGAGTCTACAGAAACATGATAGCAATTCTGCTTCTTAACTCATATCTTCTCCATTTTACTGTGAAAGATATTTTTGCCAATCCACATTTATCTTCTAGAATAGTTCAAGATCAATGTAATTTTAAAGTCTGATCAAATTTATATATGGCCTAAAATACAGAATTCTTCCTTAGTATTTTCTCATTCTTCAAAAGGCATTGCTACCTCTACATAGGTCTATAACAGAATTAAATAAAACTTCAAAATGGTGTGAATTACAACTCCCAGCATCCCCTAGCTACCATGGCTTGTGAAAAGGCTGCCTGAGGGACTCATCGCCACCACCATCATGATGTGCTGTCAAGTCAATTCTGACTCATGACAACCCTTTTCAGGGTCTTTTGGTACAAAATACTCAGAAGTTATTTACCATTCCCTTCTTTTCGGGATACTCTGAGATTCTGCCTCTTGCCCAAGGTCACACTGGCTGTCTGCTCACAGGAGGCACAGCAGGGAATTGAACTCCCCACCTTTGGCTCCACAGTCAGATACCTAAACCACGAAGTTATCTAGCCAGCTTGTTTATCCCTATCACAATTTAATTCTACCCACTATGGTGACCCATATTATTTTGCTAACAATATTACTGTGCCATATACAGCCAATTGAATGAAATGGCAGTTTGGCCACACAAGGAAAAGCACAAAGAAGGAATATGGTACAGTTCTCAGGCAAATAAAAAGGCAGCAACACTATCAATATATGGTGATCCGTGTCTTTAATACTTAATTTAGCTACATCACAATACTATTTCTGTAATAAATCAGCAAGCATTTGCTACAACCTCACAAGGAACTTCCTCCACCTTAGAACAAGGAGTGACTAAGACAAAGCATGAATCTTAATATAAATTCTGGAGTAAATTATATTTATGTTCTAGAATATAGATTATATTTTTAATTTTGTGTCCTACCTAAAATGTCTCCTTCATCAATTTACTGGCTCAGATACCAGCCTGGAACTCCCTGCCACCACAAGTATCCAACAACCAGGAGACAGCGAACAAACTATACAATCAGCATACTAATGAGCATACTAATAAGGTACAATCATCCATTAAACAACAAAGGGGACAAGATACCCATGGTAACCAAAATAGGTTCCTCAGCGCCAACTTCTTGATAGATAATGTTGGCAAGAAGTCCAGAAAGGATGCCATGGTAATGGTGTCAAAAACCATACAAAAGGCCAAAAGTATCAATCGGCAGTTCCAGTTTTCTCATTTCTGGGAAAACATCAAATCATATAATGCCCATCTTGTTTATTTTCAATCAGTTCCATTATTTGATTCATTATTTATTTATAACGCTTATATCTCACTCTTCTTGCCCCATATAACCCAAACTGGGATTTCCAGTTTTCTTTTCAACCAGACCCAATTGGTTCCTGCAGTGCAGCTGCCTCGCGAATTTACAGACAATTCACTGTACATGATAGTTTGCAATATACAGTATCTTCAGAACAGTCGAGGCACTGATTTTCACAATTCAGCCCGACAAACCTAACTCTCCATTCTCATTGGTCCTTAACTAAAAGCTGAATAGCAGGCCACACTGAAAACACAGCTAGCAACCACAATCCCCCCTTTAACCCTGAAGTAGAAGAGGCCTGTGTGAAAGTGATGTTAAACCTTTTTCTTGCTGCAATAAGCATTCAGATTCTACACTCCTATGACTGCCATTTATACTACCTAAAAACCCACTAATTTAAAGCAGAAGTGTAGGGAGCCTTATAGTACCTATAGGCTGGTACTATAGCACAGAGAAAGAATTAAAGACTCCCCAACACCAATAGTTAGGACTAGGGGGAGGATTTTGATGGCATTTCACGTTTTCTCTGCAACCTACAGTACATTTGAAACCATAAGCAACGTCAAACTTGCTTATGAGTAATCTGGCCTTTCTCACTAGATTACTCATACATGTTTAAACCCACCCATAACATCTAACATAAATTGCAGAAAATATATGACATGCCACAGAAATCCTCCCCTACTAGGACCCTAATCCAGATTAGGCACCCACATTTACTATGAAGTAAAAAGAAAAATAACGTGTTAATTTAGTCTTTAAAGAAGGAATCTATTGTTTATAGCTTCCCTAACACATGGGCTAAAATCATGTTGCTGTAAATCATGCCAGGGAAGGCTAAAGGCATAATCAGCAGTCACATTTTTTGTAAAAAAAAAAATTAAACATTTCAATCATAAAGCTCCTATGTAATCCCTTTCATTGTTGGGAACTTGGTGGAAGCCATGGGAGAAGAGGACAAAGCCTCTAATTATCAAAAATTGCTGCTGCCAGCAAAGTCATACTGGTGATAGCAAGTTTAGATAATAATTAAAGACTTCACCCTCCTGTCCCACAGCTAACACGGGTTCTCAATGATGAAAGTGATTGGGGAGGCATGGGTCCCTTGAAACAGATGTAGGAAACACTTAATATATGAAAAATAGCCCTCATCGACCTTACACAACATAACTTAGGCAAACAAGATTTCAGCCAATGCTTGTCACATTTTCTTGTCAGTTTTGGGGACAAAAATGCATTTTGAGGGGTTTTTTTTCTAATTTAATGCTACAGCATACTTCTTTGGATGGGTTATTTTTGAAAAGATACTGTAGTGGGGATGTAGCAAATCACTGAGTTTTCTATCCAGTGGCAATAGTATATGCTGTGAAGGTTTCATAAGGTGTTACGTAACACATTATTTTTCAAAATAACCTTCCAAACTCTGTAAAGGGATTCACATTTTCTTTTAATATAACACAAAACGTTACATAATGCAACCCTTGCAGATGTGCTGAGCTACATCTTCCATTACCCCACCTGATCTCGAAAGTTCCAAATTTATGGCAAAAAAAGATGTCATAGAAAGCATGGGAGTAGGATGCCAGCCCTGCCCTGTGTGCTACAATCAAAGAATTCAGCTACAGTGATTAAAATGGAAGTATCAATAGACATCTTGATGGTGGAGGTCTGGAGTTATGTTGGCATGGATCCTGTGGGTGTTGATTTAACTGAGGGTTTTTTTGAAAGCTTATAACTGATTTAAGCTAATGACAGCATTGAAAGATGTTCATGAAACACTAGCTTCTGTCCCCCATCCCACTCCCCCATACAATACAATGCAGCTGCTGGCAAATTTAAACTAGTTTTGAAATAGCTACTCCTTGTTCCACTATGGCTCAGCTAGAAATATCAATCTGCCTGACACATTAGAATGCTTGGGCCAGCAGTCAAAAGTTCAAAAGGTAAGAAACACCTCTCACCATGAATAAACAGTGTGACGTGCATCTGAAAATAACCCTTTCAATTGCAATTAGCCTTCAGGAAACTTTGCCTGGTTGGCAGCTCTTATGCTTAAAAGTGACCAGGGTAAGTCATGATTCCATAAAACAGATTTTTGCCCTGCTTTTAATACTGCCTTAAATATCCAGAGAGAAAAAATTGGCACTGTTTAAGATTTCAACATAAAATGTTTAATTTTTAAACATCCATGTGCTTTTTATGATTGTTATATCAATATTAACATGGAATGTAAACTGTTTTACAGTCTCCACAGGACTCCCTCATTGCTACTTTCTCAAATGAAGTCTATTTTTTTTCCTGAGCATCACAGGAAGAAATTAAGAAATGGTTGTTAAAATGTTATGTGAGAAATATCTTAAACCAACATGTATCTGGATTGCAAACACATCATATTCTCTGTTTCTTTAAATGTGACAATAATTGTGAGAACTGTACATATTTTCATATAAGATATTAAAATGCCTTTTGCATTTCCTTTAGAACATAAAAGCTAATGTTTTGATATGTGCAATCCATTTATACCTTTCTTTTGATTGTTTCTATACTAATGGGATTTAAACATGCATACAAACAATATGAAAGAAGCTTAAAGATTTGTGTGAACATATAGAAACTGAATTCTATAGCAAGCTGATGACAAATGTTGTTGCAATGAGAAAAGTAGTTTGATTATGTGACTTTATCCTTTCTTCTACACACTATTTATGATTTGCTGGATACTTTGTGGGATTAGCAATTGCTTGAGAATATCAATTAGTGAACTATGTTGAAACACAACACTTCCATTTTAGTGGACAAAATCGTCTTCATGTAAAACTACGGCGTAAAATTGATTGCATAATCAGCTGGAATTGGTAACAATTAATTAAAGGTTATTAAAAGTTCCTATGCCCCTGTTTTTGGTTCCAAGGCTTCCTAAGGCTGCCTTTTGCTTTCAGGAAGCATAGGGCCTTGTGGTGGTGGGAGGGAACCTCTAAAAGTCAAAAATCAGTACTAGAGCACTACCAAGAGGATTGGGACTGTAACAGAGGGTCAAAAAGCTAGCTTATATTCATGATTGTTTAGTGATCTAACAAATATATCAATCCATGCTTGCACTCAGATTGTTCAGGATGAGTTATGCTGGGATAAGAATATCTGTCTTCTTGATCTATGTTGAAGTCAAAATACAAAGTACAAAATACAAGTCTGTGATATGTCAGGCCATGAAGCCTCCCTAAAGAAGTGGGAAAGTATTGTGAGTATATTGGGGCAACATCTGAGCAACAGTTTGCAGCCAGGAATTCCTTCACTTCCAGAAGCACTGCATTGGAACAGCACAAAACCCACCCACTTCATAGACACCAATCTCATGGACAACGGTTGAAGTCAAGGGAAAGTTTCCACACACAACTCAAGCTCTGACCACTTCTGGTCAAAAATAGTCTGGTTGTCTTGACATTTTAATTCATTTTTGATTTTGTCCATATATGTATGTTCATGATTTTGAATTGTGCAATACTCTGATACGAATAATGAAAAAGAACTGGGCATACATGTATTTTTGACTATTAAACAATACTGGAGAAAATGTAAGTCTAATTAAATGTATTTAAGATAATACTTTCAGTACACAAGGGTGGCTGGGTGAATCCGTGCCATGTATTAATGTGAATACAGTGGCGCCTCAACTTACGAACGCCCCTAACTTACTACGATTTCGAGTTACAACCAGTTCTGGCCGCAGAATTTTGCTTCTACTTGTGACCAGAGCTCTCACTTACAAACAGAAAAAGGCAGGGAAAAAAGGCAGGAAATTTAAATTTCTAACTGTAGGTGGTGATGAGGCTGCTTCTTTTTAGCTCTTTCGCCCCACCAATTAGAGAGTGTGCATCGGAGGAGACTTGGGACTGCCTTGCTTCTGAGTGTGTGTGTGTGTGTGTTTGCAGGGAGGCTTTGGGCTGCCTGGTAAGGTAAGGTGCTGCTTTTAAAAAACTGTTCTGGGTGGTTTTGCCGCATGGTTTTGGGCTGGGGTGGTTATATTTCTGTGCTGTGATGGGTCTTGGGGGGTTTGTTTGTTGGTTGGTTTTCCCCCCATTTCCGATGGGTCTTGGGGTTTTTTGTTGCTTTTTGGAGTGTTTTTTTCCATTTCTGATGGGTCTTGGGGGTTTTGTTTGTTTTGGGGGGTTTCCCCCCCCCATTTCCGATGGATCTTGGGGGGGTTGGTTGCTTTGGGGTTTTTTTCCCCCTTTCCAATGGGTCTTCGGGGGTTTGTTTGCTTTTTGGCTGTTTTTCCCCCATTTCCAAGGGGCTTGGAGGGTTTGGTTGCTTTTGGTTTTTTTCCTCCGTTTCTGATGGGTCCTGCATGCTTCCCTTGATTTTTCCTTTGTTTTCTTTGCATTTCCAACCTGCCCCCTTTGTTCTCTGTGTATTTCTGATCTGCTCCCTTTGTTCTCTGTGCATTTCCAATGAATCTTGCACACTTGATTGCTTTTCTCTCCCCCCCTTCGGCCGGAAGGGATTAATCACATTTCCAATGAGTCTTGCAGTGATTTTTTTGTATGTGATTTTTTTCTTTGGCTGGAACAGATTAATTGCATTTTAATGCATTTCAAGTTATGTCCATCTTCTGGAATGGATTATGGTCGTAAATCAAGGCACCACTGTAAGTGCCAAATTAAGTAAAGTTGAGACTGACAGTACAGTACAGTGGTACCTCACATTACGAGTGCTCCGTTTTACGACGAAATTGCTTTACATTGAAGGTTTTGCGATCGCAAAAGCAATCGCAAAATGATGTTTCCTATGGGGGAATTTCACTTTGTGATGATCGGTTCCTTGCTTCGGGAACCGATTCTCGCAAAGCGATGATTTTTGGCCAGCTGATCGGCGGTTTCAAAATGGCCACCGGATAAAAAACATGGCTCCCCGCTGTTTTCTGGGATGGATTCCTCCAGAGGCAGCAAAAATGGCTGCGCTATGGAGAATCTTCACTGGACAGTGAGTTTCAAGCCCCTAGGAACACATTAATTGGGTTTTAATGTGTTTCTATGGTCTTTTTAATTTCGCATTACGTTTTTGTTCTATAGCGATTTCGCTGGAACGAATTAACGTCGTAATGCGAGGCACCACTGTATACTCATGGAATAGAAACATCCTGCCATTTCTGACTATAGGAATCATTCATATTTTGTCTACACAGACTTTCATTTCAATAGCAAACAACTGCAAAGCAGATCTGATAATGCGTATTTTAGTGGCTGAAAATATACAATGTTCTCTTACTTTCTGTCATCTTCTCAACTGCATCAGACTAATTTACTCACTTGACAAGATACTGTATCTCTGTATCCACTTGCTGCAGTTTCTCTTTAACCAAACCTTTGCTCTTCAGCCCACACAGCAGCTCTGCCTGTTCCCATATATTTTTCTCCCTTGCTTCCTTGAGTGTAGGCTACTGCTGGTGGTGATGGTGGGGGCTCCATCTGCACCATCTCTAGTTACATTTCCAAGTGTTTGGTCTGAGTGCTTTAAATGCCATGGAAGATTATTGTCACATGTCCCAACCCACAGCGAATCTGTTGACACAGTATCACCTTTCATAAATTGCTGGATATAATTTCCTCATTGGCATCATTCTAAACACAGAAATTACTGCCAGCACACAGATTCAAACAGTCTTATATAATTAATAGGATAAATAAGTTCCATGTTTTATTTTTTAAAAGGCCTTTTCATTATTTTACTTCCATCATCTCTCCCCTAAATATACATGTGTTTTCTGAAGCCCTAATTGGTCATTACTGTATTTTTTTTTAAAAAAAGAAACTAGAACAGGATAAATAAAAGAAAGAAAAGGTAAAAAAACTTTTCTAAAAAAGATGTAGTAGAACAACAGAAATAATAGAAAGGCAAAATAGAAAATTAAAAAAATGAATTAAAACATAAACATGAAACACATAGTTGACTTTTAAACCTTAAAACAAATATACGTTTGAGAACAGTTCCATTATCTGATTTTTTTAAAAAAAGATTGTGAAGTTTTAATTAAGAAGACAGCATGCAGATCTGACCATTTGCAAAATGTTTCTGGGCATGCTATCCAGTTTTTTAGGAACATACAGAAGCTGAAAATATGTGATGGATTCACAGACAGAAAGACACACCTCTTATTATTACCTATATAAACATCTGTATACATGACTAACCCCATCCACAACCAAGGGGGGCATACTATCATCAACATCATCTTAGAACTGCAGAGTTGTTGGATCACCAAGCCCAGTCCTTGTGAAGGAGCCACAATGAGGTATAAAGCTCCCAACCTCTTGCTTCCCAACCAGATACCTACAGCACTGAGCTATCCAGCAGTTCATGAGCTTCCACTTTCCTCTACAGTTCTATTGTCCACTACTATCAAAGCAGGAACAACAAGCAAGAATGAAAATGACAAGAAAAGGGGAGGAGGCTGGGTTATGTGAGGTTACCAATGGTGATGCATCTTTCTTTAAACCAGAATGTTACACAATTTAAAATTGTGGACACATATAAAATATAAAGTTCAAATATATCTAAAATGATTACACTATGTTTGACCAGAAGCAGGCCGCTTCAATGGCATTATCTTGGACATATACAAGATCTTCTTTAGGACACATGGTGGGGCATAAATTGCATGCATGTAAATGATGCACTCCCCTTTATGGTTTGCTGCCTTGTTGTGGTGAAGGGGCTTGAGTAATTCAGAGAAGCTATGGGCTATGCCGTGCAGGGCCACTCAAGATGGACAGGTCATAGTGGAGAGTTCTGACTAAACATGATCCACCTGGAGCAGGAACTGGCAAGTCACTCCAGTGTTTTTGCCAAGAAAACTCCATGGACAGAAACAAAATGGCGTGCTTTGGTCTATGTGGTCACGAAGAGTCGGACATGACTTAACGACTAAACAACAACAAGAAATGCTGCACTGATTGAATTTCTCCATATTCACAAAAAAATTGTCTTGTATCCAAGCAGTCTCCATTTACTTGATTATTCTTTTATCTTTCTACTTTGCTATCAAGTCTGTTAAGTAACTTTCAAATGACCCAGCTAGTCTGTGTATTTAGCTTGTTCCTTGATTTTAGTTGTTGTCGGGGGGGGGGGGAGGTTGTCCATGGAGTGAATGGGTTTGGTGCTATATTACCTTATTTTGTTTATTATTTGCTAGCACCTTTTAGTTTACTTCCGGTGGTGCAATACCTGCCAAACAGTAGCTTTTTTTAGTGGAGGTAGGTTTCAGGCAGCCAGCAAACATTCATTAAGAGCTACCTCCACTTGGCTTGTGTTGATTTATACCATAAGAGACTAGCATACTCTGCTATGAAGTAGCACAGGAACGAAACTATTGTTCTTATTGTTTGTAGGTGTGCACCCCAATCTGACCCAGGCAGTTTCCAAAGTATGTTATATCTGGTGGCAACACTCTGTTTGTTGTTTAGACAATTTTTTTGTAGGTCACGGTGCGATCCAGAGTGACACCAAAATAGTTTGGGGTAGTTCAATGTTCCAAAATCTTGCCTACCAAGCTTCCCCTCTGCTTCTTTCGTCTTTAAATGGAAGTCATAAACCAATGTTTTTAAAGAGTTTGGTTTCAGCTGGTTGCTTTTATAATAGAAGGAAAGATCTTCTAATGCAGAGATTAGCTGGTACTCGATGGACTCAAAGATTTCCTCCTGGACTGCCAAGGCATGATCATCAACACAGATGAAACTCCTGGAGTATGGGAATTTTGGTTGACCATTTGTGTAAATGTTAAGAAGTAATGGTGCCAGGATGCTAAATTGTAGGAAACAGCTCCTTTGATTTCTCCAGAAACTGTGTGCCTCCCTTGAAATTCAACAAAGAATCTTCAGTTTTGAAGTGGAACATTGACTATTTATCTTAGTCCAAGATCTTTAGTAAATAGGTAGATCAGCAATTGATGATGGACAGTATTATATGCTGCTGTAGGATTAACAAATGCTGCTGCAGTTATTTTATGTGTTTCAAAACCATGTCCAAGATGCTGGGTTAGATTTAAGATTTGAGCCTTACAGCACTTGCCAAGTCTAAAGACTGTCTGTTTTGGAATTAGACGTTGTTCAATTTTAGGAGCTAGACAATTCAATACCATTCATTCAAACACTACATAAGTGGCATAGTAGAAAGACTGACCTATAGCTTTGGGGATCTGATGGTTATTTGCCTGGCTTCAGTACTTTAATCTTCCACGATACTTTTGGAATCTGTTTGCTCATCCAGCAGTTATTAGAGTTGAAGGAGCTATTCCTTTGCGTTTTACCAGAATGTTTAATCTGCTTGTTATATAATTGAGTCCCACCACTTTGCCATCTTCTTTTGTCTTCCTCTAGTTCTGCCACTATGAAAGCAGTGGAAAGTTCATTGGATTCACTCTGAATATCACTTTGATATTCTATTTTTAATATATGTTATTTGGTCTACCTGCCAGGAACTATTTAGTTTGGGGTTCTATTTCCATATACCATATTTTTGCATGTATAAAACAACCCCTTTTCCTAAAATAATTACAGGAAAAATTGAGGGTCGTTTTATACACGGAGGTAGGGGGAGGGATCAAAGGACTTTGATCCCTGCTTTCCCCCTCCACGTTTTGCAACAAAAGTGTAGGGGAAAAGTAATTCCTGCTTTGCCCTTCCACTTTCATTGCAAAAAGTTGCTTTCCCCCTACACTTTTTGCAATGAAAGTGTACAGGCAAAACAGGAATTGCTTTCCCTTTCATTGCAAAAAGTGTAGGGGGGAGGGATTCCTATTTTGCCCCTCCACTTTCATTGCAAAAAATTGCTTTCCCCCTACACTTTTTGCAGCGGAGGTGTAGGGGAAAAGTGATTCCTGCTTTGCCCCTACATTTTCATTGCAAAAATCTGCTTTCCCCCTACATTTTTTGCAATGAAAGTGTAGGGAGAAAGCAGGAATCAAGGGTAGTCCCACATACAGAGCATTACAGCATCCAATCTTTGAGATTACCAATGTGTCAAATAGTGTTATCAGGGATTTCCTGTCCAGATAGAACTACAGGTGTACAATCTGCTAAAGCTGGAAAAAGGCAGACCTGACCATGGCTGAGATCTGTCTCTCCATAGAGAAAACAGCTGCAGAAGCTCACTCCAATTTTAGACCTGGTCCTTCAGGTCTAGCTAATTAGGGCCCCCTCCTAACAACAAGATCTCTGCCTTGTCAGGATTCAATTTCACCTTGTTAGCCCTTGTCCAGTCCATAACTGAGCCCAAGAAAAGCTCCCAGATCTATATAGCTTCCAATGCCAAAGATATAAAGGACAGACAGAGCTGCATGTCAGTAGCATATTGATGATAACATACCCCCAAAATCTGGATGATCTCCCCTAGTGACCTTATATACTGTATTTTCCATGTATAACAAGCTACTTTTTCCTAAAACTAAAAATTGAGGGGCATCTTTTACATGGAAATAAGCTGAGAGAGCTGAGGAGAGAACAAAACAGTACATACCTTGCCTCTGTAAACAGGCTTCCTTCAGTCACGAGGCTTAGCTTCCTCCAGTCACAAGCCTTATGGAACTGACATCAGTTGATGCTGTACAAACTAATTGGAACACACCTCGTTAGAGGTGGAGCCTGTTGGCTCAGATTCAACAGGGACTCCTAATGTCCTGAGCTGAGAGGCCGAATACTCAAAGCTAAGTTTTCTTAATTTTGGTGTTAGAAAAGTGTGTGAGGGGTGTCTTATAAACGGGGGCGTGTTATAAACAGAAAAATAAGGTATATGTTAAACAGTATTGGGAAGATGATAGACTTCTCTGGGGCTCCACATTACAGAACCCCCAGAGTTGAAACAGAATTCCCAAGCTGTACCATCTGGACATGGCCCTCAAGAAAGGACCAGAGCAATCCCCATATTGACAGCCTGTCCAGAAGGAAACCTGGCCAACGGTATCAAAGGCTGCTGAGAGATTCAGAAGGACCAACAAGGTTACACTCCCGAGGTCAGCCTGCCTTAACAGGCCACCAAGCAGGGCAACCAAAACAGTCTCTGTCTCATGACCTGGCCTAAACCCTGATTGAAATGGACTAAGACTATGAACATCCAAGAAGTCTTGCAGCTGATCCACCACCAACCTCTCAGTCAGTTTACCCATGAACAATATATTGATGACAGGCCAAAACTTGTTTAAATCGTCCATCGTCAAGCTAGACATTTTAAGAATGGGCTGGACCATTGTCTTTTTCAGATAGGAGAGCATATAACCCTCCTGTAGGGACGAATTTATGATCTGAATGGCCCATCCTGCCATTACCTCCTAGGCCTATTTCAGAAGCCAAGAAGGGCATGAGTAAAACCAAAAGATGGTGGTTTTGCAACATGTAAATGCCTTGTCCATGTTCAGTCTTTCCAGTAGTCTCCAAGCTTTCTGGCTGCTTCTTGCCATGTCAAATTCTGTCATGGTATTTATCCATCAAGTTTGTTTTGTTTCTGCAAGAGTTGAGGTGATATTTCTCCCAGCCTTTATTGTACGTTCACTAAAAGGATTTTCTTCGAAGTATGAAATATAATCTAAGTATTGAGTGAGTGTTTCTGGAATGAAACCTGGGATGTAGTTGGTCCAGCACCTTCTTGGAATGGAGGTACGAGAACATTTAAAATTGAAATTACACATTGATCATAGTTCTCTGGTTAAGCAGCAATATGAAGCACAGCTGGATCTAGCACTGCTGTTAACTTTTCCCAGTTGGCTTTTTAAAAATTATACCCCCTACACAATGATATATATTGAGTTCCGATGGCTCAGTTAATCTGATACAGAATAGGTCCATGTTGAGTGTTTGGATCACCTATGCTCTTAATGCACTGTTGAGCTATATGCTCACTAATAAAAAATTATTTATTTATTTCATTTATACCCCGCCTATCTAGTCAGTTGTGACCACTCTAGGCAGCTGGATTATTATTAAATCTGGATTATCCTCTGTGCCACCTGCCACTGTTAAATGAACTGGGTGGTTTAGAATCATGTGCAAGGCACATTGAATGGGATTCTCCTCATGTTGTAAGGCTTCATCATTTTTATCATTACATTCATAGCCCCAAATGTTGCATTAGCTGTTGAAATCTTCAGCTAGATAGTGAATGTTCTGGTTTTCTATTTTAGATGGCTTCTTAAAGCAGAATAGAATATTAGGTGGTTTATACATTTGCTTCAGGATAGAAAGGATTAGCCAACTGCATACTACTGCCCAGGAGATTCCTGAGTGTACTTGACATGCTTTCCACTTCTTGTAGAGCCTCCTTCTATATCGCACAGGAATAATGCAAAGAATCACAGTTAAAGGCGAGCAACTTATAGTATCTGTATTTCATACATCTGGGTGAATATATAGATAATTTATCAGGAGGACAGAGGTTTGTCATGGAACCACAGTAGAGGGAACAGAGTATCCAAAGAGGGCAATAATGAAGTGCCTGGCAAATATTAGGCACCCAGACTAGAACTCTGCTACTAAATTGGTGGGATACAAATTATGGAAAGTTGCAGATAACAAGCTGCAGTATTTTGGGACCACATGACCACCTTGCAGATGGCATCAAGAGGTACAGTACTACACTAATCCATGAAGTCAGCATAGTACTCTGGTGGAATGAGAGCATATGGTACATGATGACATGACTGCCGAGAGTTTGTGAGCAAAGTGAACTGCAGATGCCACCCTCTTGGAGAGGCACTATATGAAGGCTGGGTGCCCCTTTGGGGGGTTAGTGTAGCATAATAACAAATGGGTTAAAATCCAGTTCTGTCCAAAAGGAGGAAGCACATCCAAAGAATGGAAGACAATCTGAAAAAATCAAAGTTCACACTAGCTCAAATCACAAAGTTCATAGGAATGGGTCTGGACCCCTTCCACGGCAAGACATTCCTGCCCAGTCATGAAGGATGCACACTCATCTCATCTGCCTACAAGTTCCTCTGTCAGCCTCAAACATCCACTGAGAGGATCCTAGGTTACATGTCAGGTTTTGAGATTTTCTATGTATATATAAATATAACCAAGAGGGTGTAGGAAAAAATAGCCCTGAAAATGAAATCCAACATTTCAATCCTCAGACTGTTTATCTTTCAAAATCTTTATACTAGCCCTCTCCCATTCAGCACTACCTCAGCTTTTTAATAATTATAATTTTGCCCTTCTATATCTCAAAGAACATACACTGAAAGGCAACATTTTAAAACAGTTCCCGTGTAGAAGAGCATAATTTAAATTTACACAATTTAAATTTGCAAGTCAGAAGAGGCAATATATGAAAAAGACGGAATGGATTCCTTGTGAATAATTTTTTTTTAAAATCTGTGTTCAAACAGGCTAAGGATTTATTCTTTTTTTAAAAAAAATGATAGGGGATGGGGTACAACCTAATGGCACGCTTTGAATGCATGTGGTCCCAGTCTCACTGCAGCCTTTTCAGCTAAAGGATCACATATAAGTGATGTGAAAAACCTCTGCCTGATCCCATGGAAAGCCACCGCCAATCAGGGTAGACAATGCTGGACAAGATGGACAAAGTAAGTGGCCTGGTAGAAGGCAACTTTCTAAGCCGCGAATAGATTGTTCAACAAGTATTTGCACTAGCCAATGTAATTGTCTATTGACTGGGAGCTTGAACAGTGAGTCAGTTATCACAGTCCGCGGCTTTTCATCACATGAGAATCATGGCATGAATTGGATATATGAATCCGACCTGAGAATAACTTGCTAGCAACCTCCTAATGTGCCTTTTCAAACAAAATGCCACCATAACAGAGGTGGTCTCTACAGCTGCTAACATCAAACCATTACAAGATTTATAGGCTCAAGCTAACACCTTGCATCTGGAAACCCCCTGAAGCCAGTGCAAATTATAATGTGCTCCATATGGGGGAAACGGCTAAATACAAAAACAGGCATATCCCATACATGGTGAATTTTCCAAATGGACATTTTGTCGAGAGCACCCTGGAAAAATGCACTTTGCAGGTGACATCATTTGTGGATAACTCTATCTAGCTCTTTCTCACAAGCAAGGCACTTCCATGCCTTCATAATCGGGGCATATAAATATGTTCTTTAAAAAACAACAACAACCAACCAGTTGTCTTCTGAAAAGCTCAGCTTGATTCTCACTTTACTCTTCTTTCCCTACTTCTCCGAGTCATCAGAAAACTAATATTCATTACTCTCAAAACATTTTTTAAAATCTTATTTTGTGAATATATGAGAAATTCCAGAAAACTGCCATAAAATCTGCTTAACTTAAATCTGCTTTCCTCTATAATCCCTGAATGTTTTTAGTACTGTATGTATCTTTGATACATCAGATTAAATGTGGTGCTGGGAAGATATAACTTGCAGTACCAAACCAAAATATGGGGATTTTCATGGAAACAGTCGTGATGGAGAAATTTATTCATATCCCATCAGTGAAGATTAAAGAGATAGTAACTTTTTCTCTGTGCACTGCTACTACCATATGTGCAGCAGCAACATTCTTTTGAAGGGAGGCATTCAAAGGGAGTCTTGACACCTCAGATGAGATGTACCACATGTGCGGTGAAGCTCTGTAGGATATATGACTAAACACCTGGACTGTTATACTCTATGGAAATTATTAATATGAGGTCATTGACATCCAACATGCTCATGACATCTTCAAAACTCAAGCCACATGACTTCCTAACTCAAGCTTCAACAAAACACACTCATAGCCAGAAAATTCATATTTGATTGTTGTGAAGGAAAAATAATGGTCTTTGCTTCGGTCCTGATGATCCCTTCTGCCTTGTACAAGCATGAGGCATTATGCTTATATATTCAGGCCTATGCAGTAGCATGGTGGCGCTGTGGGTTAAACCACAGAAGCCTCTGTGCTGTAAGATCGAATCCACACATCAGAGTGAGCCCCTGTCGCTTGTCCCAGCCCCCGCCAACCTAGCCGTTCAGAAACATGCAAAATGTGAGTAAATAAATAGGTACCACCACAGTGGGAAGGTAATGACGTTCCGTGTCTAGTCGCACTGGCCACGTGACCACGGAAGATTGTCTTTGGACCAAACGCTAACTCTATGGGTTGGAAACGGAGATGAACACTGCCCCCTAGAGTTGGACACAACTGGACAAATTATCAAGGGGAACCTTTACCTTTACCTATTCAGCAGTAATTTTGTTTTGAGTTTTTATTAGTGAACCCTTATCACAAAGGACGTACTGAAGGGTAGCAAGATGAGACAGAGCAGTAAGAAAAAGTTTGAAAGGGAAAGAATCCAGAGCAGGAATTTGTTGGCTCTCCACGTGTAAAGCAAAGCAAGGAGCTTATATACAGCCCCATAGTGCTTAAAGCAGTCTCTCAGTGGTTTACAATTTAACTATGCAGGCTACACATTGCTGCCACCTCTTCCCAGCAATCTGGGTACTCAATTTATTGACCTTGGAAGTATGGAAGGCTGAGTGAACCTCTAGTTTGCTACCTGGGATTGAACCCAGATTGTGAGCAGCATTTTGGCTGCAGTACAGCAGTTTAACCACTGCACACAAGTATTTGATGACATCTGCCACATAATTTACTATTCTAGCTGGGGTTTCTGCGAGCTGAATCTAAAACATCTGGGCAGTCAAAATTCTCCACACCTGAAGTAACTCCCTTACATACTGGTAGCAAAAGCAGTTGCATTTCAACTTGCATCTTTCCAAATATGTTTGCAGAAATATAATTTATGTGATTTCTCTGGGGCACCAATAGGGGAAGAGGGAAATGACTGTATAAATAAGATTTCCACATGACTATTTCCTGTTATTTTGTGAAGTAAAACGTGAAGGAGGTGAACTACTCAATAATTTTACCCATAAGTAGGAAAAGATTCTCCACAACCAAGTGTTTCTTTACCAGCCAAAACATACTGTTATGTCAACTTGTAATCTAATTTATCCATCCCAAGGCTAGTGGCTATTTAAAATACATCAGGATTACATGGCTTCTTCAACCATTTTTAAGCAACACAAGCTAAAACATGCTAAGTGGCTTATAGATATAAGTGGCTTTTAAAAAACACTTCAGATTTTAGACCAGCAATCTTCATGGAAGATTTAAAAAGCTGGAGTCAACCACAATGGATAAAATTTGATGGTTCAGCATTGCATATTAGGTGTCTGTCTGCAGTGGCTAAAGTTCTATCTGCAGCACTAAATGGTTCAGATCAGATTATCATGATAGAGCAGTGGTTCCCAATCTTGGATAAACCAGGTGTTCTTGGACAGCAACTCCCAAAAGTCTTCACAACTAGCTGTACTGCCTGGGATTTCTGGGAATTGTAGTCCAAGAACATCTGACTTACCCAAGGTTGGGAACCACTGTGATAAAGGAAGGTAAGATAGCCCATAGCTAATTTTACTACCACACAACTACCCAGTATCAGTGTTACAGCTGCTTTGTTCCTCAAATGATAGTCACCAAATTCAGTTGTTCACAGCATTACAACTATAACATATGCACTAGACCAGTGGTCCCCAACCTTGGGCCTCCAGATGTTCTTGGACTTTAACTCCCAGAAATCCTGGCCAGCAGAGATGGTGGTGAAGGCTTTTGGGAGCTGTAGTCCAAGAACATCTGGAGGCCCAATGTTGGGGACCACTGCACTAGACCCTAGAAATCATGAAAAGTGATAATCACAATGAAGTTGGACTTCTTTTCATTCGCTTTCTTGTTGTTCTTTTTCTTTTCTTCCTCTTCTCTACAGCTACTATCTGTAACCAGACACAATGGCCACACCGCTTTTGTTCAGAGCCTCCCTATTTTGTTCAGAGCCTTCCCTTCTACCTGTTCTGGAAGAACTCTCCACACTTCAGGCAAAGTGGCTCACACCTTTTCAGCAGCAGTTTTTTTCTACCCTCTAAATTTTGGTACTCTGCATTAAAGTCCTAGCTACCATACATAGTTATAATCCAAATTGCCTACAAGGAGTTTTTTCATACCTGTAAAAGAGAGCAAGCCCGTTGGATATGTCTCTATGTGCCCTCTCCCAATGTGAGATATAGCAAACGAAAGGGGGATTCCTATATACAGGCAGGTGTAAATTCACAAACTCTCCCAACTGGAATTCTGACAGAACTGACTCCCACTCATGTCGAAGAGACTATGGAAACAGAACTCAGTGCTATGGCATAGCTTGTACATATATCAAAAGTTCAACTATACAGAGATGTAAGAATATTGGATATTTATGCTACCAGACCCCTGTAGGCTAGTGCTGATCTTAGGCTATTAATCAGGAGTAACTATTACAGGAACTCATAATTAAGTGAAAACCAAAAACCCATGCTTATTGCTTCAGGAAATCTATTCAGGAATAGTACAGAAGAAGAGAGCATTGTTAAAGAAGTTTCCAAAGCTGTGTTTTATGTAAATATGTCTGCTCAGCCACTATTTATTAGCAAATGTACCTGACTTCCCTGGGTTTTAATTCCAGTCTAGATCCATATCTCTTTTTCTTCTGCCAACATTTTTTAAAGGTGAACATTTTTCTCTCTGAACCTCAGTTACTAACCCTAGTACTCACCTCGCTACTTATCCTATAATCATCCCAGGACTCAGTTGTTGCCATGTGCTATCGAATCTGAACCAACTTATAGTGACCCTAATAAGGCTTCCAAGGTAAATGAGATGTTTAAGTAGTAGTTCTACCAGTTCCATGCGCCCAGTGAATTTCCATGACTGAGCAGTGATTCAAATGCAGCCCTTCCTGAGTTCTAATCCATCACTATGTCCACTACACTAAAGTGACATTTATGTTTACTTAGAAGTTTGGAGACATGGTTTCCACTATTATAGTTATCTAATTACTGCAGCTAAAGGAATAATATTTGTAGCCTAATGGGTAATATTTGTACATATGTTGTTTGTAAGATAGTTTGCATTATATCACATGATACAAAACCAAGCCAATTTTGTTTTTAAATCTGATTACAAAATATTTTGCTACAAGCTGTTTATCAGTAGGTATGAATTGGGGTTTTAGGGAAATCAGTTCTGAGATATAACCACTCCAGGTATTAAAGCTGGAAAATCAATAGGAAATACAAGCATTTCAATTGTAACTGTTTTGAAGATCTTTTCAGAGAAACAAACACAAGCAAATTTTCTAATGTGTTTGTAACTACTTAGTCTGTAGTGAGATGGAAAGGATCTCAAAGGAAATTTATCTGACATGCCTTACCCAATACTGCAACCAAGTGGCTAGGATCTTGCTCTTCCTGGCTAAAATTTTGTTGCTTAGTGTAGTAAGTTGTAACCAAAGCAGGCCCATTTGATCAGTGGAACCTATAGAGCAGCTGACTCATTAATCTGCAATTGATTCAGTAGGCCTACACTAGCCATGACTTACCATATTAAGCAACAGGATTTCAGATTTTTGAGACAAATAAGCTTTTTAAATTCTTCCTTCAGAACCTTCAGAACACGGCCAAAGAGCCCAAAAAACCCACAACAACCATTAGATCCCAGCAGAGAAAGCCTTCGCGAATACAAATATTTTTAAATATTTGTCAGATTTATTGGATTTATATCCCACTGTTCTTCCAATAAGCCCAGTGAAACATACATACACCTGTTTTCTTCTTCACTTGAAGCGTAAGAGTGTGCAACTGAGATCACCCATCAATTTTCATCATCTCCCAAGTCCTAATCCAACCCTATAAACCATTACACCATTGTAAAAGTACAGCCTTGCATCTTTCTCCTTTAACAGTAGGTTTCTGTGCAGAGAATGTTCTGCATGCTCTGCATCTGTCACTAAATGGAAAGGGTTTTCCTGGTATGTCCCCGAGTCTTTGAGACTACCCTTCTTCCTTTTTTTTTTTTTAGCTGCCTTTCCATCTATTTTCTGCTCCCTGAAGATAGCTGGGAGGAGACACCGCTCTGCTCTCTGTACATAAAATAGCAAAGTCATGAATTTTATACAATAGTTTTTCTTTTCTTTAACTAAGGTGTACCCAGACTGAATATTTTTCCTTTTCCAAGGTAAGATGTGAAACTGGGTAAATCTCTCTTTGCTTTTCTCTGCACTCGAAGAGAATAACCAAATTCCAAATCCAGTCAACATATACTACACTGACTTTCCAGAGAAATTCATGTAAGTATTTTTTAACTAGAAAGAAGTACAAGCAGGAGATGACCTCAAAAAGAGGAGTAAGAGAGCCTACAACTATTCATGCAGAGCTAGAAAACACAAAGGGAGAAAACATACCAGGGTCATCTGTTTGCCCACTCCCGAAATCCAGTTCTGATCACTTGTTACACCTGTTGGTGCTCTATTCCACTTAACAGTTTTGGGGAAATATCCTCCTAAATTCCAGGCTTGTGGGATGAGGCTTTGGCCACCTAAGCAAATGCTTACAAGCAATGCACACCATGCACTGGGCGAGCCTGCAAGGCAGACATAC
This sequence comes from Pogona vitticeps, assembly GCF_051106095.1. Taxonomy (NCBI): domain Eukaryota; kingdom Metazoa; phylum Chordata; class Lepidosauria; order Squamata; family Agamidae; genus Pogona; species Pogona vitticeps. Next base: position 143,629,566 of record NC_135787.1, on the reverse strand, counting down.
ATGCACAGAACGCCTAAATCCATACATATGTAATGGTTAAGGATTCCCATTATGTGAAGGCACTTTATATGCTGCAATGGGGTATGCATACTGATGTTTCACACACTTGCCAAAGGCATGACTGGCAGGGGCTTGGCTAGTATGTGTATTGGGTGAAGAAAGCTGGTGTATTTCTGTAAACCCCTTCATAATCTGGGAAACCACATTGTGTGTGGTGGTGGTGGGTGGAATCAAATATACTTCCTTATATGTCCTCTTCAATTCCTTCTTTACTACATCATGTTTGCATTTCTACCCTTTTTAAAAATTCTAACCAGCCAAGTGTGTATGAGTTATGTGGAGGGTTTTTGTTTTGTTTTGTTTTGTTTTTGTTTAAACTGAAGCAGTAGAGGACATTATGGTTTCAAAAGTATTTGTTTCTTTTTCATCAAAAGGAATGCAGAATATGCCCAGACCTGGCCAAAGTGCTATTTCTGTGTTCCCCCAACTAAATCATGGCCAAACCAATTTCCTTTAAATTTTGTGGAAAAGAAAAAATGTTCTTGGACTCAAGCAGAGAACTATACACTAGAATTTGGTCTGGAGAGAATTTTATGGCTGTTATACACTCCTAATAAACAATGTAAGAATGGAAACATTGACAAGACCTCCACTGAAGCAATACCAGAAAGAAAAGCTGCCATAATAAATTCAATTAACATCTATTAGAAATTGCAGTCCTCCTGCATGACCAACCCATATATGAATGAGATAAAAGCAGCACTGGCTGGTTCTCATCACTGCCCTAGTAATGTTATTCCTAAATGCAACTCATTGCATGGAAAGCTTTATGATTTCTTTTATGTATCTAAAACTATACATTCCTGCTCATAAACTGATCAGTTTTACTAGCTCCAGCCCACCATTACCATAGCATATTGAGTGCCATGGAAACATAACACAGCTACATACATGTAAGCTGAAAGTAGAGTTTGGCTCATTTTGTTGGAAAGATTAAACAGAAATTAGTGATTCCATAAATAGAAAACATTTGGAAATTAACCAGATTTTAAAAAACAACCAAGCCCTTGGTTTGTTTCCTGCCTGCAGGACATACAACCTGTAATATCCTTTTAAAATCTACAGGTTATAACATTTATACTTAATTGGACAGGTCCCAGTACAAGCCTGCACTAGTGCCAGGCATAACAATCGCTTTGATGTCTTCTACTTTGAAAGTGCTCCATAGCAATGGGGTTTACCAAAGAGCATTGCTAACAGCATTAAATTGATAATGTCATATGTACCTATACGCCTGTTACATCAGTGCATATAAGAATGCTATTTCTTGAAATCATTTTAAAGGAGTTGAGTCAGGATACCAGAGAAAAAGAAGAAAATACAATATTTTTTAAAAAGATAATTGTTACAAATTCCAAAAACCCTAACTTGCATTTCCTAAAAATGTAGACAAACGACACCCTTTTCTGAAGGATGCACTTTTGAGCCCAAATTACATAAGGTATTGACAGGCCATGTGCTACTAAAAAGTAACTGCAATGGAATTTCAGTTGCTGCCAGAGTACAGGGAGTACAAGCCTGTGGTTATGTTGTAATCGACCAAGCTACAACACAACACACTTGATGAAGCAAAACTTGTGAGCCCTAGAGCTACTTTTCTTTCTTTCATGAGTAAAGTGGTTAGGAGGGTGGCGGCCGATCAGCTCCAGGCCCTCCTGGAGGAAACTGATGCCCTTAATCCATTCCAGTCGGGATTCAGGCCGCAGCATGGTATGGAAACAGCATTGGTCGCCCTGCAGGATGACCTCCTGAGGGAGACTGGCAGGGGCAATATGTCCTTGCTGGTCTTCCTCAATATCTCAGCAACCTTTGATACCATTGACCATGGTATCCTCCTGGGGCGGTTCTCCAAGTTGGGAATGAGTGGTCTCACGCTGGCGTGGCTCCATTCCTTCTTGGAGGACTGTCCCCAGAGAGTGCAGCTTGGTGAGTTGACTTCCACCCCATGGATCCTCAATTGTGGGGTTCCGCAGGGGTCGATCATCTTGCCAATGCTACTGTATTTAATATCTATATGATGCCTCTGGGTGAGGTCATCGGAATTGTGGAGCTCAGTGTCATCAGTACACTGATCAGCTCTATCTCTCTTTTTCTCCAATTGAGGTGGATGCTGTTCCGTCCCTTGAACACTGCTTGGGGACCCTTCTGGGGTAGATGAGGGCAAATGGACTGAGGCTGAATCCGGACAAGATGGAAATCTTGTGCGTAGGCGGCCCTGGCATCAGTGGGTTGGGAAACTCCCTCTCCTTTGGAGGAGTGACTCTTCCCACAAAGAGTGAGGTTCGCAGCTTGAGCATCTGCCTGGACCTGGATCTCACCATGTAAACCCAGGTGGCATCTGTGGTCCCAGCAGCCCATTTCCATCTTCGGAGGATTGCCCAGCTGCGTCCCTATCTAGACATGGGGGCATTCACGATGCTGATTCATGCCCTTGTAATATCAAGAATAGACTACTGCAGTGCTCTCTACGTGGGGCTACCCTTGAGGCTGATGCGGAGACTTCAACTGGTCCAGAATTTGGCAGCCAGATTAATAAATGGGGTGAAGAAATTCCAGCACATCTCCCCCATTCTGGCTGCCCTTCATTGGTTACCAGTTTGCTTCCGCATCGACTTCAAGATTATGATGATAACATTCAAAGCCCTAAACAGTTTAGGACCTAGGTACTTATCAGAACACCTGCTCCCACCCAGACGTGTCTGTAATACCCAGTTTTCACAGGCAGGGCGGCTGAGGGCCTTGACCCCAAAGGAGGCCCAGAGGGAAAGAATAAGAAACCGGGCCTTCTCGGTGGTTGCCCCCCACCTATGGAACAACTTGCCAACTGAGATCTGCCTGGCACCCTCGCTGGATGGATTCAAAAGAGCACTGAAGACCTGGCTCTTCCGCCAGGGTTTCCCGGAACACTAGGATCTTGCCCTCCCTTTTTACCATTCTTTTTGCTATCCTCTCCATCACCCTTTCCACCACCTTTACTGCCATCTTTTTTAATTTCCCCATTTGTTGTGTATTAATTTATTTTTATCATGTTTTTAATTTTTTCCCCTTATATTGTTGTTAGCTGCCCAGAGCGACCTGGTTGCCAGATGGTGCAGGATATAAATTCAAATAATAAATAAATAAATACTTAGCAATGTGTTGACTGAGGAGGAGGGTTCATAAGAGACATGGTACCCCTTAAACGGAGAACAATGCTTATAGGTTGATTCATTGCCCATTCTCCCAGCCTGATATTAGAAAAGTTGTCTCCATTGCTCTAGATTAACAGAAGCTTGACTCACAATCCTATACAGACTGCACAAGTCAGTGGCTAATCAATGCAATAATTGATATGAAGATCTGTTTGAATGCATTGATATGAAGATCTGTTTGAATGAATATAAACTTCAGATTTATATTTTTTTCCAACTTGTTTTTGATCGCTTAAGAGCAAGAGACTACCTGTGCAATTCACCAGAAAGCCACATCATGTCTTCAAATTCTGATCTCTTTGAAGAAAAAACAAATGTCCTTCCTAAGGAAATCTGCCTGTCTCCAACATTACTGGTTTCCCAGCAAACTATATGTAGCTCTTTAGGGAAGCCTTTTGGGATGGTAGAGTAGATTGCCTACACTGTTACATGTTCAGTTTTCCCCAGGACACTACAGCCTGCACTAGCTTTCAGCTATGCTGCTCATTTTAATTTTCATTTTAGCAATTGTTTTATGACTATTGTTAGGCATCCTACGTAGATCCCTTTTGTCAGGCCTGAGTCAGTTCGAACATCACACCATAATTTGGTATTGTATGAACAATCCCTGTTCAAAAACTTCTCTTTCTGCCTCCTTGCTGACAAACTCTTTACTAAAAAGTTATTTAGCAGAGTTTTGCTACTTTTGTTAGCCAGCCTCCTTCCCTATTTATCTGAGAAACTGTAATGCCGTCAATACCTGAACTCAGAAACTATGGTTTGTACAAAGTGACTAACTAAGACTGCAGATCATTGTTCAATCTTATGTTGCTGTTCCCTGTGACTAGGACTGTTCTCTTCAATAGACCAGCAGAGGAGAAATGGAAAGCACACAATGCAATTCCACTTTTGAAGCAATATCCTAGGCTACCTAAATGAGAGCCTGACTATCAGCTATTGAGCTGGCTGGATAATGAACATATATAAATATATATGAAGAACAATCCATGTCAAGTAAAGAGGCAACTGTGTGTATATCCCACAGAAAGGAAAATTTGTATGTATACTAGACTGGAATTTTCAAAATGCATTTATTCAGACAACAGCTCCCAAATACCCCAAGCACCATGTGTGTTTAAAATGACCCACAGAACACCTATATCTGTTGCCAGCCTATCAAGGTATTATTAAAAGATATCTTTCCCTTCAAATGAACTCAGCTTAGTTAAGGAAGCTAAAAATGTTAAGGCAGAAAAATGGATGTTAACATATTTATATTGCATAAGGAGCATATAAATCCTTTTACGATAAAAGGACTATGAAATATTTTAGTGCATAAATGACTTGATTCTTTCCATAGGAACCCAGTTTTTATTTGGCATTTTTTGAGGTATTTCTCAGTTATAACTCATCATTTATGAATTTTAAATTTATGAGGGCATGCCAGCAGACTGCAATATCCCAAGGTATACTTCGGTGGAATTGGTAAATATCCAAAGTGTGTGGTCTGTCAACGTGCTTGCTTTTCTAAAGAGCTGTGACTTGTTTACCTGTGTTCACAGGATGAGGGGGAAATGACCACAAACTTTCATAGCCTCATTTAACCACAGTTGACAGAATGTCTGTATAAACTTTAGAACGATTCCAAGTCAAGACCTCAGAACATACAGCAACGGTTCAAGGTGAATAATGGTACAATGTATGATCTGAAATGTGCAACAACAAAAATATTCAAGAATTAACAGACAGCCCTTTTCTGGATAGTGCTTTGTTCTTTAGATGGAGGCAGAGTTTAGCAGTAATGAAATCTCATATTCTTATAACAAAAGTTTAAGTTATACAACAATTGTAACTTAATGGGGGATCACTTTATTCTGGTAAAGTATAATCATAACGTTTACACAGAGATTTTTAATCACAAGACTGAGTCCTCAATGGAGAAGGAACATCATATAGTTAAAGTGCTGGCTTATACTGTACTTCAAGTTTCATTGTGGGCATTCAGGTGGCAGTGGGGTTTATGAGGAAAGCACGTGTTTTTATACTATAGTAAAGCATGCTGCATATATACCACCCCATAGTACTTAAAACACTCTCTGGAGGGTTTAGAAGTTAATTATGAAGGCTACACATTGCCCCTCCAGCAAGCTGGATACTCATTTTACTGACCTTGGTAGAAGGCTAAGTCAACCTTGAGCAGGCTACCTGGGATTGAACCCCAGGTCGTGAGCACAGTTTTGGCTGCAGTACAGCAGTTTAACCACTGCATTACGAGGCTCCCTACTTCTAGTAAAGTACTAGTTTTTAAAATGGGAAGAGGGATGAACCCCCCCCGGGGGAATTAAAAAATTAATACTGAGATTTTTGTGACAATTATGATTCATTTTAACATTTTTATTTATATTTTCAAATTTCATTTGTTGTTGTTTAGTCATTTAGTCCAACTCTTCGTGACCCCATGAACCAGAGCACGGAAGACACTCCTGTCTTCCACTGCCTCCTGGAGTTGGGTCAAATTCACGTTGGTAGCATCGATGACACTGCCCAACCATCTCGTCCTCTGTCGTCCCCTTCTCTTCTTGCCTTCATACTTTCCCAACATCAGGGTCTTTTCCAGGGAGTCATCTCTTCTCATGAGGTGGCCAAAGTACTGGAGCCTCAGCTTCAGGATCTGTCCTTCCAGTGAACACTCAGGGTTGATTTCCTTCCAAATGGATAGGCCTCAAGAGTCTCCTTCAGCACCACAATTCAAAAGCATCAATTCTTCGGCGGTCAGCCCTCTTTATAGTCCAGCTGTCACTTCCATACATCACTACTGGAAAAACCATAGCTTTGACTATGCGGACCGTTGTTGGCAAGGTGATGTCTCTGCTGTTTAAGATGTTGTCTAGGTTTGTCATCGCGTTCCTGCCAAGAAGCAGGTGTCTTTTAATTTCGTAGAACAACAGGAAAGTTTGGCCTTGGAGTTCAAAACGAAGTAGGGCAAAGGCTAATAGAGTTCTGTCAAGAGAACAAGCTGGTCATCACAAACACTCTTTTTCAACAACACAAGAGGTGACTCTACACATGGACATCACCAGATGGGCAATACCGAAATCAGATTGATTATATTCTCTGCAGCCAAAAAGGAAGAAGCTCTATACAATCAGCAAAAACAAGATCTGGAGCTGATTGTGGCTCTGATCATCAGCTTCTTATAGCAAACTGAAGCTCAAACTGAAGAAGGCAGGAAAATCCACTGGGCTAGTCAGGTATAATCTAAACCAAATCCCTTATGAAAACACGGTGGAAGTGAAGAACAGATTTAAGGAACTAGATTTGGTGGACAGAGTACCTGAAGAACTATGGATGAAGGCTTGTAACATTGTACAGGAGGCAGCAACAAAAAACATCCCAAAGAAAAGGAAATGGAAGAAAACATTTCATACCATGAAATTATTTTTAAAATAATTTATATTTTTGTTAGGTATTTTTAATTCTAAATTACAAATAGAATTTTATTAAAAGAAGGCTGAATGATGGTAAATGAAAGGGGGCAGGCATGAGGGTTTCTTAAAAGTAAAATGTTGGTGTGGCAGTGGCAGCTCAAAGGAGCTGCTGGACTACTGAACAGAGGCTTATAAGCATCAGATGGGGCTTTAATTAGGAAATAGGTATTTTTGTTACTTTTGAGAAACTTGGAACTATTAACAGCAACTAATTACATGTTGAAACCAATTTCCCATCTTCTTGATGTAGGAAATGCTTTAGCGCAAACACAACAAGCCTCTTCTTCAGTTTTTAGTGCTGAAATATCAGCTTCCTAAAACCATCTTTCAACTTTCCCTGTTGTGAATGTTAGATATCTGCATTGTTTTCCTTAGCACTTGACATGGGCAGCGTGTTTATCACAAATAAATGCCAGTGTTTTCAACAAAATTAGTAAATGCAGAACTACAGCCATTCAGACAAGCTTATACAGAACTGTATCAGACTCTGCTTTGTCGAATTTGCTCCTAAATATGAAGGGCCAAGATTGCAACTTTAAGCTGCAAATATAAGCTATCTAAGACTCGCTATCTAGTAATCACACATAGGTTTATGCTGCACATACAGTATTTCAATAAATTGTGGTTTTGCTTTTTTTTAAAGGAAGAAAAGATACAAAGCAGTATCAGTGAGTTGCAGCAACTGTTTTACATATAGATGAAAACATTCCTCATTAGGGGTGAAATTCTATGGGTACATTGAGGATCAGAGCTTGGAAATGTTACTGTTTGTACCACAACTGCCCAAATTCTCCAGCTAGCACACACCCAAATGGAGCCTGTTGCTGGAGAAGATGACCTTGCTGCTGACCCCTTGATGATTCTACTCTAACAGCCAACAGAAAACCAAAAGGATTTCACCTTCCATCATTGTTAAATGTGACCTCTTGGTTACTTCCCTACATGGGTTTGGCTGCAGGCTTATGTCTTTAAGTTCAGGCACTATAAAAAACAGATTATTAGATGCAATCCAGAATTAGATTTCAAAGAATTTTCTCTGTCATTTGAAATTAACATACTGCATAGCAATGAAGTTGCAATTGGCATTTTATAGAACCAATCCTTTGAGAATACTGGGCTTACTTTTCTAACAGCACTATTACCAGAAAAAGATTATTGTAAATGAGCACTAAATTTCAAGTTATAAATTAGTTCAATGTAATTACAGAAATCTCTTTGCATAAGAAATTGGAAACCCTAGATTAATGGTGTTTTGTTAAAACTAAGCTTCTAAAAACAACTCATTTTAGAAATATTGAGTAAATGGATAAACAATGTAATGTTTTAGAACACCATCTCAGTGAATATTTATTTAATATAAATATTTTTATAATAAAATTTAAAGATCTATGCAGCAAATTTGAGCTTTAAAGATGCAACTGGAACAACCCTTTCAACAGTAAGAATAACGTTACTCAATGTTATTATACATGTAATGTACGTAGAAAACACAGAAAGAAAACTGACTTGCCTACAACTATATAGAATTAATTGGTGGTTGATGTGAACTCAGAACTTTCCAACTCACTGTCCAATTATTATGCTGCACCAGCTCACTAAGGCCCATATAAATATAATGCTGTCTGAAATCCTTACCAATGGCCAAAGGATTGAGAATACCTGCAAATTCTTTTCTGTGTCTCAGCTCCTCCTTCAATCTTGTCTTAATTCATTCTCTGTATCAATTTAAGAACCAGCTATGGCTCATTATTTTTAAGTTGCATTACTAGAAGCATTGTCTCCAAATCCCATGAAGAACTAGTTCCACTCTATTCAGCATAGGTTAGGCCACATTTTGAGTACTGCATCCAGTTCTGGATCCCACACTTGAAGAAGTACGCGAACAAACTGGAACAAGTTCAGAGGAGAGAAACAAGGACTCTAACCAAGACCCTATGAGGAAAGACTGAAAAGAGCTGAGCATGCTTCACCTTTAGAAATGAAGACTGAGGTGAAATATGAAATATTTCAAATACTTCAAAGGTGGTCATTCAGAGGAGGGGCAGGATCTGTTCTTGATCATCCCAGAGTGCAGGACATGTAATAAAAAGCTCAAGTTACACGAAACTATACTTCAAATGAGTATCAGGAAAAACCTCTTAACTGTTAGAGCACTACGACAATGGAACCAATTATCTTGGAAGGTGAAGAGAGCTCAAACGCTGGAGGCATTCAACAGAAAATTAAACAATCATCTGTCGGATGTACTTTAATTTGGATTTCTTTAAATAATAGATTAAAGCCATTTAAATCAATCAAACATATTGAAGAGTTAATTCATTAAATCCCCATTGATTTAATGGGCGTACTATTGTGCGATTTATTACATTAACCAACAAGATTTTGGCCAAAGCAATACTTCTGCACCAGGAAGTAAAGGTTCTAATTCTTAAATAATGTGTTCAAATTATTATTTGAAATCACTGAAATGTTTGCATCTATTGGCAGCAACAATATTTATGGAGTTTTGTTACAGTCTTTACCTTGCATAATGATGAAATCCCACAAATTATAATCCGTTTGATAGATGGCACTGAGCCTGAGAAGGAGTGATTTGTTAGGGGGCACACAGTGGTTTCTTGGCTAATCCCAAACTACCAGATCCAAAACAAACATTCCATTCATTGGAGATCAGTAAGAGCATGTTCAAGTAGCTTTTTCTCTGTGCATTGAAAAGTAGAACTTTTCCTGCTTTATGGCAGAATAGGAATTGGTCCCCATTCACTGCAGGAAACCAGTTGTATATGCTGATTACCCTTTATTGTCCTGTGCTGTCACCTTTATCAAGACAGTAGCAACTAGAGCACAGAGAGCACTAGACTGCAAGGACTGGCAAGGTAGTATAAATGCAACGATGCTCCATATTATACACACATTTTTCTATTAATGTAAATGTTGGCTCTGATGGCACACAAATAATTCTGCTGGATCAGACCCAAGGCCCTTCTAGTCCTTCTACACTAGCTAATTAGTTGAATATGGACGTTACAAGAAATAGGATCAAAGAACAATGCACCCTCTCCCACTAATGTTCTTCCAAGTCATGCTGCCTGAGATCAAGCCATATCCTTCACAAGTAGGAGCCATGTGTCTATCTAATCATACGGCATTGGGCATGGATCATTTCTGCAGCCATCAAGAGGCAGAAGAGCTTATAAAATCTGATTTAAATTTACACCAGCCATAATCTGTGCACAATAACAAAGTGATGGTTAATCACAGGCCAAGGGGAACACAGAGTCGTGATTAATCAATGGCAAAGTGGATCAGACATCATAATTGGTGTGCACAGTGATTCAGTTAATTCTAATTTGGCTTTTTTTCCCCCTCAAGAATCCATAAAACGTTAATCCACTTACATTTATTTTAATTAGTATTCTTTGAAGTTGCAGCTGGGATTCTTAATTCATAACTCACTCTCCCAATTCTTAGTCAGCTAAGGACATTCCTGCTCTGCTTTAAAGTGCCAGAAAAGTGTTTCTCCCACTGTTTCCCCCAATATCTGAAAGGCTTTGTACTAGCATGAGAAAATACCGTACAAAAACAACAAAATGTACACTCCCCTACCTAGCAGATTCATACAGTGGATTTCATAGTGTACTATTAGCATTGTTTATATATGGTCAGTTAAAATAATACGGCAGATTTAATAAAAGGAAAAAACAGTCAACAACCAATTTGTAAATGCTGTTAATCGAATACTGTGTAACATCATGGAACAAGAGCTATAAATCAAAAACCCCTGAGTCTGTCTTCTATTTTGTCATCAATTCAACACTTTAGGATTCCCCCCCCCCCCGAGCCCTGGTCAAAAAGAGGGTGGAGCTAGATGACAAAAGCTATTTTTGTGAGTATAATGGTTGTTGTGGGTTTTCGGGCTCTTTGGCCGTGTTCTGAAGGTTGTTCTTCCTAACGTTTTGCCAGTATCTGTGGCCGGCATTTTCAGAGGACAGCACTCTAGCCAACTACACCAGAGCACAGAGTGCTGTCCTCTGAAGATGCCGGCCACAGAGACTGGAGAAACATTAGGAAGAACAACCTTCAGAACATGGCCAAAAAGCCTGAAAAACCCACAACAACCATTAGATCCCGGCTGTGAAAGCTTTCGCGAATACTTTGTGAATACTGTATAGTTTTATTTTTCTGCTTTGCATAACACTTAGGACCAGAGTGGATTTCAAGATCAATGGTGTTTTTTTAAAAATAAAAAATAAAAAAATCTGGTTTTAAAACTTTAAATCAGATTCAAACATTTTAAATTAATTTCTTAAATTTTTTTAGTTATGTGTTTTATTTTTAAAAGCCCTACATTATGACAGTTTAAATTCAAAGCTGTGAACTAAAAAGAGAAGACAGAAGTCCCAATTCCTACTTTAGCTTGGTCTATCCCCGAAAAGACTGCCTATGGACTTCCAGGCAAATGTGAAGTACAAGTGGAGGGGACAGGATTGCAGCTTGAGACAGACAAACAAATAGTCAAGGAATACCTTATTACTTTGAAAGGGGTTCCAGACCAGATGAATTACATCCAAGAGTATTGAAGGACCTGGCTGAAAAACTCTCAGAACTACTGTTTATTATTATTCAAAAACACTAGGCACAGTCAATCAAAATTATAAAAACCGTGACTGATATTATATAACAGATACAAATTCAACCAAAAACCCCCCTGTCTGTTAAATATCAGTATGTATATTGTTCCTAATACTGCCATATTTTGTAGTTCTGGTGGTATGATTCTGATCTGCAACAGCTTATAGTACTGTGTGGAATTTATTGATATTGTTCCCAATGTCTCGATGAATATGGGGAACATTGAAGTGTGTTTCATCCACAAGCAAGATGTTTTGATTGCCAGTTCTCTGTATTTTGTTAGTTTTTCCAATTCTTTATTTTCAACTCTGGCATCCCCTGGAATTGCAATGTCAATGATCTGGACATTTCTTTGTACTATTACGACTACGTATGTCTGCTGTGTTATGTTCAAGTCTCTAATCAGTTTGGATCTGGAAATTCCACAAGATCTTGACACCTTCTCTACCTGATGTTTCCATGTGTTTTTGGAGGCCAGCAAGTAATATTTTTTGCATAATGACCAGTGCACTAATTTTGTCAATTTATCATGTCTAACTTTGTAATCTATTTGTGCAGTCTTTAGACATTCACAGATGAGGTGTGACAGTTTCATCTTTTTCTCAGCAGAGTTGACATTTGCTGTTAACACCAATTCTTTGGATCTCAGATTTCATAATATTAGTTTGGAGCGCTTGTTCTTGTGCAGCAAAAATCAAGCCTTCAGTTTCTTTCTTAAGGGTCCCCAGTTTTAGCCATGCCGATATTGAATTATCATGCTTTCCATCAATATTTCTCTGGTGTTGTCCATGTAGTGGGAAAGCCCGGGGAGTAGATTGGGCCTACTGGGGGAAGCCCTCCCCTGGTAGGCCCGGTCTACCAGGCTTTTCTGGGCAGTAGACCGAGCCTACCAGGGAAAGCCCTCCCCTGGTAGGTGTGGTCCACCCTGGGAAAGCCTGTGTTGGCGGGGGCGGGGAACCTCCGAGAGTCCTCCGGCAGCAGCAATGGCGGCAGCAAGGGACCTCCGAGAGGCTTCAGGCAGTGGCAGAGAAGCCCTTGGAGGCCTCGGGCAATTGCAATTGTGGCAGTGGGGGACCGCTGGAAGGCTTTGGAAAGGTAAGTTCCCTTAAAAAAATTGTGTGGGGTGGGCGTTTTCTTGGACCGGTTACAGATTAAATGGTTTTCAATGCATTCCTATGGGGAATGCATTTTTGACTTGCGGATTTTTTGACCTATGGACCCTGTTCCAATACGGATTAATTCCGTAGGTCGAGACCCCACTGTATTGATCTTGCAAGTACTCCTATGAGGAGCTTGAACATTGTTGGAAGACATGCAATTGGTCAAAGATTACTGGGTTCATTGCCTTTTTGATTATATTTTATTATCAGAAATGTGAGGCCCGTTGTCATCCAATGTTCAGTTGTAGAATTTTGAAGGATGTGGTTAAATTGCACTGCTATATGTTGGAGACTTCTTAGATGCTTTAACCAAAATCTGTGCAGCTCGTCTGGACCAGGTGCACTCCAATTTTTCACAGCCTTTACAGTATTTGCCTCTTAATCATTTCAGTTGTTATTACAATATCATGCATTTGTTTTCCTTGAGTTTCTTTACAAATATCTTTAATCCTTGAGGCATTTTTGTTATGTTCAGTTGAGTATTTCCACATTTCTTTCCAAAATTTTAGAACATCATCTTTACATGGACCTAATTTCGTTGGCTTTGCGTGTTCTCCTAGTGATGTTGGTTATTTTCAAATTGCGTGTTTTATCTATATTGTTTCAAGTGTCCATCGTATATTTCAGTTTTGTTTGCTGTTATGCACTGTTTTAAATTTTCCATAGTTTCAACTATTGTTTTCTTAATATGAGTTACTATTTTTCCCTCACTTATGTTTGCCGCTCTGTCAACTCATAATTTCTTGATTGTTCCATAAGTTATATCCTGCCAGACTACTCTCATCTCTTTTTTTATCAGGTATCCTCCCTGTTAGATTATGGGAATGTTGTACACATAATATATCTTCTTGACTTCAGCAAAGCTTTTCACAAAGTGCCCCATAATATTCTTATTAGCAAACTAGCTAGGTGTAAATTGATTAAAAATTGTCAGGGTTTTGGTTATAGAATAATACTCAGAGAGTGTTTGCCAATGATTTCTTCTTAAACTAGGAAAAGGTAACAAGTGAGGTACAACAAGGCTCAGTCCTGAGCACTGTGCCCTTCAACATTTTTATTAATGACTTGGATGAGAAGGTGCAGGGAATACTGAACAATGCAGATGACACAAAATTGGATGGAATGTCCAATACCATTGAAGACAGAAACAACATTTAAAAAGATCTTGATGGACTTGAGCACTGGGCTGAAAAACAGAATTAAAAGTGCAAAATTTTACACCTAGGAAAAAGGAACAAAATGCACAGTTATAAGATGCAGGGTACGAGTTCAGAGGAGGCCAACAAGGATGATCAGGGACTGGAAACCAAGCCCTATGAAGAAATAATGAAAGAATCTGGCATGTTTAGCACTGATAAAAGAAGACTAAGGGGAGACATGTGCCCCAATCCTACAGGCAATAACATATTGTGTAACTTACTATTCTGGACTACAACTTCAAGAATCTCTGGTCAGCTGGAAGATTCTGGGACCTGTAGTTTTAGAAATCTACTTTTCCAAGTTTTGGGTAAGGACATCCATTAGACTTGATAGGCTGTGATTTCTATCAAAGTTAAGGCAAAATTTTCTTCCACTGTCTCTTTAGTTTATCTGTATTAGAGAAACACATGCTTATTTTTTCCTCCAGCTGCAAGTGTTATTATAGATTTCAAAGAAATTCACAGCAAGAATAATGGACATTTCACCAGTAAGCCAAGGTAGCGTTTATGGATTCCTGAACATAATAATCTAAAATGTTATGCTCACATGACTTTAAAATATTAAGTAATAGGGGAAAAACAGAACATGAATGGGAGTTACTTTCTTATGGCCAACAGCAGCAATAAATATGGGTGAGTGGGAGAGCTGGATTCTCTATGGGACCAAGAAGGAGAAACAAGGGTTAACCTACATTCCTGACATAATCATTCCATTGCCCAGACCTGCAATTAACAATTTTAGAGGGGAGAAAAAAACACAATGGGAAGCATTGAGTTTATTGAGCACTCTAGTCAGATCCAAAATCTTACACCCAAGTTATCTGTTCAGAATCAGCTACTGAAAGTGCCTGTTCAAGACTGGGAACTAATTCCACAAGCAGTTAACCATTCTGGGTCACAAATGTTATCAGCTAGTTAAGTCTCTGAGGTGGTTGTTGTGGCTGTTCTTAAAAAAATAGGCTGTACTGCCTACACAACAGAAGGTGTAGTATTCTCTGATGCTTGTGGTTTTTGACATTAAAGTTTATGGAGCACGATTGCATCCGCTACTCCTCTGAGAAATAATTTGTCATGACTTATCCATTACTGAGATAGCACAATACTTGTTTGCATGCTTCTAGAGAGAAAAATGGTGTATGCATCCCCTCTACCTTCAAAACATTACACGGAAACTATATCCAGAGAGGAGAAAGATTAAAACTGGTAGAAACTAATTCATATTTTGATGCCAAGGTTCCTTAATAACCCCCCTCCACTTGCCACTTAAAAACTGTTTATAGAATTCCAATCTAGAATCTACGTCTGTGCAAAAGCAAACTTTTGAATCAGGCTTCTTACACATCCTCTTCCCCTGTGGCATAAAATCAACTGAGAGGAAAATGTAGACCTCCCAGTAGGCAGCACATGTAGTGTATAGGGTATCATCTCATACAATCCTTTTACACATTCAGGATGCAACAAAACAAGTTTTCTCCCACTGACAGATCAGGGTGTATCTTAAACATTCGTGTCCTGAAATCTGGGGTAACAGCTATGTGAACTTAGAAGAAGCATATTCCTCCAAGGTGAAAAAGAGGAAATGCTGTTCTTCTCAGCAACCGTTATCCCGATGCCTTCACTAAGGTTACTGTGTTTTGTTTATGGTGAAAAGCCCCCATTAATGCCTCACTCCCATCAAACAGCAGACCAATTCCATGAATGGCACCTATCAGAGCCCAGGGTAAATCCAATGATTAGAGGAAATTTGCCAAAGGGCCTTTGTAGCTTAGAAAAATGCCTACTCCAGAGAGGAATGCAGAAAATTCCTGGGAGCACAGGCGCCCCTTTGTTGGCCGTCTGGCGGTATTCTGGAGCAAATAAAAGCACAAAAAATAGGAACTTAGATGCAATGAATATTTGAAGAAAATGTTGTTCAAAGCATTCGTTAAAACAGTCCTTGTTTTATAGAACTGTACAGACTTTGTTTAGAACCAACTTTAAAGGGGCCTCCCTGTAATTACCATTGGTTCATTTAAATGTTTTTTGCAGCAACAACTTGCTCCTTTTTTTCTGCATTTTGTCTAAATTAACAACAACAAAAATAATGTGCTAGCCCAACCATTTAATCATAGATCATAGGCTGTCCGCCAGATACGATTTTCATACATACCCTGAGAAAATTACTGGCTGCCTACAGTGGGTTAACAACATTAAATAATGGGTGACACCTTTCCAAACCATGTACTGTAGGTGTGACATAATATTTCTTAAGGTGGGTTATCGCAGATAACAGCTATGGGGCTCTATTCATACACCAAGTGAGGCAAAGTCATACACCTAGTGAGGTGAGATAACAGACTGTGTTATTCTAACTAAGAATTAGATTTCATCTATATCACCGTCAATCCTAGGGAAAAATAGTTTTTCCTAATTTAACAACATTTTATACCTTCTATTACCTTTCCAGTATATGCAAACAGCTAGAAACTACATGCTATACTTTTCATTTTTATGGATTGACAGTTACATTCTATTAATAACTTGAAAGCTGTTTTAGATGTTTATGATTACAAAAATGATGTTTTAAGTCAGTGGTTCTTAACCTTGGGTTACTCAGGTGTTTTTGAACTGCAACTCCCAGAAACCCCAGCCAGCACAGCTAGTGGTGAAGGCTTCTGGGAGTTGTAGTCCAAAAACACCTGAGTAACCCAAGGTTAAGAACCACTGTTTTAAGTGACATTATATTTAAATGATTCTACTGAAAACCTAAGTTCAGCAGCACATACCTTCAGCAGCACAAAACTTTTCAGAACAACTTCCAACTACGTGCAGCTTTCTAATTTCTTATCCAGGAACATTAAACTCTTCCAGTCTTAAAACTATAATAATTGTGTGCTTCCAAGTAAATTACGACTTTCCAGGGTTTTCTAGGTAGAGAATACATAGAAGTGGTTCACTATTCCCTTCTTCTGGGGGCATCCTGGAACTGTGCAGCTTGCCCGTGACTACACAGGCTATACACACTGCAAATTTAAGTACTAGTTAGGAAATATTCCTGTGTTATAAACACTCTTGGTACTGATACCAAATTTTTGGTGGCCAGATTTCTTCCCTTTGTCTCGTCCAAAATATTCCCTAGATATATACTGTATTGTCATATCTATGTGTATGTGTGTGCGTTTGTGTGCACGTGCATGGTTAAGGCAGTAGAAAAGGTATTTTGACTGATCCCAGAAAAAAGGGGGGGAAAAGAAAGGAAAAAACCACTCTAGTGAATATAATACTAAAATTCATGTTATATTGCTTCTTACATAACACAGTTAAAAAGCTTGATTAGCTTACTTTGGGGGACAAAACTGGCCAAATCCCTAGTTAGTGGCAATGCTGGCTAGGGGAATATATAGTGTCAATGCTGGCTGGAGGATTATGGGAGCTACAGTCCAATAAAATTAGCAAAATATGGATAAGACATATATAAGCCATATGTATTAGTTCATCTCTTATATTTCATTGGGTTTACGTCAAAAAGAGATCTGATATCCATCTCATAGTTTAAAATAATTCTGGAATGTAAAATGGAGATGGCACCATACAGCTGATTCTAAAAAAGCAGATGATACTGCCAAATCATTTCAGATTCTTTGCATACTTTCTTGACACACATGCTTTCCAAGACATTAATATCCCATTTTAGAGAGAGAAAATGGCTCCTACATTTACTACAAACCTGCTTTAAAAATTTGAAATACGTTGGCTAACAACGTGTAACATACTAGGCCCAGAACAAATAGGGTTTCGTCATGGCAAGTCTACCCTTGACCATTGTGCAGTATTGTCACACTTAGTTTCCAAATACAGTGGGAAATATCGGAATAAACTCTTCGCTGCCTTTTTGGACCTTAAGGCGGCATTTGACTCAATCCCGAGAGAATTGCTGTGGGCCAAGTTGGCCAGGTTGAATATAGATCCCAGACTGCTCTTCCTGATTAAAAACCTATACTCATCCACTAGTTGCCAAGTCAGGTATAATCTTCAGGGGAACTTAACTCCGGGAATTCCAATTTGCAAAGGCGTGAAACAGGGCTGTATTCTTGCTCCAGCACTTTTCAACTTATTTTTAAACGATCTAGCCCCAGCCTTATACACAATCAATGGGCACGCCCCTAAACTTGCTCACCACCATATTCCCATCCTCCTATATGCAGATGATGCCGTTGTATTGTCATGCTCCCAAGTTGGACTGAAGCGTTTATTACGTCAAACTATGACTTACCTCCATCTTAACGATCTAACATTGAATACCAGGAAAACAAAGATCTTAGTTTTTTCTAAGTCATGGAAACCACTCTCATGGTCAATACAGGGAAATGTTATTGAGCAGGTCAAATCAATCAAATACTTGGGGATCAATTTTTTCTACAATGGGAGCTGGCTAACCCACCGCAAGTGCGCTCTATCACTGGCAAGAACTAGTGCTTCGGCTATTGCCCGTTTTTTCTATCTGAAAGGGAACCGATATGTCCCTATGGCTCTAAGAGCTTTCAATGCGAAATCTTGCTCCCAACTCCTATATGGTGCCCCCATATGGATTGAAGCCTTTGATCGCACCATCGAAGGCTTACAATCTACCTTCCTGAGGAAAATACTCGGATTGCCTAATTGTGTCCCCTATGCCGCTATGTGCATAGAAACGGGATTGCTATTGTTGGAAACCCGTGCTTGGCTTTCGACCTTCAAGTTCTGGCTCCGTCTTTTATTCAACTCCAAACAGAACTCTTTTACCTTTCTGATGTTGACGGATCATCATGCTTCCCAATGGTTGACCACGATTCAGAAAAAAATCATGTCCTTGGGAATTTCCCTGGATACATTCCACCTGTCCTCTAGTCAGGCAATACTTCGATCAATCAAACGCAGACTGTTAGACATCCAATTCCAACATCTGACCGAGGCAGCTCGGAAAACTTGTTCCCCTAGCCATTTGGGCCTACCCCTGAAGCCAGGGCTCTTAGCTCCCTATTTCTCCTTTCTAACTGACGCCCACTACAGAAGAGAATTTATGCTGGCAAGATTCAACGTACTACCGTCAGCTATTCTACTTGGTAGATACCAGAGAGTCCCACTTAATCTCAGACGATGCCCCTGTGGTCAAGATGCCATCGAAACAGTTTCTCACGTTCTCTTGGACTGTCCTTTCTACAACAGCTTGCGTGCAAGATTTCTAGAACCATTGCTCTCCAGTTTTCAAGGACGCTCCGATAAGGCCAAGGTTTGCTTTTTAGTCCAGGGGAATATTAACCATGTCACTACCTATGTCGCTCGCTTTTTACACACCGCGATTCAAATCAGAGAGACCATCCCCCAGGCATAGTTGAATCACTCTCCCAACGTAATCTGGCCATGGCTCTATTACTCTCCACAGCCTTTTTATTGATTTAAGCTTTGCATTAAGCACTCCTAATCTACATGATGCAGTGGTCTACATCTACTGTATACCTTGAAACTATGTAATGCTTTATTCTGCCCGCATTGAAGCTTTTTGATCTGCTTCATGCAGGGTATATACCCTCCATCTATCTGAGGACCCCTGCTTGCTGTATGTTTTATGCCAATAAAGGTTATGATGATGACTATACGTATTAGTTGCTGATATGTAGCCTGTTTGTAGCTAACTTTAAATGATATCCTCCAAATCTGATAGTTTGGCTAATGGAGTATCAGCATATGCAGTTTTATGCATTTCAGTGTCCTTTTTGCACTGCCTTCCTTTTTTGGTGCCACAGTTCCTCTTTCCAAATAATGTTCAACAGGTGACCTTAAATTCTGGTCTGCAGCTGTGGGGCCACAACAATTTGGGCTGGGTATGCAGCAGCCAGGGAACCACATCTGCTTGATTAGTGGAAGAAGGTCAAACTTATCAACCCTACTTAACTGATATTCACAACAGAGAGGCTCAGATACTAAGCAAGGCATTTTGACTAGGCCTGCTGCCCAGACATGCTTCCCAGGAAGACAGCATTTCCCTCTTTCCTATTGTATGTACCTCTGTTAATACATTAAGCTCTGGTCAAAATGTTTAATCCAGTGATTGATCAGTGTCTGGCTCCTCATTCTCAAATGCAACCTTTCATGTTTGATCATTGGCATCTTTAGAAAGGTATGAGAAAGAATGGTATATGGTCCCTTGGTCTGTCATGTTACAAGGTAGCTTTCTGTGTACCTAAAATTTTCCGGGAATGTACAACTTCATCCCGTAGAGGGGAGGCTGTATGATGAAAACATTCCTTCTCAGAAAACCACAGACACTCTGCCATCTTATAGATGTGCTGTTTTTATATATTCAGAAGCATTCCATCTGGACTTCTGAATTCAGAAAGAATGGGAACAGTTCTGCGTTTAATGGGTGAGGATTTGTATTTTCTAAAACTTCTCAAACTTTCTGACTCTTAGTAAGTCCACAGACTACTTCAGGTGAAATCACCAGATAAACTGAATTTGAATCTCTGCTGAGCATTCCTCTTTAGATACATCTCAAGATATAATGCAGATTACCTGGTTTATGTCAGATTCTGCCCCTCCCCCGCTTCTCCTCTGCTTCTTTTGGAACATCTTGCCTGAAGAAGAAATATCTGTGATATTTGAAACTTGCACATTTTTTCTCTCTTTTTGGTTAACCTAATAAATGCACTACAAAAATCTGGGATTTTAATTCATTAATGTTATTTTTATTTTTTGCTTAACACACATAATTACAGTAAGCCCGTGTTAAGCAAAATATTTAACCTTGTTTTATACTTTCAGTGTAATGAAATTTTCTCTTGCTAATTATCACAACACCCTCTGCCTAAAACACCACAGGATGAGCAGTTCTCCCTTCATTATTAATTGTTATTTGGAATGATCACTCCTCTGGAATTAGTCTGAAAAGGTGTGAGGAGGAGGTCACTCGTTCCAATCACTAACAATTTTGTCAAACGCAAAAACACAGATCTTTAAAAATGGAGACAAAAATGTTGTGGTATCTTAAAGACTAACTGCTATATTTGAACCCTGTGGTCCAGAATCCTAGCCTGTCACTCTGTCCACAACTACACCACACTGGGAACCACATACGTAGTCACCACTAATCTCCATACATCCCTCTGTAGGGAAATCAGTATAAGGTTGCAGTCCTCATTCCCAATAAACCAATTTTACCATATTGTTCAACATAAATCTTTAGTTCTCCAAGGCATTCTTTGCACAGCTTTTAGAACCTGTAGAAAAAAAACATCTATGTGTGTTATAATAACTAAGGCACTGTTTTGGTGCATATACTATGCAGGGCCACTGCCCCAAAACTGATTTCTTCTGTGCTAATAGCAATAAGATTCTTTATTCATTTTAGTTCATAATTACTTCAAGTTACTACTACAATTTAAAATGTTACTTTTTAAAATAAATATGTTTATCTTTATCCTGTGCTTCTGGGCAATCCCAGTGCTTATTTATAGAGTATCGAATATTAAATATGGGGGGACGCAGGAGGAACTTCCCTGAAGAATATAAGGGATGTGACTGTGAATACATTTCAGCATCTCCTCCTTGTTGGCTGATTCTTCTACTCCAGAAGCACCACTGGATTGCTTTTCACACAAATGAAGAAGGAATGTTAATATAAACTCTCCCATTTGTTGACTAGTACAGAATAAAATAATGTCCCTCGTATATTTTTAAAGCACAATTCAAAGTTCCAGATCAATGCAAGTTTACACACACACACACACACACACACACATACATATACATATATACACACACACACACACACATATATATACATATACATACATACATACACAGTATATATACAGTATATATACAGTATATATATACTGTGTGTGTGTGTGTGTGTGTGTATACACAGTGTATGTATATATATATATATACACACAGTATATATACACACACACACATGTATGTATGTATGTGTGTGTGTGTGTGTGTGTGTGTGTGTGTGTGTGTATAAAATTTGCATTGATCTGGAACTGAATTGTGTTTTAAAATATGTGTATGTGTATACACAACACACACACACACACACACACACACACACACACACACACACACACAAATGATTATGGAATGAAAGGATACAGGTAATTTTTGTATGGGTGCAGATGGCAAGAAGATGTAGATCAATGACAAACCAGAACTGAACTGGTTGCAAGACAGGATCCCATGCTTTAGGATAAAAAGGCCTTCATCTGCCTATTTCAAAAAAAGTTGGACCTCCCTATCCCCATGCATCAATTCTATTGTGGCTATTTCTATCAAGGAGGAAAGTGCCAGACTGGGAAGGGCAATTTTAAAATGAAAAGAACACGTATGAAGGAAGCAACACCCCATATGTCATTAGATGTCAACAATCTATATGCTACAATTAATTATTTGATTAATAAATTAATTAACACCACTTAAATGGACTAAATGATTTCATCTCTCAACTTAAAAAAAATATTTCAAAGGGTGAACATTAATGATGTTCAAACTTAACAACATTCTAAACTCATTAACTTAGTACAGAATTTGTTATATGACCAACACGGCTATGGGAGACAGAGTGGTGCAGGGCTTGAAAACAATACTTTTTTTTTAAGCTGAAATCCAGTTGTCATTCACAAGTGGAGTAAACCCGTTCAATCAACTGTATTTAAATAAATGATGATTTATCATCCAGCAGCTGCTTCAACAGGTCTACTCTGCTTAGAGGTAGAAACCAGTTAGCCACACTGGCTGTTAAGAAATTCACAAAATTTAGTTCTAGAATTTAGTCTAGAATTGTAGACTAAATTCTTCCCCCATGGAGAAAACTGCTAGTCCACTGCATTGAAAACAGCAAAGAATTCTGCAACTCCTTTAAGACTATCACATTTTACTTGGCATAAGCTTTTATATTGCTCTGTGCATCTGAAGAAATGGGACAGTCACAAAAACTTTTGCCAAATGGAAACTTTCTAGTCTTAAAATTTCAACAACACTCCCTGTAGTTGAAAACATACTTTTCTAATCTCCAGCACCCAAACATGTAACTGCCACCTTCAATGTGAACCTGGCTTGCAGTATAAAGATTTGGCCCACTGTCTCTTATCTTGTTTACGCAAAACAAAAACAATGTACTGTAATTTGTTCTTGTTAATCTTTTGTGAATAATTAATTATAGGTTCTATGTGCTAATTTCCAATATCTTATCTATTCCTGAAATCCCAAAGTCCATGTAATCCTCACCTAAACACATTCAGTAAACATGATTTCCTTCCCCTGTCTCTGCACTTCCTACAGTTTCAATGATCTTAAGAGCTTTCCTTCACAATGTGTCCTTAACAGCAATATGTTTCCTCATAAAACCAGTTATAGACTTTTATTTAATGTTGGTTTTTTTTCCTCCTCTCCCCAGACTGTTCAACAAGATGAGGAAAGAGCAAAGCAACAGTAGTGTTGGGGAAGTCTGATTTGGCATATGCATTCACCTGAAACCTAATAAAATGCTATTTATTTGCAGAGCTTGGTGACCAATGCTCTCGTCTTTTTCAAAACAGTAATGAAGTTGCAAAGGTGCTGCTTTTTATTGCTCTGCAAATGTTGTTCATTTTACTATTTGTATTAAATGTTCCTTTACTACTCCTGGTGGATTTGTATCTATAAACCAGTGTGATGGCAGTGAAGGAATACAGAGCCTTGTTAGAATGCAAGTAGGCTGCTTGAGAATGAGTTGCTAGCTGCCTGTCTTGTTTGCCAGAAAAGCTAAGAGATGTTAAACACAGAGTTTTCATCAAGTATTGTAAAATTATGTGTCATTTCTAAGTCACATGGCACCATGCAAAGATGTCACTCTAACAATGCACCAAATGAAACCATTTGAAGTGGCAAAGACATAATAATAAGAATACTTTAGAACCTCAACTCTCTTAAGACTATTGATGGCATGCGCCGAAGACAGCACAAAACACTAACGTTTTGGTGAAAGGAAGACAAGAATATTCCAGTACCAGGAAAAATTAAAAGCTAAGCCTGTGAGTCTAGACAAAGTTTATGCAAATCTAAATAAACCACGTAGAAATCAAATGGGCCAAGCTTGCTGATCACTGTGCAAGACTGCCACCTAAAGCAGCATTAAATGGTGTAAAAAGGAACATTATATTGTGAGAATAAAATGTTAACTTGCTTCCTCTAAAAGGAATATAAATTGACACAGATCAGTTCTTTAATTGCCATCAGCTGCATAAATTGTAGGATAGAGAGAATGAAAGATGAGTATCAACTTGGGTCATCAAAAATACGCAAACCATGCAAAATGCATGCAGTCATACATGGTTTGTTTTTTTCACTTTCATTTGATGAGGCAGCAGATGGCTCACATTTAAGGATATATATTTTAGCAGAACAACCAGACTTTGAAAAAAAATTACATGATTTATGGGAAGATTTTACAGAATAATTATTGCAAACCAAATAATTATGGTGCGTCTAAACACCAAGATTTTTCCCCTTAGATTTGTTATCTCCTTTTTTGTTTTTAATAAGCTTCACTAGTACCACTATGATCATTTCTGTGTAACAGCCTGGAAATAGCAGAAGTCTATCAGACAAATGCAACTTTAAACTCTGTAATGACACTGTGTAAGAAATAAAAACCAGGACATGTTTGTCGACATTACTTGCAAAGAAATAAATATCACCCATCTCTACTACTCCAAAGATGGAGTTAAAATCATAGTTAAATCCATTACTCTAACTTAAGAATTGTCTGGAAGGACAGATCGTGAAACTGAGGCTCCAATACTTTGGCCATCTCATGAGAAGAGAAGACTCCCTGGAAAAGACGCTGATGTTGGGAAAATGTGAAGGCAAGAGGAGAAGGGGATGACAGAGGATGAGATGGTTGGACAGTGTCACCGAAGCTACCAACATGAATTTGACCCAACTCCGGGAGGCAATGGAAGACAGGAGGGCCTGGTGTGCTCTGGTCCATGAGGTCACAAAGAGTTGGACATGACTTAACGACTAAACACACACAACTTAAGAATCCTTAGCAAGCAGAAATGTTTCTGAGGCAATGGAAGACAGGAGGGCCTGGCGTGCTCTGGTCCATGAGGTCACAAAGAGTTGGACATGACTTAACGACTAAACACACACAACTTAAGAATCCTTAGCAAGCAGAAATGTTTCTGAGGGCCAAACCAGATAAAAACTCTTAACTCATAATACAATTGGTATTCCCTCAAGTGGTGAAAAATGTTGTCATGTGTCATCCCTCCATATTTTAAATTCAACTTCACTTTGTTCTGTGATTAGTGCTGTAGTTTATGGTGAAGAAGAGGGCTATGGACCCTGAAGTGGTGGTAGAACTGCACAGAAAGATTTCAGGAGGCTTAGCTGTCACTAGTTAGCTGGTAGGTTTCTTGGTCTGGAAGGAACATTTTTTTTAAATGCAAATATAAATGGTGTAGAAGGTGAGTACCAGTGGGACATTCATTTCTGTGTCTCCTGTATGTTGAGTGGCTAACATAAATAACTGTACGGATAAAATCATTTACATATCTGTGATATAAAAGTCAGATTAGGAATGTAAAGTGAGATAACAACATCAAGCACCAGCAGATGAACCTTTCTAACACATTAGAACTCATTTTTAAGTATGCACTTTGCATTTCTCTTTGAACTTTGGTCCTGCTTCATTTGCTCAGGCTATTTAAAGTGTTGCATCAATGGCCCTTTCAAATGAATTTTGCCGGACAGGAACTGTGGAGCTTGTGGCAGGAAATCTTGTCTCTTTATCTTGGTGAAAGATCTTATGAGACTTAAGAACTGCATATGCTAACTATATACACAAAAGTCTTACTGCTGTGGATGGAGGGCCACATTGCCTTCTTGAAGCTGCTGAGGCCAGCACCTTGTACTGAAATTCAGAAGTATTGTATAAAGGCAGCAACTATGATTCATTTTCAAAGCATGGCATATGGGATGCATGTATTTTGTTCTCGTATTTAACTGTGTCTGGAAGACATCTGGGATCGATCCATCAGTTTCTGCTGCACTCACATGTCACAGTGCCACCCCCCAAAAAACGCCACTGTCCCATTCTGCAGTGTTAAACTGCAGTACTGCAGTCAAGGCTCTGCTCACAACTTGAGTTCAATCCTGATGGGTTCAGGTAGCCAGCTCAAGGATGACTCAGCCTTCCATCCTTCTAAGGTTGGTACAGTGAGTACCCACCTCACTGGCAGGAGCATGTTGTTTGCACAATTATATTGTAAACCACCCAGTGAGTGCTCTAGCACAATAAGACAATACATATATAAGTTGAAAAAAAACCAACAACATATAGAAAACCCTGCCTACAATGTTTTCCTTTTCCTACCCTTTCCTTATAACACTGTTGTGCCCTGGCAGAGTATTCATAGATTTTAGTAGTGGACCATAAATAGCACAAGGCTCAACCATACATAGGGACGTGGTGGCGCTGCGGGTTAAACCGCAGAAGCCTCTGTGCTGCAGGGTCAGAAGACCAGTAGTCGTAAGATCGAATCCAAGCGGAGGAGTGAGCTCCCGTCGCTTGTCCCAGCTCCTGCCAACCTAGCAGTTCGAAAGCATGTAAATGTGAGTAGATAAATAGGTGCCACCTCATGGGAAGGTAACGGCGTTCCATGTCTAGTTACGCTGCCATGTGACCATGGAAACTGTCTACGGAAAACCGCTGGCTCTATGGCTTGGAGACGGGGATGAGCTCCACACCTAGAGTCAGACATGACTGGACTAAATGTCAAGGGGAACCTTTACCTTTACCTACCAACCATACATACTCTTTTGCTTCAGTTTTGGAAATAAGGGAGCCCCGGTTCAGCTCATATAGACTGCAGACACAACTGGGTCAGACAAAAGTGGATTTAGAACACTTCTAAAGGACAAGGAGGTAAAAAAATAAGCCATAACCTCATGCAGGGTAGTAAAGAGACTGCAAAGGTGGCCTTGAATGCTTACACAAAAAGACATCCTGCAATATTTCTCAAAGGTCCTCTAGTGCTAACAGCAATTAGAAAGTTCAGCTGTAATTTCACCCCTTATTCAGGCAGGACCTTGTCTCACCTTAAACAGGAAATAGGGACTGAGTTAGCAGAGACTGAATATAATGGAAGTCTGTGATTGCAAGTTGGGTAACACAGCTATCAATATAAATCTGTCACAGGCATATTCTTGGAGGAAGAGGAACTTCCATATGCTACAGACCTACCATTTTTGATGTCACTACAGATTTATGGCACTTGAAAAGTAATAAGCTTTTGAACCAACAGTGCCCTTGAAAATGTTCAGGCCCAGGGAGGCTGGCACTATTAGAGAATGTGACACATTTGTAATCGTGTACCTAAGCAGCGCCTCCTTAGAGGAAGTGACATAGGAAAATAGATGGTCTTGTGCTATTGCTAAGGGGGTGGGGAGACTGTTCTTAGGAAAAGAGAACTACATTCAAGCATTCAGAATCATAAAATAAACATGTAGGGAGAGGGAACATACTAGCCTACTCCTTTCATCAGTCTTCCTAAAAGGAGAGCAGAAGTCTAAAGAGGAGAGCCTTTGTTATACAGGCTTTTCACAACCTGGAACCTTGAAAAATCAATGTTCCAAATAGCATGGAGAGGCTCCATACACAACAAAAGCCCTCTTCCAACTTCAAATAAAATCAATATAAATTGATATATCGATCGAAGCAACAACAAGGAGTGAACTCACACTGGCCCTGAACTTCTCTTTCTCACTGAGATAAGCTACCAGTGGACACTCCACCCTCTCTTTCAGTAAACTCGTCCCTGGCACAAATTACAAAGAATTTTCCAGAAGTCAATGATCCCTATTTTCCTAGTCTCTTGACATCATCTTTCTATACTTTTGACTATGACATTACATCAGTAAGGACAGGAACAGGATAACCTTTCTGCCCTTGGAGCACACTTCCGAGAATTTCCCTAGCATTATATTTATCAGTTTAATGTTGTACTCAGGAATTAAGACAATCCTTTTTTAGAATTATTTTCAACTAAATGTTGAATTCTTTCAATTACATTTAATTAATTTCAAATACATTTTTCAATTATTATTTTCTTCTTCCTGAATGGAGCTGGGCTTTTTCAGTTACATCATCCTGTCTTTGGAATTCTCATCTCAGAAAATTAGCCTGCCAGTGACTTTTTTTTGGGAGGGGGGATGAAGAAAGAGAGCAAGAACAGACAAATCGTTTGGACAGATAAATGTATTTTCATTTTTTTATGTATACATTTTTTGCCTTTTTGCTGGATTTCTAAACTGCTAATCTGCGTTTTCTTTGTGTGTTGCATGTTGGGTTTTTTTTTGTATATCTATAGTTCTGTTTTGCAAATGTACCTGGGAGCCAGGCTGAAGAGCATGTAATCAAAGGTATACACAAACTAGTTTAGAAGTAGATTTACTGTATTTACACTGAGCTGCTGAATAACATTGATCCCTGGGAGGCTAACAGAATAAAATGATAAAATACAGTAAGAAATACAGTGTCATAAGAAAAACAATATTTTTCATAACTGCTTTTATCACAGAGAAAATTTTTCAGCAAGCAAGAAATGGCCACATTCAGACAACACATAGAACTTGACTTGCTGCAGACAGAACAGAGGTGTATAGTCCTTGGATATTCCCCACTTTGCAGCAGGAGAAGCTAAGCAAACCGAAAATGCTTGTTCCATGGTTTGTCATGTTGTGCAAACCCAGGTATAGCTATCATTCTGGTTTGTTTCTCTTCCAACAAACCACAGATGGAAACAATAGCAAGAATCCTATTGTGTATGTACATCAGCATTATGTCAGATGGCATAAATTGCAGTCTTGAGCTGCTGCTGGTTAAGAAGTGCTTGTATCTAATCCTACATGAAGTCATGTGACTGATTAGCATTGAGAAATACAAGTTGGTGACTTCTTAACTACCCTTAATTCACTACTTGATTTATACTACTTAGCATACACAGGTATATGTAAGTAACAGCATTCTGGCCAATGTGGATTTCATGTCTAGTTAGTTGGGAGAGAAATTTGCAGGACAAGACAAGCAATCCATTGAACAAAGGTTTGTGGCTTGCTTAGTTACTTCTGCATTGGGCAGCATGAATTTGATTCGACATGCCGGGATTCTTATCACAGTTTGTTGTGTTTTGCAAAGGACCCAATATGACAGAACACTTAAAGCCTTTTTACCCTTTCAAAGGCATCATGATGAAGATGTCACCAGCTGACCTTCTCTGGGATAAATTCAGATAGGCCTCCTAAAGACCACTGCATACAGCAAATTCCTTGTTTCAATTATTTCAGGTCATGATCAAAGGTGAAATTTCAGTGTTACCAAATTATTACATTTAAACCAACTACATTCTTGATATAATTCATTTCCCTAGGTCAACAATGGGGAACCTATGGCACGCGTGCCAGAGCTGGCATGCTGAGCCCTCTCTGCAGGCATGTGAGCCATAAGTCGCCAGATCACTACTCCCCCTCCCCCCACAGCCAAACCTGAGAAGGCGGCTGCAGCCACAGTGCTGTTGCCCCGATAGGCAGTGGGCAGGATCTGGAGCAGCTAGTGGCGGATCTGGAGTGGAATCTTGAGGCACCTCCATGCCCGCGATTCCCCCTTCCGCCACAACTTCTGGTTCTGCCACCGCCACTTCCGGTTCCTCTGTTGCCTGTTGCCCACTGGATATTATATTATATATTATATTAATATTATGCAATCTCATTAGGCTGCCAATGTTTGTATCTACTGTATTTATACTTATGCCTACATTGGGAGATTACCAAGTAGTCAACCTATTGGGCAGACGTAACAGATCTGGCAAATGCATCTTAAAATCTGGCCAGCATATACTGATTTTGGCTTGCAAACTAACTTTATTAAATGGAAGAATATTTCATTATACCAAATCACTGAGCAAGCAGCAAATGAATGCATTTTCTTGCAGACCAACTGTAGACTCATTCTACAGTGGACCCTCGACTTACAGACGGCCCAACTTACAGACTTTTCGAATTACAGACTTCTCTGGCTGCAAAATTTAGATTCGACTTGCAGCCAGAGAATCGACTTACAGACCAGGAAAAAACCAAAATGGAATAAAAATAGAATAAAAACCACTGGTTATGGGATTAATCAGTTTTCAGTGCATTGTAGGTCAATGGAGATTCGACTTACAGACTTTTTGACTTGCAGCCACCATTCCAATACGGATTAATTCCTTAAGTAGAGGGTCCACTGTACTAGTTAGGAAAATATCCAAAATAAACATTTCCCCACCATCATCAAATCTCAAATAGTTTGAAAGTGCCTCACACTATCTCAAGACACAGGACCACTTAGTACAGTACTGTCCATTTTGACTGCCCTGTGAATATGTCCATTTCCTGCTGACATGTCCTTTCACCTGTATGTGTCAGAGGTTAACTCTACAGTCCTGTGCGGTAAGCTACGAGCTGTTGTGCAATTTACATTTAGATGAATTGATATTTGGTGCATATCTTTCAGTTAGTTATAAATATCCAGCCACAAAGGGAAATAATTTTTAAAAATCAGTAAACACTGTCATAGTTGTTGCTTCTGGTAAACCTTTTAGGCAGCTGAAATAGTTTTCTAGCTCAGTGAACATGTAGAACACTTGATTCAAAGTAAAGCGCATATTTCCTACAACAGCATAAGAAAACAATGGAACAAATGTATTGGTATAAAATGCATGATACATATAGGAAAAGAAATGAGAGTAGTCACAAATTCATAGTCTAGAAATACTGTGGATTCCTGTTCTTTTAACATGCAGTATTATAAGAATCTCAAATCTATGAGTGAAAGCAGTTCAGAGAAAGCTAATAAACTGCTCAGTGTCACAATTAATTAATTCAAAACAATTTTTTCCAAATAGTACTAATAGAAGGCTTCCTACACTGCACCACTAACTGATTAACTGAGTGACTCACGCCATATAATCACAATCGGGCCTCCTCTCTTTCTGCTGGCAGGCCAAGTTCAATATTTTTCCTGTGAGGCATGCCTGTACTATAAAAAGAATGTGATATTTGAGTGTGTCCTTGCTTTCTCTGTGTTGGCACTAAATCCTTTCCTAGGCCTCTTGCCATATTTCAAGAGTACAGTATGAATCACAGTCATGTGGCTCACACCTCACTGCCAAATATTCTTCTCGGCAGCCACCAGTGCAAGTTCCTCTCAGGTTTCTGCCAGCCAAGACCATCAAGCATATGTGTCAGTAGGAGGGGAAAGGGTTTCCCACTGGCCTTTAATCTTGAACTGGGAAATAAGCAAACAGCTTGTGATTGGGAATCACAGAGATTACTACGTAGGTAGTGCTTAAAAGCAGGAATTTTAGAAACAGTGTAAGAAAATGGGAGGTAGAAAGTGAAATAACATGAATACACCTTGGGATAGTTTAAAAATTAAAACTGATGGCAACAGGATGGAGGTTGTTTTGGAAGTTATAGTCCAAAAAAAAAAAAGTTTTCCAAGCTCTGGTAGCGAAAGATGGAAATAGACATTAATGGACTCTGTAGCCCACCCAATTATCTTGAGGTGACCCTCTCTTTCCTTTCTGTCTCCCATTTTGTAAAACTTTGATTGACAGATCATTAATGAATGGAAGTAAGATCTCTGCATAAATAATTTACATACTGCGTCATCAAAGGGTAAGCAGAAGCACAATTAATAAGCTATTCTTGCTAGTAATGTAATGGCCAAATTAAATGCCTCTTAACTGAATCAAAAGAGTAGGCAAGTGGAAAGCAGAAACTTTCCACAGATGTTAAAAGACCTTTCTGTTTAGCCAGCATTTTAATTGAACAGTATTATTAAGCTGGCCATATGAGCAGCAGGATTTATTAATATTAATGTTTTAATGATTGTTTTTAATATAGGATATTATAATATTGCCTAATTTAATATTTTTAATGTTTTTAAAGTTTTAATATTGTTGTACGTCACTCAGAAACCACTGGTAATGGCGCAGCTAAAAAATCTTGTAAATAAAATAAAATAATACATGAATAAATAAATCCCTTTATTGAAATTTGAGAGATAAATCCTAATTTTAGAGTGCAGCCACGGAGAAATGGTAGACATGGTTTAAAGAATGGGAAAATATTCTAGTATACAAGGGTTGTCTGTGTAAGACATGGCAATAGGCTCTGAAAAGGACTTGCAGTAAGCATATAAAAGGCATGAGAGAAGAATGTGTGAGTTTTTCCCTCCAATGGGCTATAATCTGCAGAGTGCTCACTGCTTGGTGTTGCATTTTGGATAATGTTATCACAGTTAATTTTTCCTAATGTTAATAAATGGATCTGAGTTCACAGGCAGAGAAAGATGAGAGGACAATGTTAGTTATGCCACTTTAACAAATGTGCATAAGTACATAAAAAGTCAGCTTGGAGATCATGCTCCTGCTAACAGAATGGAAGAAATATGGAGGCAAGTGTAAAACTATTTTTAATTAATTATATCCACACTTGGTGAACACTAAATCAACCCTAGGAAGAATGTTAAGATCAATGCACACCTCCTTTGAAATTAAGGAAGTGGAGAAGTTGCTGTGAATAATTATCTAGTTCACGCTGCAGGATGACAAAAAGATTTGGCTGCTTCCTGAAAACTGCCTTCCAGTCCTTTTGAAAAGTGAGGAATATGGAAATTTAATACCCCTACTAACCCCTTCCGGTCATGGTTACATTCCAAGAAGAATGAAAGAGGATGGCTAAGTTTTTTCTCAGCATAACCTACACCAATGTGCTCTCAAATGCCACAGAGAAGAATGTGGAATAAATACATAGATAGATCCGAAGTTTCTGAGCAAACCAGAAATTGGCGAATTACTTATTTTTCTATTTCTAAAATATGTTTCTCCCACACTTTCTCACACACACACTTTTCTTTTTCTTTCTTTCTTTCTTTCTTTCTTTCTTTCTTTCTTTCTTTCTTTCTTTCTTTCTTTCTTTCTTTCTTTCTTTCTTTCTTTCTTTCTTTCTTTCTTTCTTTCAAAACTTTACAGAATCATCCATCCCATGTAAGGAAACAGGCCATTATGAGCAGCGTTCCTGGATTAGGAAAGGAAGGTTTATATGTGGAAAGATTTGTATTTTCAGAGCCAGATGTATACTGATACAAAACATACATGTCAGTACTAAATATGTTCATTTCATGACTTTATGCTAAACACACCCACTCTCAATCCAGCCACTGCCACCAAGAAGTACAACAGATTTCCACACAGGGATAAAACCTGCATTGTCTTCCAGTCTGTGGAATGCACCTTTCATTGCATAATTTACATCCAAACTTGCCATTCTCCTCTTCTACTTCAGAGATGATCACTCCTAACTTCTGAGGGTTCTGACCATGTTTGGGAGGATAAAAAAATTATGTTTGCATATCTTCTAAATTCATGGTTCACTGGAACAAGACTTCTGTAGATGTAAGAAGTAGTTCATGGAATGTCTCCATACAGTATTTCTTGGACACATTTATTGGGAGACTGTGCTTATGATGATGGGAGGGAACTTCTGTAATAGTGACAGGTGAAAAATGTGCTGAAAATAAATCAGGCTTAGGAAACATTCTAGGTAACAAAACTGAATGTCTTGAACCATCCCTCTCTTTCACTGAATCCCAGAAATAGGAAAAATCATATTACATTGGAGAAAGTTGTCACTGTAGTAGTTTGGGGCTTTTTATGAATCAACAGCAGTGTTCAGTTTCTTTAAATAGATCAGCAGAAGAAAAATAATCAAATCGTGAAACTTTCCTGCAAGGAAAGTCAGGAAGTCCCTCCTCCAACAGATAGTTAAAATACTTTTAATCTGTTCTGATTATAAAAGTGTACAATTTTTATATTTCATAGCACATTGCTGGGGAATAACTTGCAAATTCTTTAAACAATTTTGTAGGTCCCTCAGACTCTATGATACGATTTTTCAATAGGTTAATCCATGAGGCTCTCAGAGTAAAATCTGCAACCCCAGGTGCTTCCAGCAGTACAACATTTAGGGGAAGAAGAAGGGGGAAAAAACAAATATCAAAGCAACAAAAAAGTCTCCAAAAATACAGAGGACCAATAAGAGCCAGGTACTCACAGAGAACAGCGGATATATTTGGTTTTGATTAAAGTAAATTTTAATCATTGTTTTATGTGATCTCTGTGTCAGTGAATAGCAGTCAGTTGTACAAATATACATTAGCCACTATACTATTGGGATTTATGTGCGCACAACAGAATTTGTACAAGCAATTATGCTATTTGGAGATCTGACTATTGTGTACCTAACTGCTGGACCAGTTGTGCAGCCAGTCGCACAATAAACACCTCACCAAATGGCTCAACTGCTTGTGCAATGTCAGTTCTGTTTACAAACAGTATACTGGCTACTAAATCTTATAAGCTACAGTGTTTCCCCCCCCAAAATAAGGCAGGGTCTTATATTAATTTTTGCTCCAAAATGCATTAGGGCTTATTTTCAGGTTTTTTTTAAAAAAATTTCACGTACAACAATCTATATTTATTCAAATACAGTCTTGCCATCTTTTGAATGCTGCACAATGGTGGGATTTATTTTGGGGGTAGGGCTTATATTACAAGCATCCTGAAAAATCCTACTAGGGCTAATTTTCAGGTTAGGTCTTATTTTCAGGGAAACAGGGTACTGAGGCAGGTGAAGTTACCCTGCACGAAACAACACTTATTTGGAAACAGAGGAAGTATCTCTGGTCCCTCAAATTGAAGTAGCATCCAAGGATATCTTTCAGAACTGTGCTAGCATAACACACAATACTCTATAATGCATAATTGATTTCCTCCTGCCCTTTGGTCCCAAATGCAAAAGAACTGATTCACAGAAATAGGAAACAGATTTTCCTAGTTTGTATTCCAGATGTCTGACATTATTTGGTCAAAAGTATATTTTTAAAGGAAAACTGTTTCCCAGTATCTCCTGCATCTTTATTCAATACATAAGCATAATCACGTGCATTCATGCTACAATGTGGAGAAGGAAGCATTTTTTGTTGTGGGCCTATTCCTTTGGTGTTGTGGGTGTGGCTACTACTTTTTTTTCTCTTCTTGCCATGTCCTTTCTGGTTTTCTGCCATTGTACCACTTCCGCTCATCTATTCCTAAGGAGAAACAGATGGCTCTGAACGGATCACTTGAGAGGGGCCTTTCATATCAGATTGAGGTCTGCATGTAAGTGGATCAAGGGCCAAATGTGGCCTTGGGTGCTGCAAATTACTGACCCCACCATAATGGAATAGCCAATCACAATTTAGCAGCTAAACTTCTCAAAGGAGATCTGAGAGGGATCTAAGAAATGGGATTTGGATGACTGCTGAACCATCTCCCCTCCCCCTCAGCTCTGCAAATTATTATCTTAGATCATTTCTACCTTTAGAACTCTTCACAAACATCTTCATGTCTAGAGAAACAAAATCCTGTTATTACAAAATGGGTTGCTCAGTTTGGGTTATTGGTACAGTGGTGCCTTGCATTACGAGCGCTCCGTTTTATGACGAAATTGCTTTACGTTGAAGGTTTTGCGATCGCAAAACAATGTTTCCTATGGGGGAATTTCGCTTTGCGATGATCAGTTCCCTGCTTTGGGAACCGATTCTCACAAAGCAATACAATACAATACAATCTTTATTTGCGGTCTCTGACCTATTAAAATACATACATGTAATATTTAAAATGAGTGGGGACAGTTAAAACATTTCAAGACGATTAAAACAGTATAAAGTGATAAAATAGATTACCTATATTATGTTTTCTTATATTAATGTTATATACCATCAGTCAATCTTTATTTTACAGTCTTGGACCCATTAAAATACATACAAGTCAGATTTAAAATGGATGGAAACTATTAAAACATTTCAAAACAGCTAAAACAGTACAAATTAACAAAATAGATTACCCATACAATGGTTTTTTTTTTAAATGACAGGGTTAGGTAGAGGTCAAGATTGTTTTACGTATTCTTTGGGCAGAGAAGAGGAATTTGGCCACTGATACAGTGGTTTTCTTGTTTGTATCACTTAATAAGTATTTTGTATGCCAAATCAGAGTCCTACCTGGGAAGACATTCATTATGGGGTTAAGGAATTTTATACGCTCGTTTATGTAAAAATTGCACTCAAAAAGGACATGCTTCATAGTTTCAATTCCTCTATCCTTACAAGGACACAATCTTTTTTTGTATGGGGTGCCAGAATTATCGTCCATCTAAGATTGCGGATTGGAGACAGTTAAATCAGGCTCTTGAGAATACATGCCTGTATTTAGGGATAATCATGTTCTCTAAATACCTAGCACTTTGGGAGAAATTATAGTTTAGGTCAAGGTGAAAAATGGAGCATGTTTTGCGAGCCATTGAAATAGAATACTGGAAGTCAATGTCCCTGATCCGCTTTTCTAAGATAGAGTTGGCTGCCATGGGTTCCTGGGCATAAAGGAAGTCCAAAGAGAGCCCTAATAGATGCAGTTTGGATGGAAAAGCTTTAAGCCATGAGCTGTTATGGACATCTTTCTGTAGACGGTTTAGATATCCCACCGAGGGATCAACATGTATAACCTTGTTCCGATATCTAAAAGCAAAAAGCCACGCGCTGCATTCTAGTGATGTTAGAGCGATGATTTTTGGCCAGCTGATCGGTGGTTTCAAAATGGCCCCCGGGTAAAAAAACATGGCTCCCCACTCTTTTCTGGGACGGATTCCTCGCTGCACAGGCAGCGAAAATGGCCACGCTATGGAGGACCTTTGCTGGACCGTGAGTTTCAAGCCCCCAGGAACGCATTAATCGGGTTTTAATGCGTTTCTATGGGCTTTTAATTTCGCATTACGACGTTTTCATTCTACAGCGATTTTGCTGGAACGAATTAACATTGTAATGCAAGGCACCACTGTATTTTAAGTGCTAATTATTAATTTTTTCCCAAAGAAAGCATTTAATTTTTGTAGCCTGTTGAATTTCGTAGTCATCCATTAACTACTATCAACTGGATCTCTTACTGAACAACCACTTAAGGCTATTATAGTAAGCAGCTGGTTGTTATTTTGTAGAGATAAAAATTCTTTACCCCGTCAACTTAAATTTTACCTGAGGCACTAACAGGAAGGTCCACACAATCAGCATAAATTAATATGGGAATAATTATTTCATGTGAAATAAACAACTCAGGACACATCATTTGTGCTGCAATATTATTATCCTGAGAGGTGAATATGGATGGCTCAGTAAGCACACCTGACAGACACTGATCAGATAGCTCTTATTCAGTTCTAATTCTAGCAAACAGAGCAGTACCTGTATACAAACCTGTATTTCAGAGCTTGGAAACAGTAGCATTGAAGTACATTGTTCAAGAAAAGTTAATTTGGAAATACCAAAAAACTATGGGAGCTGGCTGGATAGCTCAGTGGAACAGGCATCTGGCTACAAAGCCATAGGCTGAGTTCAATTCCCCTCTGTGCCTCCAGGTAAAACAGCCAGCCTGTATGGCCTTGGATGACATACACAGTCCCAGGGTGTCCTAGCAGAAAAAAATGGCAAACCACCTCCAAGTATTCTTTATCCAGAAAACACCTAGGAAGGTTGGCCATAAGTTGGAGTCGACTTCACGGCATACACACATAAAAAGCTATGATAGATTTCTGTATAATTCAATTATTAATTTGTTAACTTGTTACATTAGAAACTATCACTTAAAATTAAAATATCTTTTTTCAGGGATGTTAACTTGGTGCCTACCTAGTGTGAAGTACCGTATTTTTTGCACCATAAGACGCACTTTTCCCCCTCCAAAATGTGGGTGGGGAAGTCAGTGCGTCTAATGGTGTGAATGCAGCAATTTCGTCGCTGCTGGCCCCGTGGGGGGGAGCGTCGCAAGGGTCCGGGTGAGCCTTCCAGGACCCTTGCGAGGCTCCCCCACCCCCCCACGGGGCCAGCACCGGCGAAATCGCCAGCTTCCAGGTGGGGGGAACGTCGCAAGGGTCCTGGAAGCTCACTCATATCCTTGCGATGCTCCTCCCACCCACGCACGGGCCAGCACTGGCAAAATCGCCAGGTTCTGGGAGTGTTTTGAGGCTTCCCAAGCCTCAAAACACTCCCAGAAGCTGGCGATTTTACCCCCCCCCCGGTCCCATGGGGGGGGTGGAGGGTGGCAAGGGTCCAAGGGAGCCTCCCAGGACCCTTGCCACCCTCCCCCCACCCCCCCACGGGGCCAGCCTTGGCGAAATCACCAGGTTCTGGGAGTGTTTGGAAGCTTGATAAGCCTCCAAACACTCTCAGAAGCTGTTGATTTTACCACCCCCGGCTCTGTGGTGGGTGGGGGGAGGGTGGCAAGGGTCCAAGGGAGCCTCCCAGGACCCTTGCCACCCTCCCCCCACCCCCCCACGGGGCCAGCCCTGGCGAAATCGCCAGGTTCTGGGAGTGTTTGGAAGCTTGATAAGCCTCCAAACACTCTCAGAAGCTGGCGATTTTACCCCCCCTGGCCCCATGGGGGGGTGGGGGAGCGTGGTAAGGGTCCAAGGGAGCCTCCCAGGACCCTTGCCAGGCTCCCCCCACCCCCCACGGGGACAGCGGGGGCAAAATCGGGAGCTTCCAGGACCTTTTCTGAGCCTGGAAAGGCTCAGAAAAGGTACTGGAAGCTGCCTATTTTGTCCCCTCTGTCGCCCCGGGGAGGCAGGGTGAGTCTCCAAAGGTTCCTAGGGTGTGTTCTAGGACCCTTTGGAGACTCACCCTGCCTCCCCCGGGGGCCAGAAGGGGCAAAATCGCCACCTTCTGGGGCTCTTTTGAGGCTAGATGGACCTCTCCATAAGGCTCACCAAATTTTAGGAGAAAAAAGCAGATAATTTTTTTCCTGTTTTCTTCTCCTAAAAATTTGGTGCGTCTTATGGAAAGGTGCGTCTTATGGAGCGAAAAATACGGTATTTTGGGAGTTACCCTGTTTCCCTGAAAATAAGACCTAATCTGAAAATAAGCCCTAGTAGGATTTTTCAGGATGCTTGTAATATAAGCCCTACCCCAAAAATAAGCCCTGGTTAAGTGAAGCCCACCTTCCACCATTGTGTAGCAACCAGAAGAAGATGGCATGACTGTATCTGAATAAACGTAGATTGTACATGAAAAAAAAATGAAGCATCCCCTGAAAATAAGCCCTAATTAGTTTTTTGGAGCAGAAATTAATATAAGACCCTGTCTTATTTTCGGGGAAACACGGTAGGTAAAGGTCTTTTTATCTTCCCAGGCCTGTCCGTCTGGCTGACCTTTTCATTTATTCCATCACTATGATTTTAAGCTTCATATTGCAGCTATTTTTATTGTTTCCCTTCATTCTGAAGTTAACTGCTGCTGGGTGGCCTGTACATATTTGAAATAAATAAACCAACATCCAACATGTTGAGTTAAAGCCTTGTAAAAACAGAGAAGATTACAGAAGAAAAGATGAAAGTATAAATATTTGGAACAATATTTATTGCACTATCTTAAGCTCCTCAGACAGCTATCTCAGGGTGTTACGATGCGGTGGAGGTGACTCTCCTTTGCACAGGATGGTAAACTTGCCCTAACAGTCCCTGGTATGCCCAAGTGAAGCCTCATGACATAAATTTAATGGCAGCCATGGCAAATGTTTTGGGATCCACCACATCTAACCTAGCTCTGTTCCTTGAAGAGTATCATAGGGTGACCTCTGCACTGAAAGCCTAGAGTTGATGTAGCTTGATTTATCCCCACTAGTTTCAATAGAGAGAATATTTTTAAAACAAAATGAAGATTCACCAGGCAGAAAAGCCCAGGGAAGGCTTTTTGTTCAGTCACACCTTCTGTGCCGGACAGTGTGGACCTCAAGTTCTGCCTAACTTTTATAAATGCCTTGACCTGGTCCACTGAAATCTTTTCTTTGAATAAATGAACTATACTCCTATCTTTGTCTGATTTATAAGAAAATTCTTTCATAATATCTCCTCAGTTTTCTGCTGACCAAATGAATTGAGGGGTAAAAAAAAGGCAAAAAGTCCTCCAAGACCGACATCCCTTAAACTAGTTTTGTTGTTGTTTTTATTGCTGTTG
Organism: Pogona vitticeps; assembly: GCF_051106095.1. Classification (NCBI taxonomy): domain Eukaryota; kingdom Metazoa; phylum Chordata; class Lepidosauria; order Squamata; family Agamidae; genus Pogona; species Pogona vitticeps. The sequence continues at coordinate 143,589,708 of NC_135787.1, read as the reverse complement.
TTCTGAGTCCAGGCATTGTTCTTTGTGTTAGTCACTTGCACAGTGTCATTGCTTATGTCTACAGAAAGCCAAGCTGACGTTGATTAATTTCGCAATTGCCCCCTTGTCTATGAGCAGATATATTTCCGCAGTGGAAAAGGCATGTTGGCTAAATGATCATCAGTTTTGACCGAAGAGCTGGAATAGTAAAAACAAATCTACTTAGAATCTCTTCGATTGTGAATCCAGGATGTTTTTAACTATTTAAACCATTGCTTAGCAAACCTATTTATTTTAGATATATATGAACGACAAAAGGGAACTTGATTTGGATCCGGATCAAAATTACTAGTTTAAATGACCTTATTTTAAATAAATCCACCTGATTCTTCACTCTCTTCTCATAAAATACATAGGTCTTAGACATGCTTCTCTTTAGATGGACTGCAGGAGTATATTCAATTTGTGTATTTTATTTTTTTAACCCAGCTGATTCAGTGGAATTCCTTTTTTTTTTTTTGGCTGGATCCACTACAGATTCCAACGTAGACACTGGCAAAGAACCCTAGAAACATCTGAGCAGGGGCTTCCTCTCATTGTAGCTACTGGCTGCCTGAGTATTAACAAGGAAAGTGGCCCCCTGCCAGTTGGCAAGAACAGCAGAAACAGCAGTGCATGGTTCTAATATAAGCAACTAAAAAGTCAGGCACACACAGGTTCTTTCCCTAGTTTTTGCCCTTGCCGACAAAGGTTGCTCTTGGCAAACATCAGCACACAAAGGTTTCCATCCTCATTTTTTTCTGATCAGATGATACAAAAAGAATTGCACAGAATTATAAGGCAATCAAGTGCAAGCTTTACATAGCCCAGTCAGTGAAATAGCAAATTGGTAAAAACATGGCAAACATGGCAACTGGTTCTCATACAACTCTTTGCCTTTGGGACACAATTACTCTAGCGAACACCCTGCCTTCCCATATATGTAATGGTATTAGCCTGCACCAATGGGAGTTGTTGGGAGGCGGAGCCAAAGTGAAACTAGAAGGGAGGGGTGAGTTGGAGTTAGAGGCTTGACAATTGAGGAGTTAACTGTGAAGTGGGGAGTTAGGCTGTGGAGAATTACAGATGGTAATTGAGAGTGAGGACGTTAAAGAAAGTTAAATAAGGAATAAGTTATTAAGAAGCCAATAAGTGCCTTAACGTCTTTTAACAATTTATTCGAACAAACCGTAATCAATAAACCTGTTTTATGGTGAAAGTCACACAGCGTATGGACCTCAATCTTTCTGATTAATTTGTGTTGGTAAGGACCAGCTGTTTGCAGCATGAAGTAAAAAGGGAAAATGGTTTGTGAACCTTGGGTTAGTGAAACAACCTGGGGGCACACAGGAAAGAGGGTACACATCAGAATTGGTGTCCAGCGGCGGGATACAAAGAAATCCAGTGAAGCCAAAGTTGGAACGTAATTTTTCTAAGAGTCATGGGTATCTTTTAGGTAGGATCTGTGGTAAAGAAGTGGGTGACCTGTTAGAGCTTTTGTGGGAAAGCTTATTGGTGGGCCTTCTGAACCCAGGTCAGGGGAATTTAAGATAGGAAACTGACTCTAAAGAAAATTCTTTTTGCCTCAGGATTTGAGAATCCCAATGAGCTAGCTCAAAATCTAGAGCTCTGAGAGAAAGAGAGCAGTAGTGGATAAGAGTGGAAGCCAGGATCAGAGCAGATCTGTGGTGAGAGGAGAATAAGAAGCTAAAAGGAAAATTATTCTGCTGTCTGGAGGTAGTAATTGCTCAGAGAAACTTAGTAACGAAAGTTGGGAGCTGGAGAGCAGCCAGGAAGAGCTGCTGAGTATATCGCAACATAGTTACTGGAATAACAGCTGAAATAGAGGTCCTTTTAAAAATAGTAAAAGAAAGTCTACTTCAACTCAAATGCCCCCCAAAAGAACAAAACAAATCAGCTATGGAGGGAGTTGAACCTCAGGAGGTTGAGAGGAATGGAAGCCCTCAAGTTCAAAGTGAGGAAGAACCTGAGGAACTTATAGTGGGTGCCTCAGAGAAGGAAAATGTTTTAAGACTTTGAAAGATGGAAATTAGAACAAGAATATAAGTTCAGGGAATTAGAAAGTAAAGAGAAAGCCAGGGCTGAGGAGAGAGTCAGAAAAATGGAATTAAAGGAAAGTGAAATGCATTTTCAACTGGAGATGAGAAAAATAGAATTGGAGGCCCAGAACAACAATAATAATAACAATTCAAGTATGGATGTTATTAACCGCAAGATTAATTTAAAAGAATTCCCTCAGTATAGGCAAGGAGATTGCCCTGAATCCTTTTTAATTTCATTTGAGAGAGCTTTTTGAGATTTTGGCATTAAAGATGAGGAAAGAATGCTCATTTTAAGGTCTCAGATAGAAAGAGTTTTAGAGGAAATATATTCCCAGATGCCTCTGAAAGAAGCAAGAAATTTTGAGGCATATAAAAAACTTGTATATTCAAGATTTAGGATTGATGCATTCAGATACATTACTAAGAAAGCTGGTGAATGATTTGCTCCATTAGGTTCCGCGTATGAATCGATTTGTGAACAAGTGGATGGAACAGGAAGGCATGTCTTCTTGAGATTAAATGAAAAATATAATTGGGTTAGAGCAATTTATTCTATTTTACCAGGGGAACTTCGACATTTAGTGAAGGATAAATAACCCAAAAATATGCAACAAGCCTGTAAATACGCTATTAGTGGAATCAGAGATCCTAGGTTTTCTGAGGTCAAATTGTACAGACAGGGTTGGGACAACAAGAGGCCTGATAGAAATTATCTCAGACAAAATCCAGATACGGAAACCCAGGTTAAGCCTAAGCATGTGTTTCCAGACCAATATCCACAAAAACCAATTAATCTTGAAGGAAAACTGGATAGGTCTCTTTATTATGAAAGGAGGGCTAATAAACAATGTTTTAACTGTGGAGATATAGGACATCTTAGGGCTGATTGTGTGAAAATTAACAAAAATAAAACTGATAATAAAGCTGACTGCCAGCATAAATAAGTGTTCTGCCTGAAACCTGTAGAGCCAGGGACAGTTGGAAACCATAACAGTTGCTCTGTTGCCAATGACAACGGACTTGGCAGAAAGCCCAGAACTGCCGGAGGCTCGCATGGTACAATGTTTCCTATAAAAATGGATCAGATATTGTTGCAAAACTCTGAAGAATGGATTGGTGTCAATAACACAAAATATCTAGCTCTTAGAGATACATGCTCATATATCACCTTATGTCACCCAGACATAGTTCCCAGGGAACAGGTGACAGAAGATGAAACTATAAACATCAAAGACATTAGCTCTGATCCAGTAATTTTACCTATGACTAGAGTAAAAATAAATTATCAGAGATGGATGGGAGAATGGAAAGTTGCTGTATCCAATCAGATTCCAGCTCCTTGTTTAATAGGTTTAGCTATAGCTAAGCATGTGCAGAGTGTTTTCATAGTAACCTGCTCTCAGGGGAGGCAAGATGAAGCCTCTGGGGGAACAGCTGAAACTCTTGATGAAAGACCCACTTTAGAGCATCCTGAAATGAGAGCAACATGATTGTTTTGGAAAAGCTAATGAGAATCCCATTCCACTGACCCCTAAACACCCAGAGAGGCATTGTGTGGAAAAAGGTCTATTATATAGAGACGTTTTAATGGTACCTCATAGAGGGGGAGGTCCCCACAAAAAGCTAATTGTCCCTTTGAAATATCAGGAGAAGATCTTAGACAAAGCTCATAAGGATATGTTTGGGATACACATGGGTGTCTCCCGCACGAAATAAAGGGTTGCACAAAATTTTTATTGGCTGGGAATGGGTCAGCAAATTAGGCAATACTGCCAGATGTGTGATACCTGCCAAAGGAGAGGCACCGGAAATGACAAAACAAAGGCTAAGCTGTGCCCATCATTACCTGTCATTTCTACTCCATTCCAACAGGTTTAGATATAGGACCCTTACCTCGAGTTACCAGAAGGGGAAACTAGTACATTCTTTCTATTATGGGTTTTGCCACTAGATAGCCCGAAGCAGTACCTTTACATAACAGTGGCAGATGCTTTAATCAGTTACATGTGTCAAATGGGTTTAGCATCCGAGATAGTCACTGTTCTAGTAATCTCCTTTACATCTAGGTTTATGAAGAGGCTGTGACAAGTATGTGGCATTTCTCATATAGTCCACTTACCACCCACAAATGAATGGGCTAATAGAAAAGTTCAGTGAGACTTTAATGAGGTTGATAAAGGCATACGTGGCCAAAAACTCTAATGATTGGGACCATAAATTACAATCCCTACTCTATGCGTACAGAGCTGTCCCCCAAGAAAGCACAGGGTTCAGCCCATTTGAACTTCTGTTTGCCTGGAAGGTACACAGGCCGCTAGATCTCTTATGACAGAACTGGGGGGTTTATAAAGAAATGGACCTTGATTCTGTGGTAGAGTACTTAGACCTTTTTTATTTAATATGGGGAAAACCAAAGTAGACATTTGACTATTCTTCCTGGAAAAGTAATATTATTTTATAGCTATTACTTACCACCTGATCTTGTTGGGTTTTCCATTGGCTATTTAAAACCATACTACCTACATATTTGCATGCAGAAACAAAAGAAAGCAGAAATCATTATTTAGAACAGCTAATTGGTATCATTGGGTGACGCATAGGTGGTTAACAGTATTCTGTTCCAGAAACATGCATAATTTGAATACATCCATAGTGGCAGGAGTAGGTCAGGATGGTTCTTAACAGCTGAAGCTTAATCACTGAACTAGTTAAACAAGAAAGCTGCAGTAGATACTGCAACAGCCACTGCTATCGCCTCCTATTTTTTTATGAAGTTTCAATAGAACCACTTCCTTTGTCAATCGCTTTTGTTGCACATCATCCTGGAATTCCTTCGGTGGGATTACTTCTACTGTACGGTATTCATTTCTTCAACTGTGTACAAATCCTCTGTTTTAACAGCTTCTCAAGAAAATGCTCTTGGATCTCCTTGACTGTCTCATCACCAAACATATAATCACAAAGCAGTACATTGGACCCTGCAATGGGACCAAACATTCTGCAAGGCAAGGTGTGGTATTCCCTTTCTGAACTGTGGTGTTTCATTTATAGGCATGTCTTCAAACAAGATTTCACAACCATCAGAGAGGGTGTTTATTATGTCTTGTTTCAAAGCCTTAACAGCATCTTTAACTTTGGGCTTGTTATTATGGATGTAAGCTTTGCATTTTAAAGCACCTTTAAGGTTTATGGACCCACTGCAGACCTGGACCGTTGTTGTGGATCTGGAATTTGAACTATGTGACAACTGCATTAGAGCTCAAACATCAAAGGTTTGAGTAGCTGATGGCATGTTTCTTGTAGACTTTTTTTTTGCCCTTCCACTAGGTCACTATCATTATCTTTGACTTGACCATTGATTAAAAAAAAAAAGACAGCTCCCTCTGTTTGGCCCATCACGCTACTCCATTCCTTGTATTTTTTTTCCAGGTCATGGCTGGCCGATGTAGCTGATAGCGGGATGTATATATTCACATTAATAGTGCATTCTAAAGATGCCCAAGAAGTGGCAAGGCCATTCTGATATTTCCAGTCTGCTGGCTTGGCCGTACTCTTTGGATCTTGTACATCATATGTGCGACAAAATATTTACTTTGTAGCAAAACAAAGATGAAAAGCCACTCTGTCCGACATGTTGTCATCTGATATCTTCCACAACCTTTTCCTAGCTAGTTTTTTCTACTGAAAAAACAAGCTTCCGGAGAGTATTTTGGATTTCTTTTGCCACTTCTGTAACTGTGAAAGTAAAAACATCCAGAACAAACAGTCCTCCAGGAAGCATTCTTGAAACATGATTGGCATGTGTTGTGATCCATTCCTCACCAATATTAGACAAGTTTGAATGGTAATTTGCACGTATACACACAGACACACACACAAATTTACTGTGCGGCTCACAGGCTGTTGCAAAGTACATCAAATAAAAACAATACAATACAGTACAATTCAATACACTGTAGTATGAGGGGGAAACCCAAATCAAGTTAGATTTTTATCACAGCTAAAAACCTCTAACATCTTTTTAAAAATCCTAAGGAAAAGTAAGTGAATGTAGTTGATAGACAGTATCTGGTGCCAATAACAAGCATCTATCATGGAAGGGGAACCCCAAAGGTACATGAACCTAAATAACTGTTTGATTAGTAGTAGTGGGGGCCACAAGTTTCATTTTCATAAGTATAGATATAAACCTTGCCATTCGAAATGTAATAAATTTATCTCTGTCTGAGAGTAGGATCCTGAGCTTTTTCTGGACAGGTCTTCCAGGATATTTTTCCAAAACAGGCTTCAGGAGCCTTTCATGCTGGGTCATGAATAGGGGACAGTAAAACACAACATGTACTAAGACCTCAACTGATTTTTGGTCACAAGAACAAACTCTCTCATAGTATGGAATTTGTGTGTAACACCCTTTTAAGCTAGCAAGCAGCAACATATCAATGTGTCTAAGTGAAGGCTTTTCTATAGTCAAAGCTCACTAAATTGGCAAAATAAGAAGGAAGATTTAAAGGCGGAGATAAAATAATCTTATAGAACGGGGCCGTTTTTAGAGTGCCTAGCAAACCTATATGTTTGGTAATAGAGATCAAATAATCTGTGCTTTAATGAGCTTTCCCCATAAGATGATGTTAAATATTCTGACTGAGTAGTAAACAAAATTTTCAGACAATAGTTTATCACTAATTTCTGATACAAATTACTGATTTGTTGACTAGTGTCATTATTGACAATTCTAGCCTAACTAGCGCTGAGGGAGTTGAGGGAGGTATTGCCAACAATAATCGGGCAAATGGGTTACTTCTAATGAATATAAGTTTCCCATTCTCCATATTTCAGCACCGTACAGAATCTGGGGGAGTAACTTGGTTTTACAAACTTTGCGAGTGGGAGGGATCAAATGTCCTCCTCTAGTTCTACAGAATCTAAGTATGCCAAACATGGCTTTTTCGAATTTCTGCTTTGTAAAATTAATCTGAAATGCCCAGGAACCTGACTGATAAAACATCATGCCTAAATATTTAAAGTGGGTTACTTGTTTAATATTCTCCCATCCATTGTCTGTTTATGAGAAGGAGGCACAGCCCACAGCGGAGAAAAACTGACTTTAGAAGAGAAGAGCAAGCAAGCAAAGTTTTTGCAGTGAAACGGTGTTTTTCTGTAACTCAGAGAAGCATTTGAAATGGGACTGTGAAAAGGCAAACAGCTGGAGAAGCAAAGGGAGGATTTATCTCGTGCAGGCAGAAAAAGATAATCCCAAGGACACTACAAACTGGATCTTGGACAGTGGAGCTATTAATAATCTGTCTAACTGAAAACCATAATTTTGGTTTTCTCATAATTAACATTAAGAGGGTTCTCCTTGCAATAATTATGAAATTGTTTTAATAATCTTCTAAGACCTATTTGTGTGTGGGATATTAGCAAGGTATCATCTGCATAGAGTAATACTGAAACAGACTTTCCACCTACTCTCACAGGGAAAATTGCAGTCCATTTAACCTGGCTACGATATCATTGATGTACAAATTGAAAAGCAGTGGAGCTAGGATACAGCCTTGATGGACACCTTTAGATGTTTTATGCCGGCTCTGACCCTTAGGGAAGTATCAGTATGGAGGTCTTTGATTCTTTGTAGCAATCTAGGATCTATTTTAAGATTTATGTTTTTCCCGCAAACGACCTCTTGGGATGGAACAGAAAGCAGCTTTGAGGTCAATAAATGCTACATATAATTGTCCTGAAGATGCAATAGCATATTTGTTATTTAGATGGGTAAGCACAAAAATATGGTCCAATGTTGAATGCCCCTCCCTAAAACCAATCTGTTCAGGAGCTAAAAGCTTATATTCTATCACCCAGTCTTCCAATTTTAAAAGGAGATGTTTTGCGTAATGTTTGCCTATTACATCAAGCAAACGTATAGGTCTGTAATTGGCTGGGTCGTTTCGCTCGCCTTTTTTATAGATGGGCATGACAAGTGAAGATGACCATTCTCTAGGGGTGCCACCCACCACATCTATATAAGTAAATAAGGTAGCTAGGATCGGGGCCCACCAGTCCTGAAAAGATGTAAGTATATCGGGGGGTGGGTGGGTGAAATTTTCCCCGGGAGCTTTATTGCTCTTGATTGTTGAAATCAATTTGCACTGTTTTCACTTCCTCTTTGGGGGAGGTGTTGAATAGCTAGTAAGACATAGTCTCTTTGTTGGGCACACTGACCTATTAAAAGACCAGTGACAAGAGCTTTGGCCTTGTCATTCAGCTCTGACAGATACTATCCAAAAGCTTCTTCAACAAAATAGCTTCTTCCCATTATTGCTAATATCTAGCTGCCCAATCGAAAACTTTACAAGGACAGAAAAAAAGGCTGAGCACCCTCGTCAAGCCGGCCATGCCCACTACACCAGCTGGCTGGTGCCTTATTCCAGCAAAGACTCGAGTACTTGGACCATCTGATGAATACCTTACAAAGATCTCTAGAAATAGCAGGGGGAAATGTAAAGAATGCCCCAGTCACATTTCAACGGCTGGTGGATAAAACCCTATATGGCCTAAGAGAGTTTGCCATGGCCTATATGGACTACATAAGTATCTTTAGCAGGACCTGGGAAGAACATAAGTCCCATCTAGAATTAGTGCTGCAAAGAATACTGAGTACCAGTTTGACAATAAAAGCAGTCAAGTGTCAAACTGGTAACTCTGAAATAAAGTACCTAGGACATTTAGTAGGGGGAGGGACGATTAAGCCCCTAGACGGAAAAATAGAGTCTATTGATACATGGCCCATCCCAAATTCCAAAAATAAGATCCGAGCTTTCCTTGGACTAGCCGGATATTAAAAAAAAGAAAATATTAAAGAAAGAAAGCTGACCGCCGAAGAATTGATGCCTTTGAATTGTGGTGCTGGAGGAGGCTCTTGAGAGTCCCCTGGACTGCAAGGAGAACAAACCTATCAATTCTAAAGGAAATCAAACCAGAGTGCTCACTGGAAGGACAGATCCTGAAGCTGAGGCTCCAGTACTTTGGCCATCTCATGAGAAGAGAAGACTCCTTGGAAAAGACCTTGATGTTGGGAAAGTGTGAAGGCAGGAGGAGAAGGGGACGACAGAGGATGAGATGGTTGGACAGTGTCATTGAAGCAACCAAGATGAATTTGACACAACTACGGGAGGCAGTGGAAGATAGAAGGGCCTGGCGTGCTCTGGTCCATGGGGTCACGAAGAGTCTGACACGACTAAACGACTAGACGATGACGAAAGAAACAAGCGGAGAGCATCTAATGGACTCCAGAGTGCCAGGAAGCCTTCAGTCAACTTAAGACAGCGCTGACCTCAAAACCTGTTCTGATTGTGCTGAACTTCAACAAGGAATTTACCATCTACACCAATGCATCCGATGTTGGACTTGGAGCCGTGCTGTGCCAACCAGATGACAGCAGGATATTACACCCAGTAAAGTATGTGAGCAAAAAGCTCCTACCTAGTGAAAGACATTTATCAGCCCATCAAGGGAGAATGCTTAGCCATTGTCTGGACACTGCAGAAACTAAAGCCCTACATATGGGGAAGGGAGCTCATTCTCTGCAGTGATCATTCACCTTAGAAATGGATAAGGACTATGCAATCAAACAGTAGTAAACTAACCAGATGGGCCCTGATCCTACAGGACTTTGATTTCAAAATCAAGAGCGTCAAAGGGTCCCTGAACGTGGTTGCAGACACTTTATCCTGAAGACCTAATGATTAGGAAAATTTAATGTTACATGTAAATCTTTATAATTGTATTAATTGCCTTAAATGTTTAAAGTGGTACATTTGTTACAGTGATAAGTATTATAGAGGAAAATTTAATATAAAGTATTTATAAGTGCTGGAAAGGTATTATTCAATTTACTGGTACTTACCTGTTTGTTTATGTGGGCACACTGGTAAGTCTCCCCTCATAAAACAAACTTATTAAAGAAGGAGGTATGTAGTGAACACCCTGCCTTCCCATATATGTGAAACAACCTGGGGGCACGCAGGAAAGAGGGTGCACGTCACAATTACCTATCAAGGGAATTACACAGGGACTTCCCATATTCTTTGCCCAGAGTGATTCAAATACACTGCGCAGACATGCGATAAAGGGTATTCACCAAAAGGGAGGAGAAATCTATGAACAAAAATGACTCGGTCCATCCAAATTACTCATGAAAGACAGGATTGCTGGAAATAATATGCTCTTTTTGTAAACAAACCCCTAAGAGATGTTCCAAGCATGCCTGTGTATATTTGTAAACAACATGTTGCTTTTTGCTTTGGGGAATAACAAGGGCTGGGTATCTTTCTTTTTACAAGCAAGGCAATGTCTGTAACACTGTATTTCCCTTTTCTGGTTTAAATAATACTTAAATGTTACTTTTTCTTTTGGTGGAAATGGGGTAGGGTGGAGCATATTGAGGTGATCCCCATGTTTTGGTCATCTTACTTTCTCACCACCCATGAAAACAAAAAATAATTGAAAAGCAATAAGTGGCATAACAAACAACAAGAAAAACTGAGTTAGAATAGACAGGGAAAATTCAGTAACATGTAATGGCAGTGATTCTTTTGAAAAATAATTTTGCTAACTGTGATAATCGGTCAGGGGAGGTAGAAAAATTCTTTAATACTGTACAAGAGTTTGTTACAGGTTAAAAACATCTACATTGGCTTGGGCATGTCGTGAGAATGGCTGATCATCGGATTCCAAAAGATCTCCTGTATGGAGAATTAATGCAGGGAAATCGCCCCAGAGGGAGACCACAGCTACGATACAAGGATATTTGCAAGCAGGATATGAAGGCCTTAGGAATAGACCTCAACAGATGGGAAACCTTGACATCTGAGCGTTCTGCATGGAGGCAGGCAGTGCATCATGGCCTCTCCCAATTTGAAGAGACCCTTGCCCAGCAGGCCGAGGCAAAGAGGAAGTCACAAAAGCAGCAAAACCAGGGAGCTGGACAGGGGACAGACTGGATTTGTCTTCAGTGTGGAAGGGATTGTCACTCTAAAATTGACCTTCTCAGCCACACTAGACACTGTTCCAAGTCCTCCATTCAGAGTACATTACCATAGTCTCTCTAGACTGAAGGATGCCTAATCTGTTACAGGTTGCTTTGTTTTGTTTTTGCACCACAGTAGCAACGATGAAGGCCTTCTCACACCAGCATCATCCTTATGCAAAATACAGATTGATTAGAGTGGTTTTCCTTTAAATCAAAACTGAGGTACTCTGAATGATTGTTTCACAATATTTCAGGTATATACTTTGACAATCTGTTTGCTTTGCTTCTGACTAGCCAGTGCATTCCAAATTCTATGAATTCCAAAGAATTTGGCAAGATACTGAAAGGCATCTTTGAATGTACCTATTGATTTTTAGAGAGAGAAAAATCATGGGCTTCAGGCTGTGCCACAGCACAGAAATGGCATTGGTTGCCCTGTTTGATGACCTATTGAGGGAGGCCGACAGGGGCAAAATGTCTCTGCTGGTCCTCCTCGATATCTCAGCTGCCTTTGATACCGTCAACCACAGTATTCTCCTGGGGAGGCTCTCTGAGTTGGGAATCGGTGGCCTGGCTCCTGCCTGGCTCCGTTCCTTCTTGGAGGACTGTCCACAGAGAGGGCAGATTGGAGAGAGTTTCTTGGCCCCGTGGAGCCTCAATTGTGGGGTTCCACAGGGCTCGATTATCTCCCCAATGCTATTTAACATCTATATGAAGCTGCTAGGAGGGGTCATCAGGGGATGTGGGGCTTCGTGTCATCAGTACGCTGATGATGCTCATCTCCTTTTTTCTAACAACAGTGGATGCTGTTTCATCCCTTGAGCGCTGCCTGGGAGCTGTTCAGCAATGGATTCTGATGAATGGACTGAGGCTGAATCTGGACAAGACGGAGGTCCTTCGGATGGGTGCCCCAAACATCAGTGGTCTGGGAAACTCCCTCTCCTTTTGGGGGGTGACTTTTACAACCAAGAATGAGGTTCGCAGTTTGGGTGTACATCTGGACCTGGCACTCACCATGGAGACCTAGGTGTCATCAGTGGGCCGTTCCACACATTTCCACCTTCAGCGGATTGCCCAGCTGTGTCCCTAATTTTTTATTATTTTATTTATTCTATTTATACCCCGCCTATCTGGTCAATACGACCACTCTAGGTGGCTTCCAGACAGGTAAACTATCTTGATGTGGGGGTGTTTGCCACTTTGGTCCATGTGCTCGTAGTCTCAAGATTAGACTACTGTAATGCACTCTATGTGAGGCTGCCTTTGAGACTGACACGGAAACTTCATATGGTACAGAATGCGGCAGCCAGATTTCTTGCAGGGGTGAAAAGGACCAACATATTTCCCCCACACTGGATGCCTTGCATTGGCTGCCCATTCATTTCTGCATTGATTTCAAAGTTCTTACGATGACATATAAAGACCTAAATGGTTTAGGACTTCAATATCTGGCTGAGTGCCTTCTCCCACCCAGTTCTGCCAGAGTCACTCATTCCCGCCAGGCCCAGCAGCTGAGGGGCCTAACGCCAAGGGAGGTCTGGAAGGAAGGAATGAGGAACCAGGCCTTCTCGGCAGTGGCCCCTCACCTTTGGAACAACTTGCCAATGGAGATCTGCCTGGCTCCCTCTCTGGGTGTTTTCAGGAATAAACTGAAAACCTAGCCATTTGGGCAGGCTTTCCCTCCTGCCATATTTTAATTTCTTATACTTTCACCACCTTGGATCTATAATATATGTTTTTTGGTTTTATTATTTTTAAATTTGTAAACCGCCCAGAGTAAACCTTTGGTCTAGATGGGTGGGATAGTCACTCAAATAACATAGAAGTTCTGGGTTTATCTCTGGGAAATGCCTCTCTCCTTATCTAAAATGACCTTATGTCAGTGATAAAGGTTTGTGAATTAATTTCAGAGTAAGTAAGTGGCACCTCCCATCATTAGCTGTCTACATTTTTTATAACCACTCAAATACTTTTGGTCAGCCACTGTAAAATAAACACTCCTTCCTAATTTTTTTATTTCTTTTGTTTTTCTTTGGCAGAATAGCACTAGCTCAAGATAAATGCTGAAAAGCACAACACACCTTGCACAGTGTTGTAATATGGCCATTTTAATTTAGCTTGCATTATAAGTAATTATGACACCAAGTGAGTGGTAATATAACATCCATATTTTTGAGGGAGCAAAGAATGCAGGAATGTCTGGAGAGATTCTTATTCTCTGCTGTGAGATGAGCAGGTAAGGGGTTTGGGAGGTTTCCTCAAGTGAGTATTCATTCAAGTCCTTCAAAATAGTGCTGTCTTGTAACAGCAACAAGAGTCTTGGTTTGATGATATGGAAACAAAGTGAAACCTAAGAAGTTCTTACTCTTTATCCAGCCAAACTCCTTCATTTCCTGATATGTGTTTAAAAAGAAATAACCACAGAATAAATGTCCTGGCCTATGACCACTTAAAAGCAACCCTTTGTCACTTGCATATAAAATACAACATGTAACTAAGAAAGCTGACTGCCACCAGCTGCTAATGTCTGACAGCACTGTCTGTGATGCATAGCAAGTCCTACCAGGGAGATGTTGGTGGGTATTTGGATTTCACAGAGGTGGTTCTGTTTATCTTTCTCATCCTCTCATCTCATCCTCCCACCTACAGGATCTGTCTCCAGCCTGTACAGTTCAAGACTCTCAACTGTGTTTCTGACAAGCATAACTAAGTCTTCAGCTGGGCATATTCCTCAAATCTCAGAGGTTATCAACTCAACTACCACATCTCCTTCCTGGTAGCCAGTTGGGATACCTACTGAGGTCTAATCTATCTCAAACCTTCTCCAGCAGAGTGCAGTGATACTCTGGCAATTAAGTTCAGTGGAGAAAAGCAAACTGCAGCAGCTTCCACAGAATGGAGAGGAAGCACAGAATTCAACCTGCTGAGTCTTGCTAAAAGTGTAATCTACAGAATGTCAGAACAGCTAACAGCAATGAAACATTTGTAGGAAATGATATCTACCCCTTTTTCTCTATTTTTAAAGAGAAATGGATGCTGCAAAGTGAACTAATAACTTTTCTGCTATGATCTGAAACAAGCTCCAAAAGCAATAAGCCTTACTTCTGTGTAAACATTTTAAGATTCCAGCCTTGCTGAAAAGAAAAAGTGGTCCCCAAAATGGCAAATACTGTAGTATCCTCTGAAGGGTATGAGTTGCGATTTTAATAGAATTTCTCATACATCCTGTCCAATGCTAGGCCAAAATTCTGGATAGTGTTTTCAAAGAAGAACCGTAATAATGTTGGAAATGTTTTACTTGATGAAGGTTTCAAGTTCAATCCCTGATATAAGGAAGAATTTGATAATGGAAACTCACTGCCTGAGAGATCATAAAGAACTGTTAGTATACAATACTAGACCAGGTGGAAAAGTTACTCTAAGATGGTAAATGGCAACACCCTACATTCCCATTAATTTTTAAGGAGTGAATACAGGCTACTATCTATCTTAAGCATATTAACTACTTATCTGCCACTTTTGTATCCCCATGGCATGGTACACAGTGCCATTTCAATGATGCAATTGTTATATTTATCATCCCACATACTGTATGTTATTATTAACCTAGTAAACATTTTCTAAGGCAGTAGTGTGACCTCAGCAGAAATTTCTAGCTGCAAGAATTCCTGGATGATATGTTCCATAGTGGCTAAAGGATTCCATCAACTATAGTCCAGTAAGGCAATTTTTCAAAGTTCTGGGAACCCTGAATGCACACCCATTCTTTTGCTGGCTTCAAGCAAAGATACATGCTATTCAAGTGAAGTGACGTGGTATCAGAAATTACCAGATGCCAATAATTGGCTTCATTGGTGTATAAGCACTAAACACTGCCCTAAGTAGGCACCAACAATGAAACATTTGTTTAATACAAGTACATTAGATCATTTCATGCAGACTAGTTACCTGTGCTACCCTTGATCATAACCGAAATCAGAGTGCTTAACAGGTGGATTCTCCACACCAATACATCATTTATTTTAATGCATGCCTATGAGTGAAATTAGTGACCCACTTCACATAAGAGATTGTGAATAACCAGCCAGGTACTGAAAGTTCATCCAAATGAGTTACTGTAAATGGCAAGCATGTGCCTTTGGATATATAGAATAATTAACATTAGGCTAAAATGGCATGATTTCTTTCTTGTCTCATTCAAGAACACTGCAAACTTCAAATACTGTATCTGAAAACAATGGACCTTATTGTGTTCATATTAAACTGACAGTTACATTGGTAAACTCTAGGATATAAGACATGTGTGCATGCAGACAAACTTCATCCCTTACTGTGACCTTTTAACCTTTTATATGATTCCTACTGCTTCCCCTCTGATATTTTCTTACATTTAATGAACTCAAAATGTAAAGCTCCCTTTAAGCCCTGATAAGTAACAATGACAAGCGTTGACTGTTTTAACTGCTGCCGCCTTTGCTATGGGCTAAACATAAAACATAGCAAGTGTACAAGTCTTATCTGAAATGTTGACTACTTCAAGCCATGAGAACTAATCTGAGAGTGGAGATAAAACCATTCACAAGAAAGCAGGAAGAATACTAAGTGTAAACTTAGTCCGTATCCATCACAAAAATGATCTGTTATCCAGGCAAATGTAAGAGTTATACATAGGATGCAAAATGAAGGACAAGTGATAAGTTATTAGTGTAAGATCATTTCACAACCTAGAAACAAAATAAACTCTTGCAAGAAATATATTTTATCAGCCCCTTGCTACTGAGACAAGTAAGGGTCAAATCTTGTCTAAAAGATCAATTAAGTGGAAAGGACTACAAAACTTGGCTCTTCAGGCAGGCCTTCCCTCCTGTCAATACTTGACTTTATTCTTATTATAATTTTCTGTTATAATTTCCCATCTTGAGCATTACTAATCATTATTGTTTTGAATTGTTTTTAACTGTTTTAGTTTATAATGTTTAATGGAACCCGCCCAGAGTAGACTTTGTCTAAAAGGGCGGAATAGAAATCTAATAAACAAACAAACAAACAAACAAATAAACAAACTGGTTATTCTGATATGCTTAACATAGCATTTCATTTGGCATAAAGTGAAATAGCTCTTGCATTCAGGTGATGAAGCATGATGGCATTTTTTTAAAAAAATATTACTGCTGCTCTTTGCAGTTGTTGTTGTCATCACTGTCTAACAGGCTACCTTTCGCCCTGCATGAGAGATCAGAAAATTAAAGGATTTTAAAAAAAACTACTCCATGGTAAGTGGAGCAAGCAAGGTCTGGTGTTCTAGTCCACACTAGTAACCTTTTCAAGCTCTGTTCTTGGACACATTAGAATCAGTGGGAATTTTTTTTCTCTCCATCATAGAAGAAAGAAGTTCACTGAATGCTAACTGTCCACAATGAAATAGAAAAGCCTGCAAACCTGCAAGTGGAATAAAAACACTCATTTGACCCTGCCAATTCTAGCTATATGTCCTCTCTATTAGTTAGGCATCCTTCAGTCTCGAAAGACTATGGTAGCGTGCTCTGTATGGAGGGCTTGGAACAGCGGTTAGTGTGGCTGAGAAGGCCAATTCGAGAGTGACAGTCCTTTCCACACTGAAGACAAATCCAGTCTGTCCCCTGTCCAGCTCCCTGGTTTTGCTGCTTTTGTGACTTCCTCTTTGCCTCGGCCTGCTGGGCAAGGGTCTCTTCAAATTGGGAGAGGCCGTGATGCACCGCCTGCCTCCAGGCTGAATGCTCAGATGTCAGGTTTTCCCATCTGTTGAGGTCTATTCCTCTCTATAACCTCTGTTTTACTATAGATAACAGAACTGTTTACAATGTTAGGAGGAAGACTAAGTCTCAGAATGTAATAGTGCTTTTCAAATGTAACAGACTAGTTTGTGTTATGTAACGTCAAGTCGGAACTGACTTATAGTGGCTGTGACCGATGCCCCACGTCATGCCTGTCACTCATAGCTGGAGCTCATTTGCCTATGAGAGGACAGGACTAGTGGAGGCTGAGAGTCAGTTAAGTCAGTTAGAGTGAGTGAGGAGAGGAGGAGAGAGATTTGCAGACAGAGAGAGAGAGTCAGAGAAAGTGTGAGAACTGAAACTAATAAAGATAAGCTGGTTAAAGTGAATCAATAAAACGGGAGGTGATTGAATGTGTGGCAGAATATATATTTCAATGATTTTGATTCTATGAAATGAATAAAGAATATCTGTGATCCTGAATTACCCTAATTATCCTAATACCCTTTAATAAACAAGTTCTGTTGTTGGCAGCCAGTGTCAGACTAAAGGCCTTTACAGCGTGGATAAAGGAATCCAGTGGTGGCAGCGAAAGAAAGAGGGAATGTCACCAGCATGAGCCCTTTGGGTTGAGAAAAAGAAACAGGGGCACAGGGTGAATGTAACAGTGACCCTAAAAGGGCTTTCAAGGTAAGTGAGATTATTGAGGACTGGTGTTACCAGTTCTACATACCCAATGAGTTTCTATGGCTGAGCAAGGATTTAAACCCCGGCCTCCTGGGTCCTAGTTTGTAACTTTGCCCGCTACACCATGCTGGGTACCAGCCTACTACTACTGTACCTAATTAGTTCAATGCACAATCCTTCTAACAGCTAATCAGAAGTTAACATTGCTGAGTTTAATACAGCTTACTCCTAGAATTGCACATTAGCATCTCTATAAGAAGATAATGTCCTCATTATGTTTTGGTCTTCCAAAGGCAAATGAAAACCCATCATGCTCACTACTCTACAGAGCTGTATATTATATGGAGAGATGAAGGACACAGTTTTCTTAGCTATAACATCCTGGTTGGGGAATGTCTTGACCTCGGAGACCTACCTGGCACCAACGTTGCCTTTATTTGGTTGTTGTGTGTTTTCTGTGCTGTTTGGCCATGTTCTTAAGGTTTTACTTCCTAATGTTTTGCCAGTCTCTGTGGTCGGCATCTTCAGAGGACAGGAGTCAGAACTCTGTCTGTGCTCTGGCTTTATTTATTTACAGCATATGGTAATTACAGAGATCACTGGTCTGTCAGGCTCCTTTCAAATATTATTAAATATTCTGATTAGTTTAAACATATTTAAATTATTATTTTTCTTTTAATGTGATTTCAGTGATTGTACCCCATCCTGTCTCTGTAGGGTATAGTACAAATATGGCAATAAACAAATAAATAACAAAATATACTATGCAAGACAATGCAACATGAGAACAAAGGCTATGATTTACCAAAGCACTTATAGACTCTTTAAGATATGTAAATTTAAAATTGGGGCACTGGGTCAAATCAAAACACACACATTTAACATTCCAGCTTACTGCTTTTTTAATGTCATTTTTATATGCTGTCAAGTCGCTCCTAGCTTATGACAATCCTATGAATTTGTTACCTCCAGAACGCCTATCCTCAACAGTCTTGCTTGCGGAGTAGAATCCTTTTACATGTAATGTCCTTCTCCACACACTTCTGCCTCTGAAACAATGGGCTCAGGGTACAAATCAAGCTTCTTATTAATTTCCACTTTAGTATAGTTCTCTGTTCTACAGCTTCTGGAATCTGGTAAGAGGGTCAGCGTTGTTTCTCCTAAGACATGTGTATCAAAGATTAAATTGAACACTAGAATATTATTACTGTACTTTGCAATTTAGAGCTTTTTTGTGTATGCTCCTTGACTAACACCTATACACATGGGCACAAAGCTTCGCTGAAAGCACCTAAGATTGGTGGTCTTCTACTTACTTTGGAATGCTGACCGAAAGAAAGGCTTGGGAAAGTGCAGCCCTGCTGTTCTATCAACATTCACCCCCTCTGCTTTTCCCAAGGTCTCAAGCAGAAAATCCTTTTTTTGTTCTTATCAGTTCAAACAAGAACAATGAATTCCTCAAGCCCACAAGAATGTGACAAGGTGCCAACAAAGCCAACCAGGAAGGTGATGTATGGTCTATAGGCTGTAACAGCTCTAATAAATCACTTCTCAATCCATGGCTGCAAGGAATGAATTCACACAGCTTAAGGCCTGCATCTTTATTTCTACACTAAAGTTTTTTTTTTCACCTGCCCTCAGTCAAGGGATATCAGGAACTAGAATCCTGGCTTGCATTGCTAGAAATAAATAAAATTTCATCTGCATTGCAGCAGAGCAGTTATGCAGCTTTAAGGGAATAAAAGGATTCATATTCCAGTTTCTTTCTTCAGAGATGTTAATAAAACACCTTTCATGAAACTTAGCAAACAAAGCCATATGTTTCAGGAGCAATTTAAAACCCCAGATCCTCAGTTACTAATTTTGCTTTTCTAAAAGCAGTATGAATTCTCTTTAAAAACAAAAACAAAACCCTGAGGAGTCCTAAGATGTTCTCTGGCCCATCTCTTTCATTTCTTAACAGGAGCACTGGCAGACTATTAGTCTCATTGTATAGTCTGAAGAGAAAAGGTTAACAAATAATGACCAGGGGCATTCATCCACTGCAAAGATCTCAGCAGGTAGGTAATAAGAAGCCTTTACTTCCCATTATTTACTGACTAAACACACATCTCTTGCACAAAGTCACATGATAGGATGGATTTTTAGGAAGGAATACTAGACTGCAATCAATTTTTCTTTACTGCAGAAAGAAGACTAGCTTAGAACAGAATGTTGGGTGGGGTGGAGTTATACCCATTCCCTCCCCACAATTTTCTTCTGAAAAACTTAGTGGCCAACATTTTGTGGCACAGTGTGGTAAATTTCACTAGAGTAGGCCCACTGAATCAGTGGGGACTTGTTGAGTCAGCTCCTGTACAGTTATTGATTTAAATGGGCCTACTTGCAATTAGAACAGGCCAATTTGAATCAATGGCACATACAGAGAATTGACTCACTAAAACCCCACTGAGTTAACAAGCTAACTCTAGTAAGTTTTACTTCACAAAGCAACAAGATGTTGGACACTAAGTAGTCTTGCTCACTCTGTGGATTTCATGGTTTTGATATCTGAGGTTGGGGAGAACATTTTCCCAAGTCAAACAGTAAACCTTCAAAAGCAGAACAGGTATCAGAGACTGGGAAAGTTATTTATGCTTATCTTTTGCCTACCTACTAGCCACACTAGGTGAGGGCATTCTGAGATCCTGTGGGTGTATCAAGTGAATGGTGGAGGGGATAAGGCAGCACTACTCCTTTTTCATGATGTTTTAGTACTGGCGTCCTGTAAAAGTAGAGACCGGAGCTCTGTCATCCTGCTCTCAGGGCATTAGGACTCTCCAACTAGACTAGGCTCAACTTCCAGTAAAGAGGCATTCATTCACATATTGAGCACTGGGTGAAGCAAATTCAACTGGATGGAGCAGACACTAGGAACATGGATAAATATTATGAGTTGTTTCTCTTCCTTGAACAAAAAGCACACCAGCATTGTTGTCCCATTCCAGCCCTGGAAGAACAAAAGCTTAGCAGAGAGGAATTTTAAAAAAAACTGTCCAGTTTGTATTCATAGTGGCAGTCAAAGAAATGAGAAAGAAGGCAGAACACACTGTATGGTTCCCAACGTAATTGTTCAATTCTGTGTGACTTATTTTCCTGGGGGTGCACGGGGGGGGGGAGAGTTGATTTATTTCTGATTGGATATACAGTTATGTGTAATCTGACCAGGGAATAGAGATGCACATCCTATGTTCAACCACTGAGTATACTGGAGCATATCCATATTTGAATGTAATTCTATTTAGGTCTATCATTTTGAAAAGTAAAGATGTGTGAGAAATGTCACAGAACTATACCATGAGTTCTTGTCAAAGTAATACAAATACCTGAGTTCATTAAACCGAAACAGATATGGATTAAAGATAAAGAACTGAAACAGATACTGATGATGCAGCCATACAGGATTTGTGTGTGTGCAGATGTGTGTGCACTGCTTGTTCAGATAACCTGCTACACAAAAAGAAAAAGAAAAAAAAACACCAGCACATTATATCTTGGTTGAGCTAAACAATACTGAACTATTAATAAGCCATGTTTGTTTAATATTTCATATAGTTCAAATCGTAAAACCATCACTCTCTTCTCCTGCCTAAGCAACCTATGGGAATCTGAACACAACCATCACTTCTTCTGCAACTGCTTTAATCCAGTGGTTCCCAAGCTTGGGTCCCTAGATGTTCTTAATTAATCTCCCAGAAGCCTTTACTACTAGCTGTGCTGGCCAGGATTTCTGAGAGTTTGAGTCCAAGAACATCTGGGGACCCAGGGTTAGAAACCACAGCTCTAACCAAATTAGTTTATATTGAACTGAACATTTCAATCATCGGGTATCCAAAATCCTGACTGTATGAGCATCAGTGGGCTAAATCCAACTGGTGCTCCCAACTAGAGTAAATCAGTTAAATAAATGGAACTAAAGTCAAAACTCATCTAAGCCCCATTAATTCCATGTCTCTAGTCTAGTTGGAACTAACAATCAAATCAATTCCAAAATCTACAGAGATGATTTAGCATTTACTATGATCTATTCCCTCTGCATGTGACTGATAGAAGCCAGGCAAGCAAAGTTCAACTGACAAAGTGTACTATGAAGATGGCATAGTGCAACTTGCTGATCCTCTTCTTCAGTCACTTTTCCCTGTCTTGGTGGCTTGAGTGTTTCTTTGTAATCACTTACATTAATCTTCCTTAACTATTAATGCAAGACATCCTGCATTGTCATATCACAAAGATAAGAAGAAATGGGTGAAGTCACATTACCAAAAAATGTCAAAAGCAATTTTGTTCTTTCTTAAAGGATATCAAGTATATACAGTGGTGCCTCGCTTAACGAGCGCACCGAATAACGATGAAATTGCATAGCGATCCGTTTTTTCGGATCGCTAATGCGATCGCTTAACGTTTTTAAAATAGGGCTAAATTCGCTTTGCGAAGACCGGTAAGCGTTTCGCTTACCGATCTTCGCAAAACGAAGCCCGACCATCAGCTGTTCAGCGGCCAAAATGGCCGCCGGAAGCCCAGAAATGGCCCAAAATGGCCGCGCGCAGCGTTTTCGCGCCCTCGTTAAGCGAGGCGAGGGCGCAAAAATGGCTGCCGGCCATTCCGAAGCTTCGCTGAACGGTGAGTATTTGGCCCATTTGGAACGCATTAAACGATGTTTAATGCGTTCCAATGGGTTTTTTTGATCCGTTCAACAATGCTTCAGCATAGCGAAGGTTAATCCGGAATGGATTAACCTCGCTATGCAAGGCACCACTGTACAGTATAATATATATCACTGGTTCTTAACCTTGGGTTACTCAGGAGTTTTGGACTGCAACTCCCAGAAGCCTTCACCACCAGCTGTCCTGACTGGGGTTTCTGGGAGTTGCAGTTCAAAAGCATCCAAGTAACAAAGGTTACGAACCACTGATATATATACACACCCACACAGATCCTAGTGCTGGAAAGCAAGAAAGATGGCAGGTTTGGAATGTGTGTTATAAAGAGTGTGTATTAGCAAGGTTCCACTTCATGGGCCATTTCCTAACTTGAATTCAACGGGTAATTTGTCAAAGTAAAAGACCTGCAGAATTTGATCTTTTGTACATACAGGTAAAGGTGTTCTGTTTTGTGAGTACAGGATGCTTTCACTAAAAATGTCCCTAAATCTGTATTTTGCCCAACAGACCAGAACAGCTGAGTAAATAATTTATAAACATACCAAATATTGTAACTAGAATGGATTCCTTAGAATAGGTGGAGCCTTATTTAATAAGGAGAGATTTTATTATAAGCTTTCATCAGATACGGGCTGAAAGCTTATAACAACTTTCTCCTGGGAATAAACTATAATTCCTGGAAGCAGCCATGCTGGATTAAGAACTAGTGTTTCCTTCTCGGTTTCAATTAACCCTTCCCTTTTTATCTACCATTTGCTCTCAGTGAACCAGTAACACTGTAAAAATTTTTGCCATCTTTTATCTCGCTGCTTTTGTTTGCACTTGTTTTTAATGTTGTCAGCCACCCTGAATCTCAGACTTGGAAGAAGGTGAGAAATAATAAATGAAGTAATAAAATAAATAACAGTGCTCTTCACATATTTGCATCAGTTGTTTTTTTTAATCTTGTGTAAATTATGTTTGTAGCAGGGTAAATATGTCCCTGGCAGGATGAGACAGTTGATAACTAAAGGTTTCCTTCTTATGTCTCATGGCTTATCTGAATTCCAAATAATCTGCTTAGAGGATTACAGTGGTGCCTCGCATTACGACATTAATTCGTTCCAGCGAAGTCACTGTAGAACGAAAATGTTGTAATGCGAGAATAAAAAGCCCATTGAAACGCATTGAAACCCCTTCAATGCGTTCCAATGGGCTGGAAACTCACCGTCCAGCAAAGATCCTCCATAGGGTGGCCATTTTCGGTGGCTGTCTTGCGAGGAATCCGTCCCAGAGAACAGCGGGGAGCCATTTTATTTACCCGGTGGCCATTTTGAAACCGCCGATCAGCTGGAGGAAAATCGTCGTTTTGCGAAGAATCGGTTCCTGAAGCAGGGAACCGATCATCGCAAAGCGAAAAAAACCCCATTCAGACCATCATTTTGCGACCGCAATTGCGATCGAAAAAAAAGATCGTCATAATGCGGTTTCGTCATAATGTGGGGCAATCGTAAAGTGAGGCACCACTGTACTTGGAATTTGGAAGGAGGAAATGCTTAAATATTGAAAATCTGATCCTGCCTATAAGATCATCATCCTTCCACAGGCATAGGTTATGCAACAGGATTTTGGCTGCTACTTAGCTTCTATACGGCATTACAGCAAAAGACTGGAGAACTTAAAAGAGAAGTATTCTCTCTGAGAAGTATTTTTACATACACACACACTAATGCTCTATGCGTTTGCATGATTGACTAATAAATAAGCTTAAACCAGAAAAGTGACCAAACATTAACTCAGATTTGCAAAATCACAAAAAAAAAAATCAAGTATAAGCAGAAGTTGTTTAATTTGGAAAAGAAAAAAGGCATATACAGTGGTGCCCCGCATAGCGAGGTTAATTCGTTCTGGATTAACCTTCGCTATGTGAAAACATCGCTAAATGGAACATAAAAACCCAATGGGCCCTAAACTCACCATTCAGCGAGGATCCTCCATAGGGGCGGCCATTTTCGCTGCCTCGGTAAGCGAGGAATCCGTCCAGAAAACAGCGGGCGGCCATTTTGGAACCGCCAGTCAGCTGGAATTTCCCCCCAGCTGGCCTGCGGGGGCTTCCTAAGGAGCCTCCCGAGGAAGAGGAGGAGATGGAGGGGGAGACGGCGAGCCAGGCACCCGGCCGCGCTGGGGCTCCTTCCCTCCCTCCTTCTTCCTCCGCAGCCCCAGAAAGAACAAGCCGGCCGGTGGCCAGCCTTTGGAGGAAGCGGAGGAGATGGAGGGGGAGACGGCGAGCCAGGCGCCCGGCCGCGCTGGGGCTCGTTCCCTCCCTCCTTCTTCGTCTGCAGCCCCGGAAAGAACAAGCCGGCCGGTGGCCAGCCTTTGGAGGAAGGGGAGGAGATGGAGGGGGAGACGGCGAGCCAGGCGCCCGGCCCTTTCCCTTCCCGTGCCACCTCCACCGCCCCGGGAGGAGCGAGCCGGCCAAAGCACCGCTCGCTGCCGGCCCTGGGCTGAGCTCCCTCCGCCTCCTCCTCGGAGGAAGAAGAGGAGGTGGAGCGGGAGAAGGGCAGTCAGGCGCCCGGCCCTTTCCCTTCCCCTGCCGCCTCTGCCGTCCCGGGAGGAGCGAGCTGGCCGCCCGCCGGCTTTTTCGGCCAGCTGACAGGCGGGAGCTTGAGAAGGACCGTGGGAGGAGCCCCCCCGTGGTCCTTCCGAAGCCCCTGCCGGTCAGCTGGGGGAAAATGGGGCCTATGGGGAAACATCGCAAAGCGATGTTTCCCCATAGGGAACATCGGTATGCGATCGCATTAGCGATCGCAAAATCCGCATCGCTATGCGGATTCGTCGTTAAATGGGGCGCTTGTTATGCGAGGCACCACTGTATATGAAGAGTCTGGCACTTATTTCCCCAGTTGTGTTTCCAGATGAGCTTGGCCAACAATAAAAATGCTAGTAGCCAAGGGTGAGGCATACACGTCATCATAATGTTTATAGAAAGACAACTCATGAGTGTGGAATAGTTCATGGTATCCTCTTTGCTGTCAAAAGTAGAATTCCACACCATAATTTTTCTGAGAGACTGTGGAAGATCCAGATTGAAATGTATGGCTATGGGAAGGGATATGTTAAAACATATAATCCGTACGGAGAAAGTCCTAGTTCCATTTCATAACAGGATTGCATATATCCATATTAGGCAGCAAGCCATGATCAAAGACTCTGGATGGACATGGTAATCAAATAGGGCAGTATTGGGCTACAAAAATCCTGAACTGGCATAAGGCAACAACTGTATTTTGATCTGCCTGTCTCATATACATTTTGGTCTGCGTGCATACTTTGAGATGTTGCTTACAAGTTGTCCAGAAATTGGCAAAAGAGGGATTAACAAGTGTAAAGTTAGGCCTGTTGACTTGGGCCAGAAATAAGTGGAAAGGAAAGAGAAGAACTACCCATTAATTAAGAGAAAACTTGCAGATGGGTACTATTTGGTGGGAACTGAGGTCATAAATGTTTCTCCTGTGAAACTGGAAACTAAGTAAAACTGGCTTCAGCCAAACTGGTGGGAAAACAGCAACATGAGTAAAGCTACACTGGAAGAAAAGTTACTTGCTTCTAGAACTTTCGGGGTAACTGAGAATCTGACTAGTAAACTACCCTTGAAAGGTTTGGAAAAGTGGATGATGAGTATGTAAACAACATAGAGAGATTAGTTATTTTGGCTTACCTTCCCTTAGGAGACAGTTGCCTAAACCACCGAGCTACCCAGCAGTTCTTTTATCTTCACTATTTAGTCTGCACTCTGCATATGCTCTATGTTACATTTCTGCTCTATAGTAAGTATTAGCATAGAAAAGTTTAATTTTTTTAAAAAATTATTTAAATAAAAAAGAAAAGAAGTACAAAAAAGAAAAAAGAAAATGCATAACAATACAAAGAATAAAAACCTAGGAAAAAAGAGCTTAATAAACACAAAATAGCCTATACAATTACATAAACAGTGCCCCTCTCCATTTGGAGATACAGTATGCCAGGTTTTTTCCATTTACGAAGCTCCATTCCTCTTCTACAACTGCACTGAATCTTGTGAAGGTACACAACCCTTCCCTTTTATTAATACATAATCTATAAAAACTCTCCAAATATCACTAAAATACTCTTATTAATCAAACCCTTTTTACTTTAATATCACAAGTTAGCTTATCATTAATAGTTATATTCCATGTTTTACTTTCCAATTCTCTTCTACAATAAATATTACCACTAATAAACTTGTTATTCATTCTTTTACTGTCCAACCCTATTGTTCACTATCAAATATTGATAGAAGTGCTATTCTAGGGCATATATCTACATTTAACTTCAGTATTTAATTTCTTTAAAAACCAACCTCCAAAATTTCAATACATTCTCACATTCCCACCACATATGAAAATAAGTACCTACTTCACGACCACATCTCCAACACAAATTAGAATATTTATTATCCATACAATTCAACTTCACTGGTGTTAAATATAATTTCCAAACTAATTTGTAAACATTTTCTTTTATTCTTACCAATGTACACTTTAATATTTGCTCAACCCAAATGTTCTTCCACACCTCAGTACTTATTTCCCTTCCCAAATCTGTTTCCTCTGACACTTTAAGGGTGTTAGAAGTGTTGGTCCTCCAGTTCTAGTAATAACTTATACATTTTGTTTGTTGTCCCTATCATTACCTGGGAATTATTCTTGAATTGCCTTAGTTTCAACTCTTTTTGAATAAGCTTTGGCTTCACAATAAACGATAGCTTTTGGAACTTCTGAACTGCGTTTTGAATCTGGTCTTAATGTTTTATCTTTTTTTTTTTTTTTTTTTTGACTATTTGCAACATCTTCAATCAAGTAATAATGTTTTCAACAGAACTTTGGTATTTTGGGGAGACAGCTTTATGTTACTCAGTCCAGGTCTTATTTTAGGCTACTACTGGATCCCTTTACATTTGTGAATATTTTTGGTTTGGATATTTATTTATTTATTTCGATATTTATTTTATTTTATTTTATTTATTTTTTAGCTCAGTGGTTCAGCTTTAGAAATGGTAGCCAGGTTAGTGGTTTAGATAACTGGCTGGAATGGGTCCAGGGCATTTGTTTCATCCAAATGCGCTTGAAGTTGATCAAACACCACCCTTTCCACCACTTTGCTAATGAAAGAAACATTGGCAACAGGCCTGTAATTGCCAATTTCGTCTGCCGCCAAATTCTGTTTCTTCCTATTCTTTATTCAAAATACTGGCAATGAGTTCAGTGGAAAGAGATAAAATGCCTAAAGCACCAGCTTATTCTCCCAGCCTTCACCATCATGGGGAGACATGATGAAATGTGGCAAATTCTATAAGCAATGTAACTGACCAACTGAGTGAGTATTACGATAAAGATGAGAAAGGTTCATAGAATTATAGAAAAGTGAAGTTGGAAGGGGCCTACAAGGCCATCAAGTCCAACCCCCTGCTCTATGCAGGAATACAATCAATATCTGCCAGGTGATTATCTAAGTTTTTCTTGAATGCCTCCAGTGTTGGAACATTCACCAACTTCCAAGGTAACTGGTTCCACTGTCGTACTGCTCTAACAGTTAGAAAGTTTTTCCAGATATTCAACCAAAATCTGACTTCCTTTAAATTGAGCTCATTGTTGCGTGTCCTGCATTCTGGGATGATCGAGAACAGATCTTGCCCCTCCTCTGTATGACAGCCTTTCAAAGTTTTGAAAAGTGCTATCATACCACCCCTCAGTCTTCTTTTCTCAAGGCTAAACATGCCCAATTCTTTCTGCCTTTCCTCATAAGGCTTGGTTTCCAGCCCCCTGAACATTCTTGTCGCCCTCCTCTGGACTTGTTCCAATTTGTTAGCATCCTTCTTGATGGTTTCCAGAACTGGACACAGTACTCAAGGTGAGACCTAACCAGTGCCGAATAGAGGAGGACTAGCACCTCCCGGGATTTAATGAAGCCTAAAATACCATTTGCCTTTTTTGTAGCCACATCACAATGTTGGCTCATATTTAGCTTGTGATCTACAACAATTCCAAGATCCTTCTCGCTCATAGTTTTGCTGAGCCAGGTATCCCCCATCTTGTAACTGTGCAATTGGTTTCTTTGTTCATCCAAAAACTGTTTCCAATAGTATTTTATTTAAGAGCTTGCCCATGAAGTCTTATGCAAACTGCACAGCCCTAGAGTGCCCCCAGAAGTCAGAAACGGTAAACCACATCTGACTACCCTATACCTTTAAAACCCTGGAAAGGGTCACCCTAAATCAGAATTGACTTGGCACCATGTGTTTGTTGTGAATACAGAAGCTGCTCTATATGGATGCATACAGATTCTATTCAGCAAAATCTTTTGGAGGGGGAAGTAAAATGAGCTAATTCCATTAATGTCCCCATTAATATTAATAATATAGACATGCCATCAGAACTTATTTTCAACTGTTTTCCTGATTTGATAGCTACAAATGGATACTACTCTATCAAGCAAAAATGAAAATTCACTTAGATCGAAGAGTGGAATTTAGCCTCTTGCTACATTAATTTCATTTAACATAATATAAATCCATCACTTCATGCACACTGTACTCCCTTTATATATATTTTAAAATTCTATGTGTCAGCACTAAGCCAATAACTGAGACTGAATCCCCCCTTCAAACACAGGTAGCTTAGAATTATGACTCCCACCTGACCTAAAATTTTAGTTCTCATGAAGGCACAAGGAATGCTTTGAAGCCTGAATGACAAAAATCTAAAGAGGGAGGGAAGACTTTATTTAATTTGCCTGTTAGCTTTTCTTTGAACAAAATATATTTTGCAACTAGCTCTAAAAGGCAGAGACAAACATATTAAAATGGAAATTTTGGACTTTAGCTCAACAAACAACTTTTGTCACTGCATTCCAGGAACAAAGAAAAAAAGCTGGAGCAATACTATGACTAACATTTTTATGAAGGTATTTGTGCTTGAGTATCATCAATGATAGGGACGTGGTGGTGGTGCGGGTTAAACTGCAGAAGCCTCTGTGCTGCAAGGTCAAAGACCAGCAGTTGTTAAGATCGAATCCACGCAATGGAGTGAGTGCTCATCATTTGTCCCAGCTCCTGCCAACCTAGCAGTTTGAAAGCATGCAAAACTGCAAGTAGATAAATAGGTACCAACTTGGTGGGAAGGTAACGGCGTTCCATGTCTAGTCGCGCTGGCCACGTGACCACAGAAACTGTCTACGGGCAAACGCTGTATCTATGGCTTGGAAACAGGGATGAGCACTACCCCCTAGAGTTGGACACAACTGGACTAAATGTCAAGGGGAACCTTTACCTTTACCCGTCATCAATGACCAATGCAGAAGTCAATGTTAAACTTCAGTTATAACATCTTCATAATTTGTTTTCTGTTTTATTGTGAAACTCCAGTTAAGATAAATGTATTTGATTGACCGTTCCTTACCTGGCCAACACATATCCCTAATCCTATTTGTGATCTCAATCTGCACAACAGTGGGGTATGGAGCTGGGGGAGGGAGACATGCATGTATCCTTCTAGGACAGACAAAGCATTAGAGTGTTCTTCAATTCTTAGTGATGAGGGAAAAGCACTTTGTGAACTCTCAGAACACTTCTTAGTTTTTACTCCAGATGTTCCACTGTGGAGCTCTAACATGGATCACACCTTTTATGGCAGAGCTCTTCTCAGTCATGGCAAAACTGAACTCATGATTCATAGAAATCATTTTAACTTCTGTTCATAAAAGCTGTTTAAATTGTTACCTTTTGTTAAGAGGGGTAGAAAGCATTCCATGTCCTGTGATGCCAGCATAATAATCTCATAAATAGATTATCCACTTGAAAATCACACAGCTCTGCAAGATTCTTAAATGCAAGTGCTTTTATTTTTACTCTATGTATATATGCACATAGCCAATAAAAACAATCTAAAGAACATCAAACACGTACAAAGGGGGAAAACGCTCATTGAAATAACACAAAAGTTCTAATATGAATCCATAAAAGCCAGGAAATTCAAAGATAAAGGAAGACTTTCATTGCTGGGAAAACTTTCAAATATATTAAACTACGGCATAAATTCACTTCCTCTGCACATGGATGTCATCAATACATTCCAAACAAACATAAAGAATACTGTATATCCAATCTTGATGGAACACTATAAGGTTAATGGATTTAAACCAGAGGCAACTGCAGTTTGGAACAATTAGTTTTACCCATCTCTAGCTAAACATTTAATTATCAATTTTAAATAGTAATTTTTAGATAGGACATTTCATCCTTCACATTCTACTCCAGTAATCTTTGCGTAAGGACTTTTAAAAGGACCATGATATCACATGGGAGATGGCAGTCACCAAATTATGATTCATCAAGGGATCAAAAAGAATGTAATGCTATGAATGTGAACAATCACGCTATTTTATGAATTAGAAATAAATAAATAAATAGAGGAAATCACATCAATCTCCTGCAAACATAATTACCAAAACATTGCAGTTATCTAGACATGTATTTTCCTCTAACAGTGGTTAGATCCAGATGTTTTAGGAAGTTACAACCTTCTGGGGGATTAACAGAATAATCTACTCCTGTCATTTGCTCCCAGCCTCCTGAAATGTAAGTTTCCAGGCACTCTGTTAGCTTTCATCTCTCCAGATATAATGGAAATGAAAACAGCAGTCCCACTATAAGTTGAATTATACCAGAAAAAGTGGGCTATTGATATTTGAATCATATGTATATTTCTCACCCTCTACTCTTCCACATTAATACAAAGCAGAGTGGATAATAATCAATTTAAAAAACAAATTTTTAAAATATAAATCAGGTACAGTGGCACCTCGCAAGACGAATGTAATTCATTCCACAAGAAGCACTGTCTTGCGAAAAAATCGTCTAGGGAACCTCACAAGATGAATGAAATTTATTCGTCTTGCGAGGCATCAGTCTCGGGGGGAAAAAACCACAACGTCCTGCAAAGCACGCCCATAGAAGAAACCATCTTGCGAGGCACCACAGCAATCACAAAAACCAATTGTCTTGTGGGTTTTTCATCCCGCAAGGCATTCGTCTTGCGAGGCACCACTGTATTTTAATTTAAATAATATTTTATTTTTATTGTTATGCCTTTTGATGTTTAAAAAAACCCAGCATGATGGCCAGAATTCTATTACATATGCCTGCCAACATAAGGCTACCAGGTAAAATTTCAGAGGTAGAGATGGGATATTCATATTGGCTAGCAGCATTCCCATCGAGCTTTCCCACCTCTCTGCACTGCTGACCACGTGGCAACTGACAAGGACGACTCATCCTGCCTTCCTTGCTAGGCTGAGGAAGTACCAGTCGAGCTGCTTCCATGATGGAGATGCTATTTGCCACGTGTGCCATATGGCGACCCATGAGTGGGTGGGCCAGTTCGGAGGGAGGGACTGCACTGCCCTTCCACCTGTGTCTACAATATTCATATTCATATCTGCATGGAGATGAATACGAATATCCCATCTCTGCTCAGAGGCAAATAGCCACTAGTTAAGACACTGATTGGTATTTGTGACAGGAGGTGCCAAATCACCTATCTGTGTTGACTTCTTAATATTCAGCAACTAACCACTGAAATTAATGCTGATTCACATTGGTGTAATTTTAACTAGATTCTAGCCACTGGTAATTTTAATGTAAAATGTATTATAGTTCAAAGTTCTCATTGAGGAATATGGATTATAAATTCTAATTCTGTATTATGAGGGAATGTATTCATACTGTTTTTAACAAGCTTTGCAAATAGGGCCCAGACGTTCTTGGACTGGGGTGCCAATTTTATGGGGTTTCAAAGTTCTCTATAGAAATTATTTAGAATTATCTTTTTCTCTCCCCAAGCACTCCCTTTAGTGCTCAGTCTAGAACAATATTCTTTCTACATATTTACAAGAGTTGCTATAATGAAAGA
Organism: Pogona vitticeps; assembly: GCF_051106095.1. Lineage (NCBI taxonomy): Eukaryota > Metazoa > Chordata > Lepidosauria > Squamata > Agamidae > Pogona > Pogona vitticeps. The sequence continues at coordinate 143,557,491 of NC_135787.1, read as the reverse complement.
CAGCTCCTTTCCATTTTCAGAGATATTCTGAATGGAAATGGGATAGAGAAAGGTGTGTAAAGTGTGATGCAGCACAAGCAGTTAGAGACAAAATCTGACCAATTAATATCCATCAGACTTCACGGAACTTCTATCATCATAATAATCATTCTAATCTATGTTCCAACTACCTACGGAGAAGAAACCAAAAGGCTTTTATGTTAGTGTCCAGGAAGAAACCGATTACACACAGAAACCGGATACATTGACAGTCACATGTGACTGGAACACGAAAGTAGGATCTAAATGTCATTGGGAGATTTGGTATAGAAGCTAAAAATGAAGCAGAAGAAAAACTCAAGAGAGTTCTGTGAAGGCAGCAGTCTATTTATTGTAAATACATGCTTCAAGCAACCAAACTGACAGAACTTGAGATGACCAAGACAGAAATCAAGTAGATGGTAAACCAAGCATTGTAGCAATATATAAGGTACATAACATTCCTGAAGAATCCAGAGGCCATGTCAAGAACAGATTTGCATTGCTAAATTCAATCAACGGTGAACCAGAAGAACCGGGGACTGAAATCAGAAACATGATCAAGGAAAAATGCAAAAAAGTTTATTCTTATAGCTAAAAGAAAAATTTCGATAGAGAACTGATGAAAATCGTTAAATTGTTAATGATAAATGAGAAGCAAAAGTACACGGTGACAGAAATAGGATCAGAATCCTAAACATTTCAGTGAACTGCACAACGAGAATAACAATAATTGCAAAGAAATGGGGGAAGGCAAGAAAGCTAATATTAGAGATACTGAAAGATCAACAGAGGAATATTTTATTTCAGCAGGATAAAAGGAAGATGGAGATAATATGCTGAACAACACAACTATACAAAAGAGATGCAAAGATGGCAGAATTCTTTAAAGAAAAATCTTATGGCCAATAAACTGTAGTTTTAGAAAGTGAAGTGAAACTGCTTTCAAACATGGGGAATAAATCACTAGGAATAGACATGGTAACAAATGATCTATTTCAAGTTACAGAGACTGACTCTATCAAAATCCTATCAAGAATATGCCAACAAATATGAAAAACAAAACAATGAGCTACAGATTGGGAAATGTTCAATATATATTCTAATCCTAAAGAAACCAGGATTACAGATGAACATAATGACACCTTAAAGAGTAACTGCCGTATTTTACTGTGAGCTTTCGTGGACAAAGTCCACTTTGTCAGACATTAAACTCATCCCAGAAACCACACATTAAAACACAGCAGTTAGTCTTTAAAATGCCACATCATTTCTCTCTTCTTTATTTATTTTTACTTATTTATTTATTTTATTTATTTATTCGATTTTTACCCCGCCTCTCTAGACAATGTCTACTTGTGGCGGCTTACATAGATTAAAACACATCAGGATAACATATATAAAAATACAGTTAATTCTAAACAACACATTTCCAAGATGGCAAGACTCAAGAGGGAAAAAAACTAATTAATTGACTGGAGGGAAGGCCTGTTTAAATAACCAAGTTTTTAACTGGTTTTTGAAAATGCCCAGCAAGGGTGCCAGCCGAATTTCGGTAGGGAGAGTGGGGTTTCTTGTTCATTTTTTGTTCATTTTTACCTGACATGCTAGCACAGATTAATATGACTACCTGTTCTAAAACTACAAGTTGATCATAAGACAAGGAAAATAATAACTACAGAATAATTACACACCTTTAATGCTGACAATAAAGAAGTCAACATCGTTAATTTTTTTCTATACTTTGGTTCAATCATGAATTCAAGTAGAAAGTAGAGCCAAGAAATCAGAACAAACATTAATTCTAGGAAAAGAGGAAGATGAGTATGAGATGGATCAATAAAGAAAACCACATTTAGTTCTCAGGGCTAAAACGAAAGGACATTTGAGAAGTCATTAATTCATAGAGTTACCATAACTCCAAAGTGATTTGACAGCATGTAACAACGATGATGACAATAGTGAGGGACACCCCCCCGAGAGGTGCGCACTTGTGAATGATGCGACGAGCAGAATTGTACTGTGTTTTTATATGCATTGAAATGGAATTGCGGAAGCTGGTGCAGCAAATCAACAAGATGCCAGATGCATGCACGCAGCACCTCTTCAGTTAACAGCAATTCTCCTTGGCAGTTTCAATCATTCCTCTTTCATACACATAAAAACTTAATAGGATTCTGGACTGAATGCTTGCATATAATCAGACTGCCTTCTATGTGCACGATACCAAGCCTTCCTGGAAAAATTAAAAGCAGCTCATCCATGTGTTGACACATTTTCTTTTTCTATTTTGAAGGAAAGGCATACAAATGCACCCCCACAGACGTTTCTAGTAAACAGTGTGCGCTAGACCCTGTGTGTTCCAGTTTTCAGCTACTAGAGAAGTACAATCTAAGTGCTATTTCTATGGTGGCAAGGGGAATGTAAAAAAAATTCTCTTGTGATTTCTATACTACCTTTCTTTTAAAAATATACAAAGCTGGCTAATGAAGTATGATAGAATGCCTTGGACTACAACTGAGCCAAATTTTAGGGCTCTAGTTTGTTCAAAATTATTCTAACAATTTTGATACAGCTGAGAGTAAGGCCCATAGTACATATATTTTATATATGAACTTCCCATACAGCACCATATTTTACAGTGGTCTTATTTTTTATATGAAAAATAAAAAAATTCCCCTCCTCCCAATTACTCTTTGGGTTTCTGAAGCACCAAAAGTTAAAAGAGTGGTACAATAGCTGTGATTCTCAGACACTACTCATCTTGTTGTCAAGTATAAGCATACCATTTATAATTTACAGCAGGTATGCATAGCCACTCCTCTATTCTCTGGTCTTAAAATCAAAGCTTATAACAGTTGCTTCTGCAGGCTGTAACTTTCAGAATCCTTCAGCCAGCATGACAACCTTGGTTCTGAGACACAGAAGTCACAAAAGTAACTTTCCAGAATTCTGCTCAAAATAATGAGGCTGGAAGTTTATTTTCTGGAAATTTTCTTCTGGACCTTCTGCTCGGAATATATGTACTATACATTAGAATCTCCTTTCATTGCATTACATGCAAAGTGGTCCATAACTTCAGCCTGAACTCTGTGAACGAAGCATGACCAGATTCAGGCCTGTTCATTACAGGAAGAGCTCTGTTGCACCCAATTATGGTATAAACGATATAAACATTTTGGAATGTATGTTCCCCACAGCTGCTGCTTCTATTCTGGATTTTAAAAGCTATGAGCGGATGGCAAGTTTTCCTTTTCCTTTCCTTTTTAAAAAGTTCCTAAACAGACAAATGTAAAAACAGGCCCCCAGGACAGATTTTGTCATCGCCAACATGTCACAATACAGTATGAATGAGTTCTAAGCGAGTGCAAAGGAAACCTCAAGGATATGTTAGCACAAAGCAACCTTGTTAAGATCATGAAAGCTAAAATTCCATGTGTTTGCATTGGGACTTGAAAAGGGCTCTCAGTTCATATTGAGGAGGCTAATTGAAGTGACAGTCAAACTAGATTAAGATAACATATTGGATCAAGTCACCCTTTTTACTGCATACTGGAACTACAATTTTCAGTCTGTCTTTCAAATCTGGGTAAGTTATTTAAATATAAATGATGCAAAAATTGAGGCAAACTCTCTGATAATTTGAACATAAGTTACCTCTATTTTGCAGAACCAAACTAGTAAAGAAAAGACATCTATTATGAGATCTTCGCACTACTTCACATTTTAGCAAACAGAAACCACAGCAAGGTAGGGTGGCTCTGAATGTCAATTAATATCAATTAAACAATTATGACTTTATCAAAGGATAAAGGAGACCAAAGAGATGCTATAACATGTACTGTATGTATGAGGAACGTAGTAGGAGGATAAGGGGACGGGTTACCCCTTCCAGTTTGACTTCCCCAATGAAAATGGTTCCACAAAGCTGCTGGTAGCACAGACTGGGGGCAGGGTTTGCATGCTGCAAACTATTGATGTACTTTCCAGAATATTTAGGCAATAATTCTGTCATGGTGATATCTGTGCTTGAACTCATTAAAAGAAGAAATATTAGCCACTCCTCTGCTGTTTTTGCATCAGATTTAAATACATTTCTAGCAAAGGTTCCTATTTTTAATTCTTTTTCTTCTTGAGTTATTGCTTTGCTTTTTTAAATATTTAAGCCTAGCACCAAATACTTTTAGGAGAAAAGGTAATGGCATTTAGATAGGTAGACCAAAATGGGTGGAATAACTTTTCATATTTAAAGTACTTTGCTCTTGGTTCCGTTGGTATTTTTCTTTTCAAAACCATGGCTGAAATCCTGTTGTGGAGTTAACACAAAGGAAAAAAACACTTAGATGCAAATTGCTGCAATTTAATCACTCTCTGTAGACATTATCTGAGCCCTACAAGTATAAAACTGTACACAAAGTATCTTCTTTTGACAGATGTTTGTGCTGTACATTCAAATCTCACTGAAAGGGTTGAAGCATGTTTGTTCCTATGGCTGAAGTCCTGTTGTGGTACTGTGCAAAAGGAGTAATGTTCAGAGGTAAATTGCCTTAAGGTAAGAAATCTCTATAGATATTATCTGTTTCATGTTAAGTCACGCAATATAGAATGCAAAAAACATCTATGGAGATTTCTTAACTTGAAGCAATTTGCTTCCAAAGGTTACATTTTTCATGTAACTACGCAACAGAATTTCAGCCCACGTGTTGCAAAAGCTGTATAGCCCTCTGTCAATTTGTGGTATTTTATCAAAGACTCCCTCCAGCAGCACTTTCAAAGAACACCTACATTTTTAAAACTAGATTGTAGTAACTTGAGAGCCAACTATTTTTTTATGTAACTGAAAATCAACTCTAATTTGTGCCTCTTAGAACTAACTGCATCGGCCCAACTGAGCACTTAAATCTTAAATATCCAGGCTTTACATGAGAAAGAAATCTGTTCTTTTCCAACCATGTGCTCATTAAACATAGTTCATATTGGGGTGGCTCATTTTCTGAGCACAATTTGAAAGAGCTTCTCCCTCACTTGGAATCCAGGCTAGCTAAAGCTCATAGTATCCTTATAAGTGTCACCAAGTATTAAAGAAAGTGAGGCATGCCACCAAAATGAACACTAGCAATAAATATCAGTCCAAAAGCAACTGTGGAACAAATTATGTGTGTGGGGGGGGGACAACATGTAAAGGTATAAAAAGGTGCATAGGAGTTTACCTCTGATATTGGGTGACCAGCCATAACAACATTCCATAAGCCATTTCTGACAGGAATGGGCAGTCCTAACAAAATGTTATTCAAACAAAACTTTTGAATGTGCTATTGAATCGGTACCATATTTGACAAAGTGATTGGGCTTGCTATCTGCAAAATGTGGAGGAAATTGGATGAGTACCTTTAAAAATCTAATTTCTAATTTTTAAGAACCATTCTGATGTTTAAAACCTATATGCACAGATACACACTTAACACATTTTGCTACCACTTTTGGTAGCTCATTATGGGTTCAATAGTTACCACAGAAACTGATTCCTACTACAAGCTTTTAAATTTTTTGAACTTGATCTGTCCTGTCATTTGGTATGGCCGATTAAAGATACATATTTTATATAGGAACATTTTCATAAATCCAGGCTGCACATGCCCTTTGAAGTATTCTGTAGCCACTGCCCACACTTGTTTCCAATACGTGAGGAACCTAATGAGGTGAGTGAGGTTTACTTCTGGGCAAGATGGTAAATTGGGACTTCAGCCTTACTACAGACACGTGTCTTTGAATAAATAAACACACAAGGAGAGCAGCTGTGGTGTGAGGAGAAGAAGAGAACGGGAGAGGAGTGATGGGAAAAGAGAGGGCTGTCACACAAAGAGTACCCTATTTTTCTGTGTATAAAACAACATTTTTCCCTATAATAATTAGAAGAAAAAATGAGGGTCATTTTAAACACAGAAGGAGTGGGGAGGCATCAAAGCGCTTTGATCCCTGCTTTCCCCCTCCACTTTTTGCAAAGAAAGTGGAGGGGGAAAGCATTTTCCTCAGAAGAAAGTGGAGGGGGAAAGCGATTCCTTCTTTCCCCCTCCACTTTCTTGAAAGTGCTTTTCCCCTCCATTTTCTTTGCAAAAAGCTGCTTTCCCCGCCACTTTCTTTGCAAAAAGCTGCTTTCCCCCTCCACTTTCTTTGCAAGAATCTGCTTTCCCCCTCGCAAAAAGTGGAGGGGGAAAGCAGCTTTTTGCAAAGAAAGTGGAGGGGAAAAGCCCTTCCCTTGCTTTTCCCCTCCACTTTTTGCAAGGGAGAAAGCAGCTACAGTATTTACAAAGAAAGAATTTTTGGGTTAGAAAAGTGACGGTGTCTTATACATGGGGGCGTCTAATACACATACAAATACAGTAAGTATTATGTATTATATAGTAATATCTGGGAAGATAATTTATCAAAAAACATCCATGGCAGTTGCTTTGTGTTTGGGTGACAAGTGGTTGACTGATAAAGAAAAGGAACAATGTTCTGGGATTTTCCCTTGCTTGGTTTTCTCTTTGTGATTGACAATGTGTGCAAGAGGGGTTCTTGCAGATCATCTTGACTGCTAACACTGGTATCAACATTCAGGTTGAGCTTTGCAATGTATACGTTTGCCATCTTTTTTCCTGCTGGCAAAGCAGACATGACATTATAAGGTAATGTCAGGCCATTTCCTGGTGTTTTGAATCATGAATACAGAAGCAGTAGACCACATTTGTAAACTGGAAGAGTGCTGAAGGGCTGAATTTAATCTAGTACCGTAATTAGAAATGGGCACAAACTGCTGGATAGGCAGTTTGGTGTGGTTCATTTACCAGCCACACAACTATCTGTAGTTCAGCACCCGCACCCCCTAGCAGGCACCCACTCAAAGGTAGCACCTTGTCCTCTGTGCCCCACTTCCTCCAGGCACTGCCTCTCGATAGGCACCCACCAGAGAGGGTGTGGCACTAAACCATGTATCAGCCATGCAGCCAGTAAAGAGAATGCACCAAACCACTGAACCACCAGTTTGTGCCCATCTCTAAAAGCAATATAACATGTGGCTTTATTTTCTGCCTTCCAATGTCAGGGGGAACCACTGATTAAAAGCTCCAAACGTATGCATTGTTTTTGTTTTTATTTGCTTTATTTATCCTGATAAGTATCTCTCCATATAGAATCCTCTCCCTTACCACGGAAATCTTTTTGATTTGACCTTGCTGCATAGTTCTTCTCTGTAGAAAAGGGAGAAGACAGAACAAGAAACACAGCTTTTCTATAAAAGTTGACCACCAAATGTGCTCACAAGGTGAAAATTCCCACCACTCCAAGCCAGGCTTTCCGCTCTAAACACTGCAACATTCACAGAACAATAGGACAACCTCCAAATAGAAGCCTACTTCAAACCACAATGAATTCTTGGAGATTGGAGCAACTGGCTACAACTCAATACACTATTATGCATGCTTCTGTCCTGCTGAAATCAATAGGCTTATTTATGTCCAGCTTGGCTGGTTTGTGGCCAACACACTTAAGTGCTGGGCAAGAGAGAAATGGCAGTGTTTTTGTACACCTGAAACTATTCTACTGACTCTAACTTTCTTTCTGGAAAATGAACACCTCACTTTTTGCTCCGCATTTAGATGGTTTCTTTAAATGAATACAGTGCAAGAACCCATGGAGAACCTAAATTTCACATTAAGTCTTCGAGAAATGTATTATTTCATTAAAAATATAAAACAGTATACACTACTATAAAAATGTTAATTCTTGCACATTCCTACATCATCTTCATCACCATTATTGCTGCTCCTGTTGCTATTATCAAATTGGTCCAATAGATTTAGTTACACTTTCAAAAGAAACATGATTCACCAGACGTAATACAGTTAATACAAACTGGCAGAAGAGACTTGGCTCCCACAAGTTCTAAAGTGGTCTGTTAGCTAATACATATCTCAAGTACATATTGAAGGAAACAGCACAAATAATACCTTTACAGTTTGATGAACAACATATGACACAGAATCCTAGACTCTCAAAAAAGGTTTGCAGACTAACTTTCTTTAAAAAGGAACTGCCACATGTAACTTTGCACTTTCTAGCCAATCCAGCAGTTGTTTAATAATCACAGTAACCTCCATTATAAACAACAGAACAGTTTAGAATAATCCTCTGTTAAATAAAAAATGAAAATAATCCCAGTGAAAAGTGAAAAGATTAAATGTAACCTGTACAGAAGTACAGTGCAAACTGAGATTGGCTATTAAAATCAGCTACACTGAGTTGGTTCATTGATATTATACATCCTCTTATATGTAGCTGTTGGTGCAGAGCAATGCATGTTATATACACAGACCTCCTTCATGAATCATTAATTTCAAAGGAGAAAACAGCTCTATGTAGGCATCTTTTTCATTTACATAAGTGTATCCCTTTTTCATATACAGTGGTGCCTCTCTTGACGACGATAATCCGTTCCATTCAAATCGCTGTTAAGTGAAATCATCGTCAAGCAAAATTTAAAAACCCATTAGAATGCATTAGAAACCAGTTAATATGTTCTAATGGGTGAAATACCTCATCGTTCAGCGAAGATCCTGCATAGGACGTCCATTTTCTCGTGCCTGTAAAGCGAACAATTGGTGCTGAAAACAGCGGGGAGCCATTTTGCACAGCGGGCAGCCATTTTGTGCCCCACCAATCAGCTGTTTTAAAATCATCGTTAAGCAAACAAGCGGTTCCAGAAGCAGGGAACCAATCGTCATCAAACGAAAAAAGCCCATAGGAACATCGTTTTGCGATCACAATAGCAATCGCAAAAAAATCATCGTAAAGCGGATTCGTTGTTTAACGAGGTAATCATGAAGCGGGGCACCACTGTATGTGACAGAGCTCCTACATACACAAAGTCAACATAAATTTAAATAGCACTAATATATTTATTATTTATTTATTTTATTTAATTTATATCCCGCCTATCTAGTCACGATGGACTACTCTAGGCGGCCAACAACAAAGATAAAATACAATAAAATAAAACAACAAATTACAAAACAGTTAAAGTAAAGAAACAATAAAGGAGAAAAGAAAATCAAAAGTAATCTGGTGAGAAGGCCTGCCGAAACATCCAGGTCTTTAATAGGTTCTTAAAGGTGCCCAGCGAGGAAGCTCCGCGAATACCAGGAGGTAAATTATTCCACAAGCGAGGAGCCACCGCCGAGAAGGCCCTATTTCTTGTTTTCTCTTTTCGGGCCTCCCTCGGCGTTAAGCTCCTCAGCCTCACCTCCTGGCTCGCCCGTGTGATCCGGGTAGAACTTGGTGGGAATAGGCGTTCCGCCAGGTATCGAGGCCCTAAACCGTTTAGGGCTTTATACGTAAGCGTTAACACTTTGAAGTCGATGCGGAACCTGATGGGCAGCCAATGCAATGCAGCCAGAGTGGGCGAAATATGTTGGAATTTTTTCACTCCACTGAGTAATCTGGCCGCCGCATTCTGCACCACCTGTAATTTCCGCAGCAACCTCAAAGGAAGCCCCACGTAGAGCGCATTACAGTGGTCTAATCTTGAGATTATACCTATTTATTAACTGTATGGTCACATTAATACACACCTTTTTTGTTCTAGGATACCCTCATAAATTTAAATCAAGACAAAAAAGAACAACCCCCCAAAACAGATTTAAATCTAAACAAAAAAGAACAAACTCCCAAGACAAAACATTGCTTATAAATAAGAAATTCTGTTGCAATGCTATAAAAAAAGCACAATTTTTAGGAGCGAATTGCCCCAAGTTAAGAAATCTCCATGGACACAATCTGTTGCACACAGAGACTTCTTGAGACAACCTCTAAAAATTATGGTTTGGAATTGCAGTGCAGCAGGATTTCAGACTTTGTTATGCAGATTTCTTATTCATAAGTTTTGTCTTTTGGTATTCATTCCTTGTTGTCTTGATTGCCTTATTACTAGACTCTTTTGCTATTTCTGTATTATAGCAAATTTTAAGACTAAAGCTGCAAAATATGGCACTAGCTATATCTGTGATAAGAAAACACTGTCACACTTTCAATTACACCAGAGAGCTAATTCATTTTACACACATTCCCATGCAAATAACTGCAGCACCAGTGATGTTGAGGAAAACACTCATATCAATTAGGCAATACGTGGAACAATTTTCATGATTATCTGCTATAAATTTGTAGGATAATTGGGATGTACCTTGCACAGCAGCCTAATTCACACTAGCTTTTCTCTGCATAATTGCAGGCACAAGTAAGGCCAAAGGAGAGAGAATGTTTGCTTTTGTACAGAAGAATCTGTGGGAATTAATAACAGTCTTCAAATACACGCTTGGCACTGAAAGCATTTGCTGTGTAGTAGCAAAAGTTATATCTGCAAGATACAATGGGCTTCTCCTCCCACAGGTAATTTCTTCACTCAAAGGATTTAACTTTGTTCAGCCTGCTTTACTTCTATTTACAATGCATTTTTTTTGGTAAAAACTGCTTTAATTCCTTCCAAAGAAGGAAGACCAAACTTGGATTAACTCCGTAGAGGAAGCCATAGGCTTGAGTTTACAAGAGCTGAATAGGACTGTTGAGGATGGGACATTTTGGATGCCATTCATTCACAGGATTGCCATAAGTCATAGGCGACTTGACAGCATATAATAACAATCTCCATTCTTCCTTTGGGTAAAAAAGGTGGGACCCAAATGCAATGCCATTCTCACCTATGCTTCCTATCACTGGAGCTTGTAAAATGTAATCTCTGAGATTGCTTCTTATTAATTGATTTGATTTGATTTGTATCCCATCTTTCTCTGAAATCTGGGAGTCAGCTGACATGTTTTTAAAAAAGATACAATAAAAATGCAAACAGTTTTCATATTAAAACACAGTTCTGTTATGTGACATTAAGTTGCATCTGATTTATAGTGATCCTAATAAAGTTTACAAGGTAAGTGAGATATTTAAGGAGTAGTTTAACAACGCCTCCCTCCCATGGTTCTCTCTGTCTCTGAGAGAAAGGCAGCCTAGAAATAGAACAAATAACAAATAAATGGCCGAGCAGCAATTCGAACCCAGACCCCCCTGAATCCTGGTTTGTCATTCGGTCCATTACTATTATATCAAAACCCAACTGAATTAAAAGTACAGTAGAGATGGGGGTATTCATATATGAATACGTATATCCCCCCACAGGTGCCGATAGCGAGGGTCCAGCCCCATGGGGCCAGACTGAACACTCACGATTTCACAGCTGCCATGAGCTCTGCTGTGTCTTCCTATCACTCCATTGCTCACGATGGATCAGCCACTCTTCGACCTGGCAGAGAGGCTCATCATCGCACCTTCTGCCAGGACTGGCTAATCTATCGTGAGCAATAGAGCGATAGGAAGGGAACATGGAGCTCATGGCAGCAGCAGAATCGTCAGAGGTCAGTCTGGCCCAAGGGGGCCGGACCCTCGTTATCTGCATCTGTGTGGGGATATTCGTATATGAATATGAATACCCCATCTCTAATTAAAAGTAATTTGAAAATGTATCAATAAAAAAATATAAGATCTAGTAGCTAACAACCCCTTGTTCAGCAGTTTGTCAATTGCAGAAAACCCGCTAGAATTTTAAAAAAGGTTTCGATAGCCAGCAGAAAGACAATAGGAAGTGTATAGGCCTAGCATTCTTACCAAGGAGTTCCACCACCTAGGATTCAACAACAAAGCCCTAAGTGTGGGTCTCGTTCATAGTCCTCTAGGTGTGGAAAGTTAACCCAGCTACTTAAAAATTCAGCAGTACAGTCTTTTATTCACATTTTCACTTGACTGGAGAATTGCAATGCCATGTGGAACACCAGTGGGAGCTGAAGCAGGGGATGGTAAAAGATCTGGAGACAGTAGCAAGCTGATAGGTCATGGAAAAAGGATGGAAATGTTCTCTAGTTATCCCCCAGTTAGATTGTTGCTTTCCCTCCATCACACAATCAAGATTGTTATGTTCCACTCCTTGGGAGGATTGTTATTTTGTACTTCTGTTGTATCAGTGCAACTGGAATTGCCTGTGTGCCTGACTTGCTCTGCTTCTTTTCGGAATCGAAGCCAGGAAGGTGCTACCATTATTTCAGCACACTTTATTATTATTATTATTATTATTATTATTATTATTATTATTATTATTATTATTATTATTATTATTATTATTATTATTATTATTATTGCAGCCAGTACATTAATACATTGGTAAAAGTATGTCACAGAGTAAGTTGACCCATTGCTGCAGTACCGGCCTTTGGATACACCACTGAAGCAAAAGAGAAAATCAACTGGTACCATGGTATAGCCGGCCATAATGATTCAAACAGTAGGAAACAAATTGTTACTGCTAAAAGTTCTTGGGTATATATACCACATGACTGAGAATCAGTACAACAGAGGTAAGGAAATTATTGGAAGGACAAGAGAACATTTCCCTTGTGTGACCAAGGGCCTGAATGTGGTCCTTTGATTTCTCTTTTTGTCAGAGTGCTGTCCACAAGAGGTGCAGACCTTATCTCACATACAGAGTCGTCACAGTGCAAAGTGACTTGCAGGTGCAGAATCACTTTGGCTGGGCTCAACCTATCTGAGCAAGTTCTCAGAGGTGGCTCAGGTAAAATAAATAACAGAAAACACTGAGGTGTTTGGTATAAGTTTCTCAACTTTAGGGTGCGGTGTTTCCTAGAGACGATGGAACATTGTAAGAGAAACAAAGGAGTTTTGTTTATTAACTTTATCTTTGCATACACTTTGTTCGAATTTTATCCTCTTTCACAATCATTTTCCAACGCCTGATAACATCCCATGCCTTTAACCTTTGAAACAGAATTACCCAACAAACTATCTCAGTGTAACCTTTTTCTCTTATTTATTTATTTATTTATTATTATTTCCCCAAGAGATGAGGTGAGGTCCACTCATGCTAATAAGACTCACAATGTATTCCCTCTCAATGAACAGTAGTAAATTGTCAGTGACTAAACTGCCAGAGTCTAAAGGTAGGAAGTTGTGATAACAACTCACATGCCTTCACTCTTAATGTTTTCATTTGAGGCTGCTGCAGTTTTCTGAGGACCTTGTAGCCCACCATACAAAGTCCAGAATCTGGTATGCTGAGCCACTGTTATTTACCACTGCCCCTCTTCTTCACTATGGATCTGGCATGGGGCTCACATCTCTCCCCTTACCATGACTACCACAGCTAGAGAGGAGAGAGGGTTGGGTAATGGGTAGGGATGGGATTTTTGGATTTCTAAGACTCCCTGTCCAAGAATTAGTCCACAACCTGTCAAGACAGAATTCTGGGACTGAAAGAAGAAAAACAAAAGGCAAAAGGGAGATCTTCCTACCATCATTTTCTGCTTCTGTACAAGTGCTTTGGCTGAGATGAAGAAAGGAATGCCTCTCAGGTATTTGAGAGGCATTTGGATTTGCCTCTCAAAGTTCCTAGGATTTCCTAGGATCCACAGGCCTTCTTTCCAGCTAAAGTGCATGTAATAAAACAGAGAATGGTGGTAGGAAAACCTATCCTTTGCCTTTTGTTTTCTCTCTCACCTTCTCAGAGTCCTACTTAAGCAGTTCTGGGCAAATTCTGGAACTGGGAGTCCCAGAAGTCCTATATTCCCACGCCAAGTTGTGGTCAGGGGTGCAAAGAATAGGAAGGGGATTGGGTAGTGGTGATAGCAGGGGGGGAAAAAAGGGTCAGAAGAATGAGAACCAACAGGATCACCCACACAGGCAAGTAAAGGGAACAATCTTCATCCTTGGCCAGCACAAAGGAAAATGCATCCCCAGCAAAGAAAACACAAAACATATGCAGACAACCTGGCCCAAGGGGACAAATAACCAATTGTATGAGCAAATTGAGGGAGAAACTGCCCTCTGCTTCTGTGCTCCTCTTCTTCCCTGCATTTCAATTTTTGCTGACAGAAACATTATCAGACAAGCAATCAGCTCTCTGGTTACATGGCAATGTGCTCCCTATCTCCACCAGTTCATGAACCCCAGCAAACATCTGACCTTGCTAACTACTGGCGAGGCCAAATTAAATGGACTATAGAACTTCATTACAACTACTCAAATGAAATAATTTATTTCTTTCATTTGCTGTGTTTTGAGTAGTAGAAGAGCAATGTGTTTAAATACAGCAGTACTTACCCATTTCCTGGGCCGGCCTCTTGGTCGTTTTTCTCCAGTGGCTTCTGCTTTCTACAAAAAACACAGATACCTGTTATAGTTCTCCTGCCTTTCCAATTATTTTATATTACATTACTAGACTACTCTCTTTTTTTCTAACTACTGCATACTTCCTGCAACAGTATTCACTTTATTTGTCTACTGATTAGATTAGAGACACTGAAAGAAAAAAAATCACTTTGTTATCTCTCTTTCTCTTCTCCCTTCCTCACAGAGAAATGCTGCTCTCATCCTTTCATAAAATAGACTGAGAAACTCTTTGTTAAAGGAAGGAAATGGCTTTTTTGAAAATGATAGACTATTCACTATGTTTTCTTATGTCTAGACCATTGATAAGGATGTATGGAAAGCAAATCAACGCACTGACAAAGACTATCCTTTGGACATATCTGTTTAAAGAGCTCGCCTTTGTTTTGTGGGCCAAAACTAACTCAAAATGTTAGTAATGGCAGCTAACACAAAAAAACTGAGGCTTCAGGCAGTATAGGAGCAATCAGGAAATTTGTCCCTTCCTTGAATTCTGACCATTCAGTTAATATGAAATCATTCAATGCATATTAATTAAATTAACCATTCCATTTCTGCTTTAGCCGTTTTAACCCTTATCCACTTTTTTTCCCAACTACTCATTCTAACTTGCATGAAAGACCAAAATTCATGTAAAGTGCAACACTCATTATGGATAAATTACTGGAAAAACAATATAATGTATGAACAGATGCTTTATTTGCCCTGTGTTTTCACATATCTACTTGCAGTTATGTCTCCAAATCATTTTTGTAACTGAATGAAAATCAGCTATAGAATAATCTTAACATCTAACATTTACAGTGCAACCCTATGCACGGTTACGCAGAAGCACATTTCACTGACCTTACTAGCTGTCACCCTCAATTAAGGGTAGATTAAATTTCCACATTAATTTAATAAGGCTTCCATCAATCCAGTAAGATACGCAGTAATTATTATTATCCCTTATGGAGATACTAAGTGGTGGGTAGCAAAATGGAACTGAGAAACTGCAGCATGTGTAAATACACTGGAGGAATAAATGAGAAAAATTTTAACTTAGTATGCCAAGTCTGTTTTTCACATTATTGCTAATCATTATTGCTTGAGACAGGAGTCTGATTCAGGTGTTTAAGAAATTAGGGGATGCAAACACATAAAGGGGAGCACAGCTGCTATGTGGCTCCACTCTTAATGTCACATACATTATGTAGGCCCTTAATGTCAAATACATTATGTAGGCCCTAACATGGCATTCATATATATGGTGAAAATTATCAGTAAAAAGGAGACCTATCTTTGTATAGATGTCTGTGTCAAAACACCATGCAATCCAGAATCCTGCAATTTGGAGGCAGAAAGTTGGGATATGCAGTCAATAGATATCGTGTTTCCCTGAAAGTAAGACAGGGTCTTTTATTAATTTTTGCTCCAAAAATGCCTTAGGGCTTATTTTCAGGGGATGTTTAATTTTTTTCATGTACAACAATCTACATTTATTCAAATACAGTCATGTCATCTTCTTCTGGTTGCTGCACAATGGTGGAAGGTGGGGTTTCACTTAACTGGGGCTTATTTTTGGGGTAGAGCTTATATTACGAGCATCCTGAAAAATCAGACTAGGGCTTATTTTCAGGTTAGGTCTTATGTTTGGAGAAACAGGGTACATAAGTGTAGTGTGGAGCCCTAGAAATCTCTGTTGACATTACCTGTTGCACATCAAGTCACGTGACACAGAATGCAACAGATAATGTCTATGGAGATTTCTTAACTTGAGGCAATTTGCTTGTCTTCTATGTAGCAGTACAACAGGATTTCAGTCTATGTTTAGCCAGATATTTAAACTTGCATCCATTCAAACTCTGAGGTCTGCTTTATCTACCCGCTTAGACAGAGTTATAAATGCATCACTGAAGAAGGAAATGCAAGATTGGCAGTAAACAGGGATAAAGAATCATAGGATTAGGTTAAAAGGCATTTTTTTATAAAAAAAAAAAAATGCTCTCCAGGCAGCAACCAGGACATACAAGGCACAGAGAGCCAGACCAAAATGAGATCTGCCAAGGTTAATCTATCAAAAGCGGCAACGCAAACTCAGATCTGATTAGTTGCTAGCAAACCTGTACAAGAAAGGCTAGACAGTTAACAGCAAAAACAAAAACAAAAACAGTGTAAGACAATGCCCAACTGGGACAAAACAGCATGTAAAGTGGCAGAAGGGACATAGTTGTTCGGAATAGCCATGTTTCCCACCCAGTGTGTTTGTGCTGTTTAAATATGAACATTCAGGAACAGAACAGACTAAAGTGACTGGTCCCATGGAAAAAAAATCATTAGATCCTTATGTCCAAAATTCATAATGAAAGCAGACAAGATTTTAAAAAACAGATTAAATGTTTTAAGGCAAAACAATGCATTTGATGTATTTTTTTTTAATTTGGCTTTTGAACCCTTTAGAGGCATTATGCAGTTCCATTCAGGTTTTCCTCCACAACTGGGAGATTTAGAAATTTCCTTTTACTCCCTTTGCAGCTGTGATTAACACAGTTTTACCATACATCTCACAATTTTAGGCTTTAAGAAATCCCATTTAATCCCAGTAGTGGCACTGCTGTGTAATTAATAGAGTGTGCACATGTTTTGGTTTTTTTTTTTCGGAAATCGATCATCTTAATGTGCCAGTTGGCAATGGGAAATCTTTGTACTGTACATGGCTATGCCATGTAAAGAGAATTCATCTAAGAGCTGGGAAAATATTCCAGCCAGTTTCTAGTACCCCTTGAAACTATAAATGTAGCTGAATATTTTGACCACATCACAAAGCAGAAACGTGTGAAAATATAAAATTTACATTATTGAAAGGCAAAATTATCACTTCAAACTTGTTAAAAAGACAACTTCCTCTTTAATCATTAATACCAGTACATAGTATAAGATGAAACTTTCTTGGGAAAACATTAAAACAGCTCTGGCTGCCTATGTAAGGAAGCATATCTGTCCTTGAGTTACAGCCTGAATTCCAGTTGAGTGTGCCTCTAATGTGGTAGTCAGCATACCTAAGATATTTTGCTACCTGAGGCAAAGTCCCTGCAGAGGGAGCAGAAGTACAGTGGTGCCCCGCATAGCGATATTAATCCGTTCCAGGATTAACGTCGCTATCCGGATTCATCACTATGCGGGGGGGGGACCCATAGGAACACATTAAACTCTGTTTAATGCGTTCCTATGGGGGGGGAACTCACTGGTAAGCGAAGATTCCCCCATCTGGCCGCCATTTTCGCTGCCCAGTAAGCGAGGGCAGGGCGCAAAAATGCTGCAGGCGGCCATTTTGCTGATCTGGCGGCCATTTTGGAACTGCCGATCAGCTGTTTTCTAAACATTGCAATGCTAAGATCAGTAAGCGAAACGCTTACCGATCATCGCAATGCGATGTTTAGCCTATCTAAACATTGCAATGTGATCGCATTAGCGATCACAAAAAACGCGTTGCTATGCGGATTCATCATTAAACGGTGCGCTCGTTATGCGAGGCACCACTGTATAGTGGTGTCTGGGAGGCCATCTTCAACTGTGTGTGTGTGTGTTTAAAGGTTTCTGTAAGTTTGTTTCTGACCACGTGTTTCCCTGAGCACAGGGTCTGAGGGGGCGGGGCTTCTCCTGAGCCCCTGGGGGTGGAGCGAGCAGCTTAGCTCCATACAAGTGCTTCCAGCAGCTTTAAGCTCAGTCCCTGCAGAGGGAGCAGAAGGAGAGCTGTGTCAGGGAGGCCATCCTCGACTGGATGTTTGGGTTTTTTGAAAGTTTCTATGAGTACGTTTGTTTCTGACTGTGTGCTCTCGGTTCTTGGCAAACAGGCAAGGCAAACAGGGGTGCTTACATGGTGTTTAGCAGGGGAGTTTTAGGGAGAGGATCAGACTTCCTTTCTTCTTTTTTTAAAAAAATTGACTGACCTAATTGTTCAATATGGAGAGTGACAGAGTCACTCCAGTCACCTGCAACAGCCGTGGCATGTTTGTGTTCTTGCCAAAGGATGTGCCTGTCTACGCATGCACCAAGTGGAAGTTGGTGGCCCACTTGGAAGATAAGGTCTGGCAGCTGGAGGCCCATGTTTCTAATCTTTGGATCACTAGGGAGCATGAGGATTTCTTGGATGGGGCACTGAAGATCATCTTCCATACAGAACACATGGAAAACATCATTGAGGAGGAAGGCAGTTCACAAATACAGGGTGTAGATACATGGAGGAATGTCACACACAGAGGTAGAAGGCCCAGGAACCTTACAGAGAGTTTGAAGCTACAGAATAGATTCCAACCTCTCTCCCTTATTAATCAGGAAATGGAACAGCAGCAAGAGCAGCAGTCTCAGCCTGCAGACAATATCCAGAGGACCCAGGAAGAATCTGTACATCAAGTGTCCCTTACCAAGCTTCAGAGGAGACGAGTTGTGCTGGTTGGGGACTCCTTGCTCAGAGGAACAGAAGCCACAATCTGCAAGCCTGACAAGATGAATCGTGAGGTGTGCTGTCTCCCTGGAGCCAAAATTCATGATGTAACAGAGAGAGTGACAAGACTCATTAAGCCCACTGACTCTTAATCCTTCCTTTTGGTTCATGTGAGAACCAATGACACTGCAAGGCACCACTTCCAGGACATCAGAAAGGATTATGAGGATATGGGTAGGAAGCTGAAGGACCTGGGTGCACAGGCTGTAACCTCATTTCTCCTCCCTGTTGAAGGACATGGCCCACGAAGGGAGAGAAGAATAATGGAGATGAACAACTGGCTCCACAGATGGTGCCACAAGGAATGAATTGGCCTCTTGGACCATGGTCTGCTATTTCACAAAGATCGTCTTTTGGCAGGGGATGGGGTGCACCTCACAGCTGTTGGCAGTAATGTTTTTGCTAAGAGGCTCACAAATCTGATCAGGAGAGCTTTAAACTGAGTTTGGGGGGGAGAGAATAGTATTCAGGGCAGAAATTCAGGAAGTGCTGGCAGGAAAAGCCCAGCGGGGCAAGTAGTACTAGAGAACAACAAGGGGAAGAAAACACACATGGTCCTAAATGTCTCTACACTAATGCACAAACAATGAGAAATAAACGAGATGAACTGGAACTCTTAATACAGCAAAATAAATAAAATAGGTATCACTGAAACCTGGTGGGATGAAACTCATGACTGGAATGTAGTAGTTATTGGGTGGTATAAACTATTTTGGAGAGATAGACCTAGCAAGAAAGGAGGAAGAGTAGCTTTATATGTCAAGGATGTTTATACTTGTGAAGAGATCCAGGACTTAAATCCAGGAAGCCAGGTTGAGAGCATCTGGGTAAGAATTAAGGGGGAGAGAAGCAAGAGGGATATCATTGTGGGGGTATACTACAGACCACCAAGCCAGCCCGAGGAGTTGGATGATGCCTTCCTGAAGCAGATGGCCACATATTCAAAAGCGAGAGATGCAGTAGTAATGGGAGATTTCAACTATCCCGATATATGTTGGCAGTCAAACTCTGCCAAGAACATAAGGTCCAGCAAATTCCTTACCTGGTCCAGAAGGTGGAAGAGGCAACAAGGGGATCAGCTATTTTAGATCTGATCTTAACCAGCAGGGATGGGGTTGAAGTGGTGGGATCCTTAGGTGGGAGTGACTACGCTCTCTTGTAATTTGTTATACAGTGGGAAGAGGAAACCAAGTGCAGCGACATGCATTCTAGACCAGTGGTTCTTAACCTTTGTTACTCGGATGTTTTTGAACTGCAACTCCCAGAAGCCCCAGCCAGCACAGTTGGTGGTGAAGGCTTCTGGGAGTTGCAGTCCAAAACTCCTGAGTAACCCAAGGTTAAGAACCAGTGTTCTAGACTTTAAGAAAGCCAATTTCGGTAGAATTAGGGAATTACTGGCTGTAATTCCATGGACAAAGATACTGAAAGAGAAGGGAGTTCAGGATGGATGGGGATTTCTTAAATTCTCTAGAGGACAGGATTAAAATTCAAATGACCTTGACAGATTAGAGTCCTGGGCCAAAACTAATAAAATGAATTTCAAAAGGGAGAAATGTAAAGCCCTACACCTAGGCAGAAAAAATGAACTGCAAAGATATAGGATGGAAGACACCTGGCTAGACAACAGTACCTGTGAAAGGGATCTAGGAGTCTTGGTAGACCACAAACTGAACATGAGTCAGCAGTATGATGCAGCTGCCAAGAAAGCCAATGCAATTTTTTGGTTGCATCAATAGGAGTATAGTGTCTAGATCAAGGGAAGTGATAGTACCACTCTATTTTGCTTTGGTCAGACCTCACCTGGAGCACTGTGTCCAGTTCTGGGCACCTCAATTCAAGAAGGATGTTGACAACCTGGAGCGTGTCCGAAGGAGGGCGACCAAAATGGTCAAAGGTTTGGAAGCCATGTCCTATGAGGAGCACCTTAGGGGGCTGGGAATGATTAGCCGTACAAACAGAAGGTTACGAGGGGACATGATGGCCATGTTTAAATATCTGAAGGGACATGCTTGTTTTCCACAGCTCCAGGCACTAGGACAAGGAGCAATGGTTTCAAGCTACAGGAAAAGAGATTCCACCTGAATTTCAGGAAGAACTTCCTGACAGTCAGAGCTGGTCGGCAGTGGAATATGCTGCATCAGAATGTGGTGGAGTCTCCTTCTTTGGAGGTTTTTAAGTAGAGGCTGGATGGCCATCTGTCGGGAGTGCTTGGATGGAGTTCCTGCATGGCAAGGGATTGGACTCGATGCCCCTGTGGCCTCCTCCAAATCTGTGATTCTGTGAAAGGACAAGTTGCTGTGCCCTCGGTCTGACTGCTGTATTTCAACGTGAGGTTTCATGGACAAGTCAAATTCCTCAGTCCTTTTAAAGGATTTGTCTGAGGGAATTGTCCACAGAACCTCACATTAAAACATAGCAGTTAGTCTTTAACGTGCTCCAATGTTAGTGTCTTCTTTATTTTTTTATTTAACTTTTATTTTTGCCTGATATAAAATGTTGGGCATCCAGACAGACAAAATGGCAGAGTTTTGTGCTTCAAGAGGAATCACATGCCTCAAGAGAAGGAGCTGAAAGTCTACCACTATTGCCCCTAAACATTTGCCACTTGACTTGGTTGCTTCATTCTACCTAAAGGTTGATCTGGGCCTCTGAATGCCATGATACCTTTCTTCTAAGATTTATATCCAATCCTCTAGATTTTCTGTCTATTGGCTCAAGCAGATGATCTCTGGCTATCTGATGGTGCACTGGATGGTGCACAATATTGAGCTTGCAAACTCTAATCAGAGTCTTCAATTATTCTTTAAAAAAATACAATACCACCATCTACTATTCCTTACTACATATTGAGGAAAGATATGTACATACGTTTTATAATACATCTATGATGTTCAAATGTAATTATCAATGACTAAAGTCCCATTCACACTAAACACTGAACCGAACATTATATTACTGTCCTCCAAATTTCCAGAAAACTCTGGAACAGATGGAGAGTATTTTACGTAGAGATGCCTCATCTATTTAGTTTCTGTAATTTTCATTTAGAATGTACACCATTGCAAACATGCAGATAGTTATCAATAGCTTGCACACTTCCAAAACCGTCTGATGTAGTTCTTCACTCCAAAACTTATCAGATTTGTTTTCAGGTACTTGTTTTGAAAGACAGTGGTCAGAAGCTTACTGCAAATTTTTTTTTGTTCTTAAGAGCACTACCACCACATTTTTAATGCATGGCAATTTGCCACAGTGAGTTATGCAGTTGTGCAGTGAGTTATGTAAATCTGGGATTCTGGCCAACAGCTTTTGAAAACATATTTGAATATATATGAATATATATATTTAAATATTTTTCTATATATTTGAATATTTATATTCGAATACATATATATATATATGTTCATACTGTTTAAAAAAACAATCAGACTAACAAGGTAATGAGACAGAACAGATTTATGAGTGAACATAAATACTTCTTTAATTCTTTTTAAATATTCGTATATTTACTTTTCTTAGCTTTTAAATATAGTCTTTTTAATACTGTAAGCCACTTTGGGTTCTTTTAGGGGTAAAAATATTTTAAACAAACAAAAATGTTCAAATAGCATGGTCCAGAGATAAACTACTTTGTCCATCGCAAACCTCAGGTACCTCTTTACGCAGGAGCAACTCAGCCAGCCTTCTATTAGTCAATCCAAAAGTTGCAGTCTGGCAGCCTCTGCAACACAGCATGAGATCTGTTGAGGGAAGCTTCTCTTTGATGCCCTAGAAATACCATCACTCTGGATTACTTGCAAAGTAACTCTAACTTTTTTGAAAGTATTATTGGAGTCTACCTACAAAAAGTAAGGATATATGCTGCTTTACGATTGCCCCGCATTACGATGAATCTGCTTAATGACGATCCTTTTGCAATTGCAATTGCGATCACAAAACGATGGTCTAAATGGGGGAATTTCGCTTTGCGATGATTGGTCCCCTGCTTCGGGAACCGATTCTTCGCAAAATGACGCTTTTCGAACAGCTGATCGGCGGTTTCAAAATGGCTACCGGGTAATTAAAATGGCTCCCCGCTGTGTTTAGGGATGGATTCCTCGCTATACAGGCAGTGAAAATGGCCGCTGTATGGAGGATCTTTGCTGGACGGTGAGTTTTTACCCCATTGGAATGCATTGAACAAGTTTCAATGTGTTTCAATGGTTTTTTTCTTTATGATGTTTTCGCTTAACGACAATTTTCCTGGAATGAATTATCGTCGTTAAGCGAGGCACCACTGTATAAAACACGAAGGAGTGACAGCCTCAGTATTTTGCTAAGGTTGACTTATATGCTACCTTACAAGTAAATTCCTGGAGGAGCTAGACTTCCACTGCAATGATGCATTAAAAAAAACTGTTCTTCTCAACAGATGTAAAGTGTTGATTTAATCCCTAATTAGTTACAAAAGAAGTAAAAGATTACAAAAAGATGCGCAAGCAGGCACAGACGCTCAATAAACCCCAGGATGAAACTGGTTGACACAATTATGTTAACAATGAATTCCAAAATCTAGTATTCTTCCTTCCCAAGCTAGAAAATACTTTGTAATGGTTTTGTAATGCTACCCTCAATTGAATAACTGACACATCAAATTAGAGTTTTAGTTAAAATCTCAACATCCATTGTCATCCCTCTCACTACAAAAACTATGACAACATTTTTTAGTACTTGTACAGGATTTTGTGACATCAGCCCTAACTTTATAACTGATATACCCAGCGTGGTAGGGGCTTACTGTACAAAACTACACAGTGCACAATACTGTTTAATAGAGATGGGCATGAAATTACATTGTCCCTGTCCAAGCCGAGTTGTCGTTGAACCCGCAAAGGCATTGTATGGGCACGGCACCCATCTCCCCTGTACACTTGCCCATTCCTTGTGCAATATGCACCTCCCTCCCCGCATTCCCAGTGTGACAACCCACTCACTATTGGCAGCCTCCTCTTCCTTCTTCTGCCTTCTCCTTCAGCTAATCACGTAAGACAGTTCAGCCTGGACAGGGATTACTTTATCAATGCTCATCTCTACTGTTTAGGTTTGGTGAGTTCAGTAGGACCCCCACACTGATGGGGGGGGGGCAGGGCTCCTGTACCTTTAATAGCTGCTAAGCAGAAGAAATTTCAACAGCCAGAGCTTTTAACAGAAGTGCCACCTGCTAAAATTTCCTCCACCATACAGCTATTAAAGGTACAGGAGCCCTGTCCCTCTCATTTGGTCACCCTATGAGGATAACATTTACACATGGTTTGCATTGCAAATCCCTACAAAAGTTCTACAAACATTGGCATAGGTTTTGAGTAAAAAGGATAATGTTAGATTTTCTTATGTTAAATTGGAACCCTAAACTGGTACTGTATTATCACTTAACATTGTTAAGGGTAGCCTCATAAAAC
Source organism: Pogona vitticeps (assembly GCF_051106095.1). NCBI lineage: Eukaryota > Metazoa > Chordata > Lepidosauria > Squamata > Agamidae > Pogona > Pogona vitticeps. The sequence continues at coordinate 143,533,293 of NC_135787.1, read as the reverse complement.
TTTCAGGTTGCATGACAGAATCAAAAATTTTGGCACAGGGCTTGATAGGATACCCAATTTCATAATTACAGTGCTCTTCACAAATAAACAATGTCATGTTGAATCTGCTGCTACTATTATATTATATTCCATTATGACAAATACCATAAAAAACACTACAGTTAAACAATGGAGCAAATTCCTTTGGCTTATCTTGGCAACAGTACAGCCCACCCTGACCTTCTGCTGGTGTAGGCTAATGGGAAACAAGGGTATTGTGACCTCATCTTAGGACAGTGAATGGAGAAGATCTGATTCTAAGAACAACATTGCAGATGTTTTCCCCAAAACCATGTCTATGTTTTAAAATGTAATTTTACCATTTTACCCATGTATTATATTTTCATGTATCCTAAGACACAAGTGTCATTCCTGAGAGCAGTTATTCTTTTCAAAATGAGCAACAGTTACATATCCCAGAGGGGTGGCCCCATTGCAGCAAAATCCTCCCACTCTTATGGTACCTTAAAGGCAAATAAAAGTATAATACCACAAATACGGGTAAGTCAAAGCCCTTTTTAGCAGAGGCATACCAAAGCAGATTTAGTCCACAAAGCTTATGCCACAATAAATTTGTTTCTCTTAAAGGGTAAGCCTTCAGTATTTACTTAAAACAGCATTTTTTTTCTAATTATTAAACCGTTTTTAATAATTCTTATTCACAACATTGTAAGATGGGCTAGTTTTATTCTTCTTGTATTATTTACAGATGTGGGGGAGATCATTAATTGATAAAGGGCACTGATGCCATGACTTAACTAAGATTTTAAAATGGGGCTTTCACCTCAGAAATCATACTTTATCATCAACTGCATCACACTATATAGACCCCATTAAAACTGGAAGAATGGATAAGGAAGGAAAATATGAGTACTGTATATGATTGGTTCACAATAACTCCGGACAGAGTATAGCTTTTTAGATTATTTCCTTATGGTGTAACTCTGGGGCAGGGTGGAAGCAAGAGGTACAACAGCAGGCAAGAACAGAAGACAAGAAATTACACAGGAAAGGGAAAGAGAATAAAGGAAAAGAACCACTGTCCTCACCTTGCTTGCCCTGTGCCCTGCTACAACTGTTTTATTTTTTTTTAAAAAGACGAAAATACAATTATTAAATTCATAATGATCCGTGTATAAAATGACACTTTTCCCTAAAATAATTAGAGGAAAAATTGAGGGTCATTTTATACATGGAAGGAGGCGGAGGCGAAAGAACAGCCATACTCAGCCGCCTCTTGCAGCTGCCCATTGACTACTGCTGCCGTTGCCAGATTACCTCCAGCGCCACTTGTGGCCTCCCTTCGAGCAGGGGACAAGGCAGCAATGTGAGCTGGAGGTGAGCCCCGGCACTGCTGCTGGAGGAGGCAATCAAGGGCAGGAGCAGGAGGAGGCAGAGGAGCAGCTGTGCCGGTTCACCTCTCACGGCTGCCCATTGACTGCTCGCCAATACCCACCCCCACCACTATGAGAGCAAATGTTTCCCTTGGTTACTCAGAAGAGATATCTTTCTCACATGTAAACAGTATCAGGATTTCAGATAATTATCTAAAGAAGTAGGAGATAGATCTTCCAAGTTCATGTTTTGGATGAGGAGCCATTGTTTTCCTTTTTTGCACTAAAATACTCAGGAGGAGGAGGAAGACGAGGAGGAGGAGAAGGAGGAGCAGCAGCAGCTTTCTTTCTGGCCAACAATAGCATCTTCATGCAACGCTCTTGCGATATACTTTTAACATCAGATGTTGCTCACAGTGAGGAGAAAAACAAAGGTACATTCCAGCCTGCAATGCTTTAATATGGAAAGGCATGATAAACAAACAGAAAGAGTTTACAGGAAAGTAATGGTATTCTTACCTTGAAAAACTTACAGTCCTGTCCTATTAATGTTTATCTGAGTGTACGCCCCACTAAATTCAGTGGAGCTTACTTCCAAGTAAGTGTGAACAGGACTGAACATTTATTTAACGCACCTTAAATTGAAAGTATACTAAAGTTGAACTTCTAAATAATAAATGTTTAGAGAATATAAATGCTTAGAGAAATATGTGCAATTACTAGTAACTGTTAAAAACAAGGTATCTGAAAAATACAAACATTGAAAGAAATACAAGTACTGTAATTGGAAATGACTGTTAGAAACAATTTGTGACGTTCTCCTAGAAAACATACAGCAGTTTGTTTGAAGGGGGGTGGGGAACCCAAACCAGTATTTCCTAGTGATTATGGTAATTGGAGCTCACCAGATACTTAGCTGTAAAATCTGCAAGGCTCATGTAAGTTTATTTTATGCAAGGATAAAATCAGGTTACAAATGTTTCCAGGATCCCCCAAGAAGATATGGCTTAGCAGAAGCCAAAAAGTAACATTTTCAGGCTCTGATTTAAATACAAAAACGCCTATATCTTTCTTCCACAGAGGGAAAACATCCATTAACATGTAATATATATACTTTTGTCGGTGACAGTATTACAGTATATCTAGACAGAGAAGCAATTCTAGGTAGGATGATACTTCAAGGACAACAGGGAAGATTCTTTTAAGCAACTATGAGTTTTAGGATATTTTTCATATTATCTTTTTTTCTTACTAAAAGGGAGACTTTTCACCAATCATGTAAAGGTCCTTCAATTAAGGACAGCATAAATGAAACTGCCAGGAAGGCTCAGGAGGTGAAGTCCTTCTCAACACTCCAATTTTTTTCCTGTTCAACATGTTTAAGGGGGGAAAACCCTCTGTTACACCAGACCCCTGAGGTCAACATCCAAAGAATCCGTACAGCCCATTTTAAAGTAAGAGATCACACTGATTGTTGGTACTGTACATCCAGTTTCTGATTTTTTTTTCCTTTGCCCAGCCACAAACACAGACCTTCGGAGAGGTTAATTCTGCAATTTCTTACTAAATCATCAAAGGCAAGTCATGAAAGCCATACCAGCATGCGGAGTATATAGCTGGAATAGATTTATGCTACCAGCCAACATTTAAAATTTTCTAACTTGTCAATATGATCATGGCAGTGACTGCAAAGTCTCTTAGAAGGATCAACCCAAACCTGTATGTTGGTTAGGTCTGTCACAAAACACCTTGCATTTTATAAAAAGTGTACTTCAAATTATGGAGATGAACTCTGATATCAGTCTTTGACAAGCTGGAAAAAACCTTACTGAACTAAGGTAACGTATTAAGCAAGCCAGTTCTTGAGATGATCTCTACTACGCGGAAGGCAGGTGGGAGAGAATACCTGCTATACTGTATTTTATATTTGACTACAAAGTAGGGTACGAGTTATCATCTCTTCCCAGGTATAAATAAATGGTGATCTACATCTGGATGAGAAGTACTTATAAATCAGGCTTCTTCCTCAGTGTTTGATTGGCTACTATGGGTGATATTGTTTGAAAAATGGCAAATAAACAATATCCAAGATATTCACATGCACTTTGAACAGTTTTTCGTAAACAGCCACTAGCACATTTTCCCAGCAAGTGTATAGCATAAAAAAAGTTCTACTCTTAATGCATCACAGCAGTTTCTTATTTAAGAATTTTTATAATAAAGTGGTCATTTTCAAGATAGAGCCATGCTTTTTAAAAACAAAGCAAATATGATTTGATACCACTTTTAACCTGTCCTTACATGGCCTGTTGATTTTAATGAAACTTATATCCAAGTAGCTATTCTTCTAAATACAGCCCAAGAATTCCTCTTTGTTCCAAACAAACAACTATATATGTATTTTTACCAAGAACGAATATAGAATATGGACAGCTGAAGTGCTTATATAGAGAAAAGACATTCCTACAGACATTTGTCAATAGGGTTTCTTTATGTTTAAAAAAACCCTTCCCATTATCAACTATTTTAGGAAAAGATTTTCTCATCAGAATTCATTCAGAGGTAGAAATTTATGAATAATAATTGTAAAATACAAATTAATTACATTCTTCTTTCTCTCTATTTGCTTGGTAATCTCTCATTATGATCTCTCTATGGACTTAAATTTGAAAAGAGTCAACAACAATATTGTTTTTAAATTATGGTTTTAATATGAGAAAAAAAACTATTCCTCCAATATTTGGAAATGGCTTTTAGATTACCAATTCATTTAGCTGTGGGTTTAACATGACTTTTTAAACAGCCCTCTTGGACTTTGTGTGTCAGACAAGAAAACAAGCAGCTCAGATGGCACTGCAGCAGTTTGTATGCATTGTCAAGTTTCAAACTGTTAATTTCCCAACAAGCTCAATTTGTTTCTTAATATCCCAAGGCTAGTTTTTAAGTCCAAACATATGGATTTTAAATAAAGCAAACAAAATTCACTATGCATCAAGAAATTTTAAGTGCACAGAATCATCAGTATCCCAAGATAATTTCAATGGACTTTGCTTCCAAGTTATAATAAAACAAGGTACACCACTTTCTGGGAATTTTAGGATTCCTTATCAGCTGTATAACACATTTTTTTAAAAAATTATGATGTATAAGAATTTGCAACAGAACACCTTATCAGTTAATCATGAGTGCCTTTTTAGATCCCCTCTGTGAATTCTAGTGGCACATTTATCTTGGATGTTGTAAGCATAATACATTTCAATTAGCTCACTTTGAGAAAAAGGCCACCCATTATTCACCACAAATTCCAGCAACTTTTCATTACATATAGAACCACCTTTGTGGGTAAAATGACCTTAGCAGTTAACAACTAGCATTTTGAAAACTGGAAATAGAGCACATATAAACTTTTTGTTGTCGTTTAATAAATATATCCCAGTACAAATACGTACCATAATAAATTGGTATCATTTCCTCCCCAAATCAACTTTTTTAAAAACAGCAAATATTTAGCAGCAGTTTGAACTGCTATAAGAAACATCCAGTTTATGTTATATAATATCACGTAAAGGTGTGCTTTAAACCTACACACAAATGCAGTGGACTCTGAAATGGTAGTCACAATGTAATGCTGTGCTTTATATATATGTAAAGTAAAGAGATCAATTTTTATGAATTTTTTTTGTATAAGAAGAGTTGTTCCCTGTAATGGAATGAAAGAGCAGGGCAGCCCCTGCATGCAAAAGAAACAGACATATAAACTCATGTGTGTACAGATCTCTAGGATGAGGTCAGCTGAAACTTCCATGCAAACATTCTTTAACTAAAAAATGGGCATGAATCTAACTCATGAGGAGAACATTTAAACAACACAAAGAAAAGCTTCCCAGCTGAAGGTATTTCTTGCAGGTTCAACATCTACTGTAGATCTTCTAAATTGTACTATGACTGTATTATGAAAAATCTCCTAACCCTTTGGAATGGGTTGTGGGAATGAGGTGGCCCTATCTTTGCTCAGTTCATGTGGCTCCTATTCATTCACCAACAGGGCCTGCTTGTAACTTTTTACATATAACCTATTTCAATAAATTAAAGCCAAACAATGGCACAGGTGATTCTTCGCTGTAATTTTCATTACGTCTATTCCTTTCAATGGAACATGCTGAAAAAGTAGAACTTTTAGTTTACATGAAACTAAAGTGAAATGGAATGGATATCTGAAAGCCATCAGTAATTTTTTTAAAAGATCTGATTCTTGGTCAAATTGATTATAAACCAAGAGCGCAACTTTTTACTTCATAAATTTATGTCTTGATTAACTCTGAAAACTCAAAATTAAAATAGTTCAATTCCCAATTCTGTCTAAAATCAAATGCATATTCAAAATGATCCTGGAAATATAGTGTAATGAATATTTCCATCTACACCTATAATCCTAAGCATAATTAATTAGCAATTTTCACTGAAATCCATGGAGTAGATATTTACATATATATGGTTAAGATCACACTGAATATGTTTCTTGTTTATCAAATATTTAAATACAGCAAGGTGCAATCATAATTGCATTCTATAGAGTATCCCTAAACCTTATTTTTGTGGAAACATTTCAGTATTCAAACTGGTGAACATAAGTTTTACTTCTATCATCTTGAAGAAAGATGTATATCTTTACATCTACACGAGGAACAGATAAATAAAACAACTGTAAGTGAAATTGGTGTTATGAAATTCTTAACTAGAACTCAAGAGTTCTGACTGATAAACCAAAGTTCTCACAATGGTGACCAAATGGCTAGGTAAAGGTAAAGGTTCCCCTTGACAATTTTTGTCCAGTCGTGTTCGACTCTAGGGGACAGTGCTCATCCCCGTTTCCAAGCCATAGAGCCAGCGTTTTTGTCCGAAGACAATCTTCCGTGATCACATGGCCAGTGCGACTTAGACACGGAACGCCGTTACCTTTCCACCGAGGTGGTACCTAATTATCTACTTGCATTTGCATGCTTTCGAACCGCTAGGTTGGCGGGAGCTGGGACAAGCGACGGGAGCTCACTCCGTCGCATGGATTCGATCTTACGACTGCTTGGTCTTCTGACCCTGCAGCACAGGCTTCTGCGGTTTAGCCCACAGCGCCACCACGTCCCTTGACTAAATGGCTACTGGAAGTTAAAAAAGCAGGGCATGTATTCAACACCACCTCCTGCTCATGTTCCCATGTAAGTGGTATCCAGTGGCAGTACAGCTCTGATACTGGATGGAATATAGAGATATTATGACTAGCATCCATAGATAAAAATATCATCTATGAATTTGTCTAATTCTCATTTAAATCCATGCAAGATGGTGTTCATGCTGTAGTAGCAAAATTAAGCTACGTGCAGCGTGAACAAGTATTTTCTTATGTATCTCCTTATGTATTCAATGACCTTGAATAGGGAGGGACAACAACATCTGTCTATCCATTTCTTCCATACCATGCATAATTTTATACCTCTGTATTACATCCTGTCCCTTTTTCCTAACCAAAAAGCCTCAAATCTTATTAACCTTTTTCACTGGGGAGGTACCCAATCTTCATGATCATCATTTCGGTTGCTCTTTTCTGTATCCTTTGTAGTTATATAATATCCTTTTTGAGAAAAAAGTACAGATTTATCACTTTATTGACTGAAGATGCCTTAAAAAACAAACTTTTTTGTTTTTCTCAAGCAGGGGAAGAAAAAAGAAGAGATTTCTTGCAATTGATGCTTAAAAGAATTAAAACAAGGCATATCTCAAAACAGTGTCAACTACTAAATAGAATAGTTATCATAAGTGGCTATGAAAATTTGTAACACCCAAAACTAAACACAAAAAAAGTAGTGCTCAGGGAGCATAAAACAACCATCCCCCAACCTAAAAACAGCTATAACCAGTGGAGCCCACAAGCCACAATCTCTACTAAAGGCATTCCACTACATACCTTAAAACAATTAACAAAACTAGTACAACAGACATCAACACCATACCAGACTTCCAGGGTTGGCAAGACTTTGTTTTCATCATCATCATACAGTACTTGTAAATTAAGAGTGCTACCTGCTGTGTGACTTGTTACAGAAACATGACTCCTGTGTTTATTTTAAAGCCCACATGTGTGCATTTGAATGAAACTAAGTCCTTCTCCGCCCCATCCTCTGTTGAACCTTACAGATAAAAATAAAAAACTCAGCTGGTGACACTAAAGTAAGTTAATCCCTGAACTGATCAATCAGAATCTTCATCTCCTAATATTCAGAATGTTGTTGTTGTTTAGTCGTTTAGTCGTGTCTGACTCTTCGTGACCCCATGGACCAGAATATTATATTCTGAATATGATGATTAAATAGCTGTTCCCCCACCCCCCAAAAATTGCCTCCATGAAATTAATTACTAAAAAACACAAGATAGATTGAGATAGTTATCTTCTGAAGACTGTGTTTATATAAACATACTGATTTCCACCAATAAATCACTGGTTTATTTACTAAGTACATAATCAACAAACATTCCACCTCAACTATTTGGGTGTAATGTTAGGAAACCTACAGAAAATTTTAATTCTGTTAAACATTCAAAATGCTGTACATTTACAGTTTCTTCTAAAATACAATTCTGAATTCAGAAGACTGTACACTTATGTATCAAGAATTCTAAAATAAGAAGGGGCAAGGAAAACTCAGGACTATTCTACAACATTGAAGCATGCAATATGAATAAAATGGCACAAAACACGAATTCAGAAGTTAAATAAGTGAAACCCATTGGATACTGAGTAATGAGTGGATGGATGGTAATGCAAGCAAATCTCTTCCACTGGAGTATTCTTACCTTTTGAGCTGCTTTAGATGGACTCTTGTTTTTGCTTCCTTTAGGTCTTCCTCTTGGTCTTTTAGGAGAAGGCTCTCCTGTTGGTTCCTAAACACAGGAAGACATGCTATTGTGGCAGAAATCTGAGCAAAGATTATAAGTACAAGCAATGGCACAAAATCAACGGTGTCAATGAATGAGTCAGGTTTAATAAGGGTAGAAAGTATGGGCAGTTGGTGGAGGGGCACATTAAATAAAATGTTCCTTCATGACCAATGCTATGACATGGTCACAAATATGAAATTGTTTGCCAGCTACATCAGTTGGGTAGATCTTTCTAACCAAATGTATTTAATAAGGGTCACTTTTGCATTTCTAATATTTCATGATTTTCACCACCAATTCATAATTGCTCATTTAATTTGCATTCATAATCATATAATAAACTTAAATAAGATGTAAATCTCCAACATTTATAAACTTAGACATCAATGTTGGTTAACATTATAGGCAGTTTTTTGTCTTAAATTTCCAAAGGAGTTTCAGCTTGTTTTCTGGTTTGCAATCTACTTTTCATTTATATAACAGTATGTTATACACTGTGTGTTGGGGTGGGTAGGTCAGGGCTTGTCTATATTATGATCTAATAAAATGAAAAACCGCAGATTTTAAAAGGTCCCTGGGATTCAAACTATGTAACAGCAGTAAATGTTTTAGCTTTCCCCCCCCCCCAATAGTTTGCCTGTTTGATAGTAAATAAAAGAATCATTTAAATAGGCAATGGTGTGCCTGTTTGATTGTAAATAAAAGAATCATTTAAATAGGTATGATTAAGCATTTACATTTCAAATATTTATTCATTGAATCATATGTAATAAAGGAATGGGGGGATTCATATCCACTTTCAAATGTTGAGCATTTCATTTGGATGGGAGATGTTGGTAAGACCCATTAAATGCAGTTTCTTACAGTAGTCCTAACACTCTTCAGATTAGAAGACTCTTTGGTCTAAGAAGGAAAGAAACATCTCAGTCCTTTACAGGAACTAAATCCTATTGAATGCAGTCAAACTTACTTATGAGTAGAAATGCACAGGATTCTACATCAATTTAACACAATATGGGTCCAAAGAAGCCACAAGAGTATACAGTGCTGAGCACCGACTGGGAGAGACGAAGGGAAATACAGGGTGGGATGGCGGCGGGGGGGGGGAGTGTGTCTTTCTGTGCAGTCCATTGAAACCCTAAGCATTCCATTCTCAAATCGTATAGACTTGCTACCACTACCACCACACACACACACACACACGCACACACAAACACACACTTCTTTGGGGGCGGGGGGGACGGGGATCAAAACAGGCTGGTACAGGCGAGGGCTACCAGAGAATATTAAGAATGGGAAAACGTGAACTTCCTAATTCGACAAAGATAACGCAAAGGGCTCAAACTATTGTATCTGATTTCCAGTAGATATACTGTATTTGATTGCACATTGGTTCGGAAAAGGAGGGGATGAGTGGGTAAGTATGAGGAATTAATTGGCGCTCATTCCCCCACCCCCACCCCCAATTCTTCCAAACGTAAGAGAACCCGCTTTCCGAGGTGTCTTGCATTTCAGGTCTTAGATCGGATTGCTGATCATCTCGTTTGTTCCGAAGAAAGTGGTCTGAGGCTAATGAACGAAGTAAACTTCATTTTAAGCCCGCGGAAATAATTTTTAACTTAGTAGCAATCCCTCTTAACGATCGCTACTTCCAAGGAAATGTAAATCAGGGCAAGGAAATAACCACAAAACCGACCAGTCTCCAGCTTCTCCATGCGGGATCTGCAGAACAGCGACTGCAATCTTAATTGGTTGCATCCGCAGACTTTTTTTTTTAATCAACATCGCTCCATAGGAGTAGACAAACCCCGGTATTCCCACCGAGCTGTTTACTTTGAGAAGTACAAAAATATTTTTGGATTTCACACTACCTTGTGGAAAGAGAAGGGGGCGGCGGGGGGGGGGAGAGGTAAAACCAAGGCATCGAATGTTCAGTAAGTAAATACAGCTTAATCGGGAGTTACACAAAAGAGCCATGTCCTTGCTCGGACCCCAAACCAAGGAGGGTCACTTCCACCAAAGGGGCAGCCCGAGCTTCCTCAAGAGGAGGAAAGGGCTTCTCTCTCCCCCCCCAACTTGAAATTCAAACAGTCACGCGAGAAGCAATGCAGACCTTCAGCCGACAATAGAGGTTGCCCTTCTGCATTGTACAACCGGGGAATGTGTGGCACTCTCATCTCTTCCCCCCCCCCGGGCTCCGTTCAGGACTGGGGGGGGGGGGGGTTTAGAGGGTGAGGTCGAGCAGGATTAGACTGGAAGCGGCAAGAGTCTCGGCGAGACGACCTCACACACACACACACCCGCGCGCGCTTTCCACACGCACATCTACACGATTGAGACGTAGCCGAGGCAAAGACAGCCCCGGTCCTTTTCTTTCCTCCCTTCCTCGGCTCGCACCCTCCCGTTTTTTTAAAAACCAGCTCGCAACGAGCCCGCCGCGAACGCTGGTTGGTGGGACCGCCGTCGCTGCTTTGCCCCCCCCCGCCGCCGCCGCCGCCGCCGCCCGGTGAAATAAGCCCAAACAATAGAGGGGGAAAAGGCCGAGGGAAGTTTTCGCCTTTTAAAAAAAGGGAACAAGCGCGCGCGCGCCCGCGCCCACAGACACACACACACCATTCCCTCCCCTTGCCCGAGAAGGCTTTTCGTCCTTCAGAGCCTCTCCCCCAGGCTCGCTCGCGTACCGCTTCGCCGGGCAACCCCCCCCCCGAGCAAACGCGCCCGCCGCCACAACAACAACAACAACAACAAATAACACCACCACCGCTCGCGCCTCGCCAGACACACAAACACACCGCGCCAACGCCGAGCTGCTTCCTGCTGGCCAGGCACGTGCGCGCCCGAGTCGTCGTCCCCCCCCCCGCGCCGCCGCCCCGCCGCCACCAAACCGGCTACCCCGGGCGGGCGCGGGAGAGGGAGGCCGGAGGAGACAAAGGTTGGCTGAACGAGGCGACTGACCTGCGGCTGCTTCCTGGGTCTCCCTCGCCCCCTCTTCGGCGGCTCTGCGGCGGCAGGTTGCTCTTGGGCAGCCGCGGAAGTCGACGGCTGGCCGGCTCCTTCGCCTCGTGTGCTCATCGTGCCTCGCTTCCTCGCCCGGAGTTTCCGTGGCCGCTGGCCCGCGCTCTCCGCAAGGCACCTTGGAGACTCAACGGGAGGACTCAAAAGGCGAGCTCCTGGAGTCGCTGCCCCCAGCAGCGGCGGCGGTGGCGGCGGCACCACCACCACCACCACCACACCGGACGTCCTGGTGTTGCCAAAAGCGGAGAAAGGGGGGCGGAGGAGGAGGAGGAGGAGGAGGCGGCAATGGTAGTGGTGATGGTCGCGGCGGCGGCGGCGGCGGCGGTGGTGCCGCTGCAGGAGGTTGGCTGCGTGGGGGGGGGGGGCGAGATCTCTCGTTACAGTTTAGCACGAGGATGAGAAAGACAGGAAGATGGAGCAATTCACTGTTTTGTTTTGAACACTCACTCTCTCACTCACTCACTCTCTCACACACACACACACTCACACACACACACAATGAGATCGGTGGGTGGGTAGGGGAATGAGAGGGGAGAGAAAGAGGCAGAGAGCGCGAGGCTCTTGAAATGCTCAGCGAGAGCAGGAAGGGTGGGTGGGTGGGTAGGTGGGTGGTTGCCTGGGTGGGCGGGAGGGCGGGAAGGAGACGCTCGTCTTCTCAGGAGCGGAAAGCAAGTAGGGTCTCCGTCCGCACTCGTTCGGTGGGATCAGCCGCCGCCAAAGAGGAGACACATTGGAAAAGAGGCGTAGTAGACCCCAGCGCGCCTTTCGGCTGGATCGGAATGGGACCGTGCACGTTGCGAACGAAAGAGAGATCATGAGGGGTGAGGGTGAGGTAGTTCGCGCTCTCTTACGGAGAGATAAGGAAACGGCGTTTCCCTCCCAGGGCGCTCTGATGGGAGTGGAACTCCTTGCCGCGGCTGGAAATACTAGGAGGTTCCTGCCTGGGGTTCCAGAGGGATGAAGTTTGTTTTTAAAAAGAAAAGAGAAGAAGTGGGAGGGGGGGAAGCGGTTGGAGAAGGAAAAAGGAGTGCATCTGGAGGAAGAAGCGTGGGGAGGGGGACCACCAAGAGGAGGAGGAAAAACAAAAGGAAACGATGGGGCGGAAAGGATGGTAGGCTGGCCTTGGACCTAGTCAAATACCAACACCCCCCCCCCAAAAAAAAACATGGACTAGCACCCCACCAGGAGCACTTCACGTGTCCATCACCGCTGGTGCCCAGCATGGACGCAACAGCTACAGCGAGAACCTGTCAAGTCGTTTGGAAGCACATCATCACAACTGTCAAAATAACTAAACGCAAAACAGCGTTTGTTGTTAGGCTGGCCAACACAGAAAACTGTTTCTAAAAATTAGCTACTGGAGCCAACAGCTCCTACCCCATGCCAGCCAGGATTTGCGTTTAAATCCCCACTTCCGGCTGGAAAACTGATTTCTTTATCTCCAGCTGCATTCATATACAGTACATCTCATAAAGTGGGTGGCCATCCACAAAAATTTGTGCTGAATAAAACGTGTCGGTCTCCCAAGGTGCCACAAGATTCTTCACTGTTTTTGGTGCACCAGATGTCTCACCACCACCACTGTCCTCATGACAATTCTCAGGGGTGTTTTCTTGAAATGCCACATTTCAAAATTCCTACCAATGTCAATTACTGTATATCCCTCCCTTAATCCCCAGTCGTTGCATTTTCCAGTCTGCTGCTACCAAGTTATGATCAAGGCCACGCTGTTCAAGGGGGGGAAATGGTAGTACACAGGTAGGTGTACTGAAAAAGGCTGTTTGGATCATTGAGTCCTGAAAGGAAGTAGGAATATGAAAGGAAGTGGGAATATGGCTTTATTAACCACCATCACTGAAAGAGATGGGGGGACCACTGGTAAGAATCATGTGCGTGAGAGCAAGTATTCCAAGGTTTATTGACATCCTGCTACTGGCAACAGTCCTATTGATAAGAAAATTCTATTTAGGAAGAGTGATTAGCTTACCATAATTCCCTTTGTTAGTCCTCTTTATTCTTTCCTACATACACCTCCTGCAACTCCTTCGAAGTGATTATATCTAGTGACAGGAGCCAACCCCAATCAAAGGGTGCAGGAAAGGGGGAGTGTTCCCACCTGAAAATCTAGAGTTTTAGAGTTCTACCTCCTTCTCTCATCTCTGCCAGAGCCTGTAAAAGCAAAAAAGCCTCTACTTCCTAAGCCTTTGGTTGTCTTGTCAAAATTGCTGTGCTGAGCCTGAAGCCTCCTTTAGATCATGCTAGCCTGAGATCACTGTTCCTCAGCTGCCAAAACCTGGGGCCTATGGCAATCTTGTCACTTTATTTTCTTTCTATTTTAACTCAGAATACTGTACCTTTTCTTGTCTTTCTCCCCTTCTTTCCAGAGTTTCAACTAGTCTTTCAGCACTCTTCAGCATTTCTTCTGGAACATCCTACACAATTGCAAGACAAGACAATATTGATAATCCCTACCTGCTATGGGGAAGTGCTTTCTCTAAACAATTGCTACTTGCCCATCTGTTTTTCCTTTTCTTTGGCAGGTACTTGTATATGAGTGGGCTAGGAATGATCTTACTTCATCCCCCTTTATGAGCTACCTTGTTTCTCTCCTCTGCTCCCAGCATGCTTTTGCTAATCCTTTACCCGGCTGCCTCCTAGAATCTATATCCCACCCTGTATAGCTGACTGGATAGCTCAGTGAGTTAGGTTTTGGGAGTTCAGTTCCCCATGTAGCTCACAGGAGATGAAGCCACCCTGTGTAGTCATGGGCAAGCAGAGCAGTCCCAGCATTCCCCCAGAAGAAGAGAATGGTAAATCACTTCTGTATATTTGACAGCACACAATTACTCTTATATGCCCTACCATACAATTACAATCATAAATTATAACTCTTTGAATTAATTTTTCATCATTCTGGAGCACTTACGTTTTTTAATTTCCTTTATTTATTTATTTATTTACTTACTTACTTACTTACTTACTTACTTACTTACTTACTTACTTACTTACTTACTTACTTACTTACTTACTTACTTACTGTCTGATATTCTTGTACCATTCCTCAATGTAGTCAATATATATATGTTTATTCCTGTGTTTTCAGTACAATTTCTCTTTTCAAATAGTTCTGTGTGGATGTGGTCTACTGGAGCCAATCTATCTAGATACACAATTGCCAAAGTTCAAAGATAATTTTCAGAAAAGGCATGAGTGCACAGATGTGTCTTGAGAGTATACATAATAGACAATGCAACCTATTTTGAATGCAATTTAGCAGAATTGTACACCAGCTAATTTTCTCTGGTCCAGACGGTTATTTTAAAGGAGGGCACTGACTCATATTTGATCAATCCTTTTCTTATTAGAAATCTATAGTCAAAGAACTGGCTGAAATCAATATGAAAAATTCAGGCACATAGCTTACATTGTCTTGGTCCTCTCTGATCCATTAGAATTGTCCACCACAGTGCTATAGTGATGATAGCTGCAAGTACTAAAATTCCCCATCTTTGTAGCAAGTCCCAGAGGCTTCTGGATGTCCATTTCTTTCTCACCAATGTCCTACTGTTCCTGCGGTCGCCAAGTTCTATGTGCATTTTCTCTGTGTTGTACTTTATTCACGGCTTATTCTATTTCTTTTCTTTTTTCAAGACTAAGGGTGCTTCCAGAGAGACCAGTATTAGCACTACAGTGAACCCTCTACTTACACAATTAATTCATATTGGAACGTTGGCTGCAGGTCGAAAAGCCTGTATGTCGAGTCTCCATTGACCTACAATGCATTGAAAACCGATTAATCCCATAACCGGCTGTTTTTGTTCCATTTTTGTTCCATTTTGGTTTTTTTCTGGTCTGTAGGTCGATTCTCTGGCTGCAAGTTAAACCTAAATTTTGTGGCCAGAGAAGTCTATAACTCGAAAAGTCTGTAAGTCAAGTCGTCTGTAAATCGAGGGTCCACTGTATTATCAGAAGTGTTTGTGTATCTATTCTATCTTCTCTTGGTTAGAGGAATATTTATCTTAAGAAAAAGATGAAGAGTAGGGTGGGAGAACATGGAAGAGCTGAAAAGGGTGACAATGCAGAGAAACACAGTGCAGAAAAATGTTGTGCATAAGACACAATGATTGCATGGTAAAAATCACAACTGGAAACATTCTACAAGTCCACTGATTACTCAATGGCTGAAATCCTGTTGCACGGCTCTCTGCATGCACAGTGAAAATCATGCCAGCACCAGCAAAATGCTGCTGATTAAAGGCAAATAATCATTTACTAAAGACAATTTGCACCCAATATGACAAAGTTGTGTGCATCCCAAAATCACCAGTTTGCTACTAATTATGACATAATCCCTGTTGTGCATGCAAAGCAGGACAACAGGATGTTTTGTTAGTTTTCTCCTTTTCAGGCCAGGGTACTTTTTGGTTATGCTTCTGTATCTTGACCTGCCATATTCATTTTCCTGTCTCAACATGGATCACAGCAATAACTGAAGGAAGAGATTACTGCACCTTTCCTCAGGGAAAAACATCATGTTTTGAAGAAAACAAAAGTACAGAGGAAGGAAATTGTGCAGATGTACAATATTGTTTACAGTTTATCCCTCTCACAATTTGGAGTTACCTAATGGATTGTCTATAGATTCAGGACAGACAAAAGAGAGTCCTTCACAGAAGTTGCAAATAGGCACAGAAGCAAATAGGTATTTGATTTAGGAGGAGATGAGATGCATGTATTAAGGTCTGTTTTTAACCATGATGAATTTATGTGGAATTCCCATACCTCTGAAGACCAATATTGAAATCTTGTCACTTTAATTGGATTTCTAAATTTGTGACCCACAGATTTGTTCTATCCTGTTTAGGAATCATGTTTGACTTCTCCCATCTCTCCTCTTGGGCATATATGTTTATTTCAGGATGCATTCTCAAAATAAAAGCATTTTCCTGATTCTTTTATGCATTTTCTTAAGAGTTTTAGAGCACACTTTTCAAATATGCACATTTTAGCTGTGTGTGCATTTTTTTAAAATGCACCCATGATTTTATGTACATTTCTAAACCATGAAATGCATTGCAAGCCTTATAAAGATTTCTAAAGTAAAACTTGTTCCATGTTGATGTCAGTCACAGGAGACTCGAGGTGCATTTTTTTCATTTGTAACTGCAAACTCAACAGATTCCCCCTCCCAGCCTTATCTCTAAATACCACTCAATAAGGAACAATAGTAGGAGAGATCTTCAAGTTCTACGCATTGCCTTTCCAGAGGCACTTGACTGGTTGCTCTAGGAAGACGTACCGTGAATGGTAGACATGCTGAGGGTCTGATGCAGCGTGGCTCTTCTTCCATTCACTGTCTCTCTGTGCAGAGCGTACCACTCCTCCAATTCTTATGCTCTGAAATTTCTTCTGAGCAACCTGTCTAATTGGCCCCTTCTTGGCTCAGTTCCATGTCTACTCTATTCCTCTCCCCATCTTCATTCCCCACATACCTGGCTTCATCTTCCACCCATTGCTCATTCTGCACCTCTCTTTCAGCCTCTTTGCCTCTGGGTTTCCTATCTCTTACAATCTTTTCTCAGTCATCATCAGTCATTCTCTGTGCTAGGTTTTATCTCATCTAAAACATGTACTACTTATTTCTTTCACAAAATTTGCCCACACACTGTTTTGTTTCCTGACCAGCTAAACACTCCGAGCCATCCTGTCAGCTCACCCAACCAGGACAAGTTAACAGATGACATTTATTGGATAGCATGTAACTGTGACTCTTTTTTTCTGGACAAATTAATTAAAGGGAGGCTGTATGTTAGGAGAGGAGTCTCATCTCCTCATTCTCCAGTCATGTTCCAAACCTTCCCACTCAACGGACACACACACACACGTGTGCGTACATGCACACATACTTTGTGATGAAAGCAATTTTCAATCAGAACATGCTTTGAGAGAAACAAGATAAGCCTATATTTTCCAGTGGATTCAAAGTAAGCCACTTATACACACACCCACACCATTTTTCTAACTAGTTTATTAAAAAAAAACCCAGACTCAGCTGCCTAGCTGGGATTAGAAACTGAGAGCATGTTACTCTGGTGTTTCAGGCGTGCTGCTGCTCTGTGCAGACATTTTAAAAAACATTGTTAAAGATATATGTGGCTTTGTGGGAAGCAGTAGAAGGAACATCTCTTCGTAGACAATGTTCATCTTCATGTGGTCTTACTAATTCCTCCATTTTAAAAATGGAATTTAACATCTTTAGTGCTGTTGTTCACCTTATTTGTCCATGCTTGGTATTACGTTAATTTTTGCAGCAATTTTTGTTTTAAAAGCACCTGTTCTGTTCTAAAGCCGATTAACTGAAGGGATGTTTTCTTTGAGTAGGCTTTTAAACTACCTTGTTCTTGTCCATATGTCTGAAGCAAGTTTTACTTTAAAAATATTGTACAGAACTAAGCCTATGCTTTTCTTGAATTCTAATAATAAAGTCATTGAGGATTTGGTGAATCAAGTTATCTGTTCAGTGGGCCCACTCTAGTTGCAACTTACTACTGGAGTTCTGCTATTGTGTTATTTTTATTCTTATTACTTATGCATTTACCTTTTAACAAAAATAACTACAGTACTATGAAATTATAAGGGACACAATTGTGTATTCTTGCCTTGGGCACAAAATAACTAGATACAGCTCAACTGGCTTTGCTAACAACCTTGGGTTTGCTCAAAATAAGGAACAGAGGCAGTATATTGTTTCAACAGAGAATTACATTCCCAGAGGAATTTTTTTTTTTAAAGGAAAGTTGCTTGAGGAGAGAGGGTTCTCTTTCTCCCATGTAAGGGCCACATCCAACTTGTGTTCCATCTGTTGCTCACCTCTGATCTAAATGGCAGCAGTTTGCAGAGGGGTGTTTTTGCAGCCTTCTCAAGAATAGCAAGGTTTGAACATTGCACGTGCTCGTGTGAGTCATGTGTTCTAACACTGGGCATAGTTCATCCCTATCTTCACCTGTAAACCGTCTACTTCATGTTTGGATTATCTGTTGTAAGACTCTGCATTTTTCATTTCTCATTATGAGACTGAAGTGTTCTAACTTTCTGCATATTATGTGTTTTATGATGTGTTAATCTCTCTTCATTGGTCATGCATCTTTCAATCTTGATGACCATCATATCTGAGAGCATTGACCTAGATTATCTCTGGATCTTATGTTATGTTCAAATGAAGATGCATCATAAAGATGCACAGATATTTCAACCAGACTATCTCCACACAAACTCGAGGCTAAGATTTAAACTTGAGTAAAGCCAAAATGATTTTCAGTCATTCACTTCATTTTCACTTCTGTCAGAATGATATTGATTCTCAGTCCCTGTTCTGAAACATTATTAATAGACCCCTTACTCCACTTCTATATATTGGATACAACTGGACAGAACAAAACATGTGGCTCTGTGGAGAAATGGCATTGCTGTAGAAACCATTGTGCCTAACAGTGGAAATAGGAAGTAAATTGTGCCATATCAAATGATACGTTTCCAAGATTTATGTTTTTCTTGCTTTGAAACCTACTGATATTTGAGGTTTGTGGGTTTTAATGTTGTGTAAACCACCTGGGGTAGTATTTGTACTAATCAGTCAGTATATAAATTGAAGAAATTAATTAACAGAACAAATATTCCTTTCTTTCTGTTAGCTTTGGGCAGTCTGCTTGTGTGACCAGTCCCCTACCCAGGCTTCTCACTTCTAAAATAACTTTCCTTTAACGGCTTGACTCTAGCCATTAAGCATACTAGACCAAGCGGTTAAAGAACAAAAAATGATATTTTCTTTATTATAAAGTAACAACTTCTAAGGAAACAGATTGCATCATCATCTTTTCTTCAGTTACAGACCAACTGCCCAAACATAATCTCCTCCTTCGGTTGCAATCTTGCTTCTTTCTTACATTCCAGCTCTCCAGGCCCCTCCCCCTTCATCCTCTCCTGGATAGGCTGGCTACCTGCACTCCACAGCCAATCACCTTGCTTCCCCTGTTACTATACAGATTCGCCAGGGTCCCATTACAGCATGGCTTTCCTTCTTCCCCACCTATTCCTCCCAACAACCCTATGAGGTAGGCAGGTCTGATAAAACGAGTGAATAGCACAAGATCACCCAGTCAGTTTCATAGCTCAGTGTGAACTACTGTACAGTATAACCTGAATGTTCTCTCATACAGAAGGATGTATCGAAGAGCAGTCTGAATAAATTCTTCAGTGTATTTATTTTTCTTATAGTTACTCAAATTACCTTATTTCTAACTTGTACTTGTGTACAAACAAGCCATTTTCAAAGCAGATGAACATGCATAATAATTTTATACCTGTTAAACCAAAACTAATTCTAAAGAACATACTCCTTATCTCCTGCAAAGTACACTTCGTACCAAACCGACATACCTTGCCATCCTTTTGATTTTAAAATGATGTATGTCGTACATACTTTGAACTACGCAGATGTGTAATAAACACTTCTCTGTTACAAGCTCATGCAGCAAAACATCAGTGAGGTGTGTCTCTAGTACACATTTTGCTTCAGGTTCACTTTGTACCTTCATCCATGCCTGTTAATTACACAATGAGCACATGCCCTGCAGAGTTGTTCATTATCTTATGATTATATCATGGCTTCTTAGTTTACAGCAATCCCTGAATCATAGTAAGCAGCACATTCTTTGTGTGTACTGTGAGCCCACCAGACATATTTTAAGACAAGCTTCCTTAACTCTCCCAGCATGCACTCCCCCCCTCCCGCCACCACCAAAGATTTACAGGTTCATATTCCTTTTTTCAGGCAGCTAGAATGGAAATAGCTAGCAGATGGAAACCAACGCAGCTTCCTGCACTTAATCCGTGGTACCAATATTATGGAAACAGGCCTTGCTAGAAAATTAATATAACAAACACATATGTCCAACAGCCTTGCACAGTCAGATTTCCACACAGAAAGATGATACTTGTTCATTTCAGCTTTTAAGGAAGATTCTTCACCTGGACATTTTACTAAAAGCCATACATCATTTTTGATCGATTACGTATCTCATAAAGAGTTTGTCTTTTGGTCATCCGCTACAGGTTGAGAATAGTCACTGCTGATGTACTGAGGACACATATTTGTTCCATTGAGATTGGATGTTTATTTGTTGCCTATAAAACATCCCCAAACCAAATAAAAGAAAACTCTGCTGCATTTCTTCACAACAACAGATGCTACAGTCTATGCTGCATCCTGCGAGTGTTTTGGCATTGCACATTACTCACTTCCAGTTGCTCAGTAAAGGATGGACAAACATGCCAGTATTAAACACCTTACGTTTTCTGCGAGCAAAATTAATACCATGATCCTAAGCTTTCCCTGACTGCAGGAGACAAATCAGAAAGATATAATTGCTGCCACTTCCAAAAGAAAAAGATTTTAACAATGACATGTCATTTCTGGAGAACCTAAAGAAGGGGAGGAAAAGGAAAAATAAGAACCCCCCCCCTAAACACACAAAACAAACAAGCCCCCAGGAGGGAGACACAAAAACAAACAGCCCACCTCTTTTGCAGGGACCCCAAGGGAAAGCTTCAGGCTGTTTTCTGAGGGGAATTCTTTCTGCATGAGGTTTTTTCCCTCCCAGGGTACTGCAATGTCCTCCCCCCCATCTTTGAAGTCTGTTGTCCTATTTATTTATTTATTTATTTATTTATTTATTTATTTATTTATTTATTTATTTATTTATTTATTTACCACCCATCTAGTGCCTAAGCACTACTCTGCTTTCTCTTTTTCCTATCTTTAACTTCCCTCAGCCTATTCCCTCCCCAGGTTTGAAGTGGTGATGATAGTCAGTGGCAGGAGCAGTAGGAGGGTGAGCAGCATCAGCATCAATGTTTTTGCCATGAAGGAGAACAACAATGGCAGCCTGTATATGTAAATGGGTGGGGTTGCAGGTTAACTGGCTGTTATTTAAAAAACTCAAAAAAGTTGGCAATCACTGTTTTATAGAGATACCACAGAAAGAGTTTAGCTTTTATCAGTTCATAAGCCAGGCTGCTCATGTGATTTTTATATAGCATTTCCTCTTGCAGATGGTGATAGTTTTTTTGCAGCAACAATTGAAATAAGGTCCAAAATGGTTTCTAATCTGTAAATTTCAGCAGATTTGGCTATTAATTCCTGCTTGAGTATGTATGCATATCTGACTGATTATGTACTTATCTCTCTGAGTTTTAGTACATCTGCCATATTTTATCTAGTACCTGCAAAGGCATATGATTGATGCCAATACAGACTCTATTAATTGGTCTTTCCAGATCACATAATTTACCTCTTTAATATTTGAGCTCCAATGCTGGAAATCTAGAATTGGGGGTGTTGGGGAGAGGTCGAGTGTAGCACCATTCCAGGATCTGGACAGCTTCCACTGCTGTTGATGAAAAGAAGAAAGAGAAATGATGACAGCATACTCCAAATCTCTGGATGACTTCCCCCATTGACCTCATATAGATGTTAAAGAGCATTGGGGAGATGATTGTCTTGTGGGTCTCCACAACAAAGGACCCATGGGTTGAAACAACATCCCCAAACTGGACCTTCTGGACACAGCCATTGAGAAAGGACTGGAGCCAGTGTAATGCTGAGCTTCTAATGCCCAGACTTAAACTGCCTGTCCAGGAGGATACCATGGTTGACAGTACTGAGAGATCAAGGGGGACCAACAAGTTCACACTCCCCTGGTGGGCCTCCTTTAACAGGTCATTGAGCAGAGTAATCAGAACTATCTCAGTCCCATGGTGTGGCCTGAACCCCAATTGAAATGGGTCCAGTGCAAGGTATTTGAAGTGGTTTGGTCTTCAACAGGCAGTTAAGAACCATTCAGTATACAGAAGACCTGCTTATTTGTTCACATGGACTGATCCAGTTGCCTATATTTTGTGCTGCCATAATGAATACTTAACACTTTCAAATTTATCGCTGCACCACTGGTCACAGACAAGGCTTCTGAGAGGTAGAACAAGGCCCGGCCTCCTCCATTTTTCAAGGCTCCCAGGATATTTAAAAATGGAGAAGTGTCAAAAACAGGTTACAAAAATTGTGGTATTAATTTAAACTTGAGGTTTCTATGAATGTGACATCTGGACCAAATGGTCCTCCTGCCCCCTGCCATGATAGGCCCTGGTCATGAAATGTTTGAAGGGCACAACAATCAAGAAGAGAGAAGTAACTTTGTTGTCTGTCTTTGAAAATAACAAAACAACCCAGGAAATGCCTGAATCACAAGGACACTGTAAGCCCATTAAGCCAAACACAGGAGACCTTTGCACTCAGCGTGTCAAGGTTCAACAGTGGTAGGGATGTTCAGGTGCATGAGCTTATATGCCCTCCTTTCCACTATGAATTTAGCTCTTCACACATTCAAGCAAAAGCCTGATTAGAGCTATAGTTCCATGCCACTGTGGAAGTAAACTACTGTATATGTCATCATCACTACACAGCCCCCATAGTGAGATAGAAGTAAGCAAAAGGAGACTGCTCACATTTTAAAATGTCCAGGGATATAGTTGAGCCTTTTGAAGAGGCAGACCTCAGGAATCTGTTCTGATGCCTCATAGATTCTGCTTATGGTGAAGAAACGCATGGGCATAATGTGGGTTCTTTGGAGCGCATTTTGCATTTGGCTTCTTGCCAGAGGAAATGCCTTTGTCTTCTCGTATTACTACACTCCTTATGCTTGCAACTTTCTGCAGCTACATGAGCATATATTAACCACAGTTCAAGGTTTAGAGTACTAATGCAACAATTAAGAAGTGGAAAGAAGCACAATATCCTTCTCTAAAAAGGGAATACACTACTTTATGACTTTAAAAATACATACTAGACTATACAGTATTTTAGATAGACACATATACAGCATGTTTAAAAGCAAATGACATGTCTACTAAGAGTAATTACCAATATCTGCAATATTAAATTTTTTAAAATCACTTAACAGTATATTTTCTTTGGGAACAACAATTTTACAAATGGTGGTTGAAAACCTATTGAGCAGGGTCCACCTGCCCAGCAAGAATGACACCATTGATGGCAGCAGATTGCTGCTGCTGGTGGATTTGTTGATGTGATTTTGGGGTACGCACAACTTTAATACTTTTTGTAGGGCTTGTATGCTAACATCAACAACTTCATTTGGTCCAGGTAATTCATTGGCATCTACTAGGAGCATCTCAGCATTGGTGAGACATACTTTCTTTGCCCTTGTCAACATAAAGCAGTAGCATTTTGCATCAGCAGTTATCATTGGAACCATTGTCTTGGAAAGCTGCATGAAGAAAAAGCTGCAGTAATGACGTCAGGAAATTATCAAAGCATAGATCCCTGTTGTGAATATGCATTACAATTAAACCAATTAATGTGTATTACCCACAATTAATGCGTGTGACATGATTTCCTTAGAGCCGTGAATTCCTTGCAATCAACCTCATTGTGCCACCTCCCTAATGTCCTAAGAGAGATGTGTTTCAACAGTCAACCTGCACATTAAGCTTGTGTTTACAGTGGACCCTCGACTTACAGACTTTTTGAGTTACAGACTTCTCTGGCCACAAAATTTAGGTTCGACTTGCAGCCGGAGAATCGACCTACAGACCAGAAAAAAACCAAATTGGAACAAAAACGGAACAAAAATGGCCGTTTACAGCATTAATCAGTTTTCAATGCATTGTAGCTCAATGGAGACTTGGCCTACAGACTTTTCAACCTGCAGCCACCGTTCCAATACGGATTAATTCCGTAAGTAGAGCATCCACTGTACCTTGCAGTGATCTGCCATAACAAACAAGATTTTTCACCACTTAAGGGAGCACCTCTTCTAAAAACAGGTTAACATAGTGGCCAAAATCTGGTTGCATAATTGCACCTACAGAAGGGTAATGACATCAATGGCAGGTTGAAAATGTTTGTAATCAAACACTTCCTTCTTTTATCCTACAGTTTGCCCCATGTATAAGTAATCAATTTCATTGTGTTGAAACTGGCAGCCGTGGGATGGAAATACGAAATCTTTAATTGCCCAAATGCTTTCTCAGCTAGTAACACCGTCTAGCACAGGAGATTTTCAGTTATTAAATACTTCTTCCTTCCATGTCAAAGCTCTTATAGTCTCCATGCAATGAATCAGATTACATGCAGGTCAGACCAGCCATGAGACAGAAATAGGAAGTCTTTAATTGCAGAAAATCTCTTGCTGCCAGTGACATAATCACCTTTCTGCAGGTGTAACTGACCCAACAAGTTTTTGACCATCATCTAGTTTGATTACTAGGTATCCTGTTCAGGAACAGCCATTGCTAGTGAAAATGCTGTAGCCAGCAATAAGCACTCCTTGCCACTGAGGTCACTTGATGTTCTGGTGACGACTTTGAGTTAATGACTACTTCCAAAGTGCATACGCATTTCATAATGACTAGTAGTAATGAACAGTTTCTTTTGGAACTCTACAGCACTACCACCACAGAAACTAGCAGAAGTCTCCCAGTGCGACTTTTTAATAGCAACCTCTCAATAGGAAGCAGTATCACAGTAGCAGTTCCTGAGGATGCTGTGATATTGAATCAAAAGCCAAGAAGTCAAGGAGACTCAAGAGGGTAGCAATTCATGGAGAAAGTCATCTGATCCAAAATGGCTGCCAAAATATTTGTTCTCCCTTTGGGTTTACACTCTACTCTGGGCAAACAGGAAAGTCCACATACCATTTCTGTCTTTAGGGAAGAGAATTATGCTGGAATATTTACTCTGCAGTCCTTGGGGACATAAGTATAATACAACTATAGAAAAGAACAGGAAAAAAAGAGGTTATTCTCAGTATTGCAGTGGGAAATAGAGAAATGCTTAATGACAGTCCCTATAACCATCTCTAAGGATCATTCAGATGCACAGGGAACTAATACTCAAACCAAGTGGCTGTGCATACACATGAGTGTGCA
Source organism: Pogona vitticeps (assembly GCF_051106095.1). Taxonomy (NCBI): domain Eukaryota; kingdom Metazoa; phylum Chordata; class Lepidosauria; order Squamata; family Agamidae; genus Pogona; species Pogona vitticeps. Next base: position 143,507,971 of record NC_135787.1, on the reverse strand, counting down.
TATGCATGTCTACATGCATGCACACATGTGCACGCATGCACACACACACACAAATCATGCAAAGCAACTGAGCTCATGTTTTTTCTTCCTGCCCATCTATCCCCATCTGCAGTCTCAGGAATCCTAAGGTGAGAACTGTAGCTATGCTCAGAAGGAAAACAGAAGCCTGGGGTGGGGTGGGGGATGGCATGTGGCATCCCAGGCAATCAAAAAGTCCTGGAATTTCATCCAGACAAACTTTCGCTTCACAACAACTCTAGTTGTTCCTGAATGTGTGCAAGAGTTTTTTTAAAATATATTTCTAAACTGGCAGAAAGCAACACCTGTAGCTAAACAAAGACTAAATACAACATTTTATCATAAGATGAATATGCTCCCTTTTCCTCCTTCTGTCCCTTAACTGAAATTATGTGATATTTGCATGAACCCATTATGAATGTACCAAACAGGGTAATGAATGTAAGGCAAGCCTGTTTGTTCACGTTTTTCTGTATGAAAAATTCTGCAGAGAATAGTCATATTACATTAGGAACTATGGTAACTAAAACACAGCAGGCATACAGGTATTCACTACAGGAAATGTAATATTATAAGTAGTCATTTTAAAAAGTTTATAAAATGAGATTCTGGCAGAAGCCTAACCATATTCGCATAAGGTTTCCTCCAAAGGTTTCAGAATGCCCCACAAGCCAGAGATCTTGGCGTTTCACAGGAATTTCAAAGATACTGAAGATGGCAGGTGGAAAATGACAGAGGGGGTGGTTAATCATACACATGTGGATTACCCTTCTGTTTCTGAAAGTTTCCACTCTGTATTCTACCAGCAGTTTTCTATACTGGTTTCCATATTGTTTTGGTATAATTTCACATCATTTGCTCAAGGTATCTTGGCAAGTAAACATGCCCTGAAGGAAAAGCAACTTCAGGCTGGTGGGCAACTTATGGGTCTTTGCTCTTCCTTCTCATAATTCCTTATTTTTAAATTGAACTGGGTCTGGTTGGACCTTCCAACAGAGGGCACCTTCCTGCTCTCAATAAAGTAGGAAATTTGACCAACCTACTTTTACAAAAACATAATGGATAAATATTATAACCCATTGCCAGCATTTCTTAGAAGCCATCTTGGAACAGGATTTCCCCCATTTATTATAACAGCTGAGGTTCCCATTGCTCCTTCTATAGTTAGTAGTCATCAAGTCACTTCCAACTTAAATTCAAGGAGTGGTTCATCACTGACACTTTTGTTGAATTGCCATGGCTGAACAAGGATTTTAAACCCAGTCTCCAGAGTCCTACTCCAACACTCTATCTAGTAGTTCTTATTTCTTATTTCTCTTTCTATGTCTCCTGTAGAGAGGTGTGTATGTGAATTTATATGGCCACTTAACATATTAAATTGCTCTGAGGACGCTGGCTTTAAACCAGCACAAATCTGCATTAATTCTGAAATCTTTTAAATTATTTGGAAAGATGAGGGAAGATGAAATGCAACACTGAATATGAGGCAACATTGGTTGTTGCAGACATATCCAGGGAAGGGCAGTCCTAATTCCTAGAAAGCCCCAGTTTGCTTGCAGCATCATGGCATGAAATGCCAATGTTTAGTAACATCCAGAGCAAACACTGTTCCACAAAAGTATTTTGTTTGATAATTGCTTTTCAATGTTACTTGTTAAAGAACATTTCAGTTATCTTCTCCTGGATTCTCATGTTCAAATCGTTTGAGGCCACAGTTCCTTTAGCAGCAAGTTGAAAATGTGTCAAGAATTGTTGCTAAGTACAGCCATCCCTGACTGTGCTTAACAAATCTCGCTATAGTTCTAGTTGAGAAAAGCATTTTGTTATTGCTGCTTTTAAGCAGAGGTCTTAGAAACTTGACAAAAGTGGCAATGAATGGGTTGACTTTAAATTGCAATTTTAGGAAGCAGAACACTCCTTTGAATATATACATATGAAATTATACAGTTGGTATTTTATTTTCAGCCATGTAGTTAAACATATTTTTTATTACTATTTATCAGAAGAATACTTGAAACTGCCCTTTATCCTTCAGGATAACAAAGAATGCTATACAATCAGCATGACCAAAACAAGCCAGGCAATAATAAAGCACACTCCTGCCAAAGGAAAGTAAAGCAAAAGGCTCATAATGAAATAGTTAAGGGGCAGCTAAAGCAATGCAGTAGGCTAGCCAGCATAGTTCTCTTTAAAATGTCTTGGATCTTTTTTCTTTCTTTCTTTTTAAGTGTCAAAAAGATTGCAAAGTTGATGCTCAATGTATGCCTGAGAGAAGGGAATTCCACAATTAAAGATTGTTCTACATGCTTAGATTTTCCCTCCTAATTGTTTGCACTCAAGGGAAGATACACAGGTATGGATTTTAATAACATCATTCAGTCATATTATGAATTCTTACAAATTTATCACAATGAGTGGTGGGTGGGGAAGCAGCTGATGCAAGTAGAGTAGTGGGCTGATGTTTTCCTCAACCCAGATTGACTGAGAAAGTTCATAGCTTTCAAAGCTCTGATTTTAGACTTTCTTGTTGCTAGCTATATATGATTATATTTAAAGGAATCATCATATATTTTTAAAAGAGCATATTTTTCCTGTTAGCACTAGCTATTATTGCATTTCTCTGAAGCTGTGAGAAAGTAAAGGAATGGAGATGTAATGCCAACAGCAGAATATACATAGTTACATTCCATATTGCTGATCTGGGGCTTTAGTAGCAGGTATATTCAGAAGCTCTTCAGCCCAGCAAAAAAGGTAAAAGGTAAAGGTTGTCCTTGACATTTTCAGTCCAGTCATGTCCGACTTTAGGAGACGGTGCTCATCCCGTTTTCAAACCGTAGAGCCAGCGCTTGTCTGAAGACAGTTTCCGTGGTCACGTGACCAGTGTGACTAGGGAACGCTGTTTTACCTTCCCACTGAGGTGGTACCTATTTATCTACTCGCATTTGCATGCTTTCGAAATGCTAGGTTGGCAAGGAGCTGGGACAAAGCGACGGGAGCTCACTCTGTCATGTGGATTCGATCTTACGATGGCTCGTCTTCTGACCTCGCAGCACAGAGGCTTCTGCAGTTTAGCCCACAGCGCCACCACGTCCCAGCAAGCCATATGTCAAATCCTTGCTGGTACCTCCTAGAATGAAAGACCAAGGAAACTGCCAAGAAAACTACATGCAGCATTGCCTGTTAGCGTAACGGTTATTGGAATTCCTTAATTGTTGCTGTTTTCCCATACTTATGGATGGGTGAAAAATGCTCTGCGGTCTCATTTTATGCAGGTTTACCCCTAGAACCATGGACGGCTCAGTTTAACCTTATGGTACTAAACTAGATACCTGCCTCTTAGGACCGCTATGAGTGCTCTGTTTCTCTCACACATGCCTCGCCCAGATTACAAATGCTTGAAATCTATTTTAGTATTTTTATTTAAAGCTTCCACCCTGTCACTGTGAACTCAGTGGACTTTTCTGAGGGGTAGTGAAGCCTTAGACCACCAGCTGACAGCAAGAACAGAATGTTGCTGGCGTACAGTGGAAAATTTGGTGTTCTGTCTCTCGCCATATAACACAGTTCTTATTCAGAATTAAGAAACATAGGAAAATGCTGTCTATTTATTGTAGCAGTGTGATGTGGTTTGGTGCTGACCTTGTGTCTACTGAAATAAAAGAAAGATTCAATGAGCGAGTAATTAGACAGAGAAAATTTAGTTGTTTCTTGAAATGCAGTAAGGGAGAGATCCAAAAAGAAATTTCTACAAAACCTTTTAGAGCTGGCTTTAATGAGTGCAGGGGTGCTCCTGTTATTATGGACAGAAAAAGAGCCAGAATTTAGAGAAGAAGCAGGAAGGAAGTGAAGCTTAAGAATAGCAATCTACATATGAACCAATAGTTAACAGGGATACAACTTCTATGAAGTTGCACCTGGGAAGTGAGGTTCCCCAGAGGAATTTGCTTTAGTGAATAGCACAGAACAGAGAGAAAAAAGGAAATTTCCAATCTGCACTTATTATGGAGCACCTTGTTATGGAGGCTGTACTGAAGCCATCCAGATTTTCAGGAGGCATGGCTACAATAAATAGAGCTACCTTTAAAAGCTGCAAACAAATTCTTCACCAATTTCCTCCTTGCCCCCCCTCCTTTTTGCCTTCCAGCTGCTGTAGCACACCATTGCTGGCACCAAATCTTTACTATCCCTCCCTCCCTCCCTCCCTCCCCAACTAACTAACTAACTAACTAACTAACTAACTAACTAACTAACTAACTAACTAACTAACTAACTAACTAACTAACTAACTAACTAACTAACAAGATCACATGCCTGAACTGATGTGAATGCATTTAATTCAGAAAAGAGCAGTAGAGGAAGAAAAGTATGAATTAGTGGAGAAAATTCTTGACTGACTTTCATTGACTTTTATCTTGTTTAGTCAATGAAAATAATATTGGTCTGATTGTCCCAGTCCCAGAACATATTCTGCATTATTTGTCAATGTAGCAGTTCCCTGTTAGAAAGACAGGAAGGCAGAGATACCTTAGTCTTTCTAGTTACCTTTCTGTCACCCACTACTGGTGCAGATTTCTTTCCACAAAAGCTGTTCAACTTCTAACAAGTCCAGTCCTATACAACATATGCATAATCAGAAATAAATCCTATTATATTCAATGGGGCACACTCACAGGTAAATGTGCACAGGATTCCAGCTCCAGTGACATCAGGAAAAGGTTAGCTGCTGTTCTTGAAGCTGAATTTCCTTCTGTTTCATATGTTTTCCCAAAACCTTTTCGTGCAACACATATGTTAGCACTTTGTAAAGCAACCAAAAAATTCAAAATTAAAACCAACAGTATTTCATTTTGTTTTAAGTACGTATACTGGAATTGCACTGTATGTTCCGCTCATTCAAGGTACCCCTCACCCCTGTTTCCACTGATTCTACTTCAGCCTCCTTCCATGCCATTCTGAAAAATCCAAGAAGCCTCACAAGGAAAGTGCAATTTGCTACAGAGAAGATGGACTGGAAATGCTCTGGTGTTGCAATAAAACTGCATCCAAGTTTATAGTCTTCTAAAGTTTCTAGTAATGCATGTTTCACAAAGTTGGGCAGAATCTGAACAAAACAAAAATGTCCTTTTAGTTGATAATACACCAAAAATTATATTTTTAAAATATAATTTATAATTGAGTGCTAAAACACGGTAGAAATGTTGGATATTAATAAATTTTAATGTGTAGTTAAGCATGGGCTTTCAAAGAAATAAATCTGAAAACAGAAAGGAATTTTGGTAAAGGTTGCAAAGCAGAATATACTGTAAGTTCTGTTGAGTGCCAGTTTAACTCTAGATTGCTTTTGACTCTAGTTAGCAACTCAACCAGTGAATGCAACTTTTGAACTCATTTTGAACATTATTTTTCCCTTATCATGTGTCATTGCTCCCTGTATTTTATGCTATTCACAAGTAACTAAGAAATCTCACACTCTGTAGTCTTAGCAGTATTTCTTTGTAACCTTTCCCTAGAACTGTACCATACCTTTGATCAGCTTGAAATGGCATATTATAGATTTCTTTTGTTATCTTTTAGCACTGTTTCTCCCTTTTTTTCTCCTCCAGCTACAGTAGGTAGTGAGGCATTAACAGTAAAAGGAACAAATATTAGATAGAATAAGCAGAGGCAGGAAAACTACGGACATTTGAACTGTGTTAAACACACACTGCCCCTATAGTGATGAATAAAGAAAGAAATGTTAACGGTTCCAATCTTTTCCATTCTGAAGTTGCTGCTTTCTTTTCTCATTTTCATCCTGACTACGTTTACCCTAAGGATCTATCACTGTAAAACTTAGAATCCTTTTGAGTACATCAGATGAATTAACAGCCCAGTCTTCCTATTTACTAACAATGTGAGCATCTTCCACAAAATTTCCTTTCTTGCAGAGACCTTCCATTCAGCCAAGAATGCTCATGGCAGAGTAGCTGGACAGTTGCTTGGAGAAGGCAGAGCCCTTCAAGGAGGGGAGGAATCATGGCTAGGTAGGTCATGTGAGACCTAGAATGAATTTTGCAGAAGGAAATCTTATCGTATTTCTTCAGCATACCCTTCTAGCCTGCTCTCATAAAATGCAAGGTTGAGGGGTAGGAACCTGTTCCTCCCAACTGCTGACCAACCCACCTCTGTGACTTTACAAAGGCCTCCTCTTGTGACATTAACGTGACAATATTGTACTACTGCTGCAAGTGAATTTTTCCCAGTTTCATATAACATTAACCAATCATTCTATCAATGACTTCTGCTAGTCTCTTTATTTTGCAGAAATTGTAAAATATTTTCTTCCATTTTCCCATGCAACATTATTTTACCTTGTGGTCATGTTTTATTCAGAAGGAACAGTTTTAATGTGCCAACCACTGAACTATCCAGCTGTTATAGTATTAAGTATATAAACAGTTTTTTGATAATAACAATCTGTGATCAAGCCAGCCCCAACTACACAGGCTGGCTGTGCTCAAGGAAGCATAGTGGTGAATCAAACTGCTGGCTGCCCAACAGGTACCCAATTCACTGAGCTACCCAGACATATTAATATCTTTTACTTATAGCTTGTTGTTGTTCCATGACGTCAAGTAGGTACATATAGTGACCATTATGGGGTTTCCAAGGTAGGTGAGATATTTAAGGGATGGTTTTATCAGTTCCACTCCTCCACAGTTTCTACGACCAAATAGGGATTCCTATTTGGGATTCCAGAGCCGTAGTCAATCACTCTATCCACTATGCCATACTGGGAACTTCTTATAGCTTAGTTAAAGCTTAAAATTAAAGATACATTTTACAAATACAGAATTCGGGGAGAGAACAGGGCTTGAGAACATGGCTCTATCCAGATGTTGTTGGGCTACTGGCATAATCTTTCACCATTGACCATTTTGGCTGGTAGAATTCGGAGCATAACAACATCTGGAGGGCAGCAACATGTGGTCCATGACATGAGGTGAGAGGAACACAGTCTAACAACTAAGGCTGCATAATTATCTTTTCCCCTTTGGGGTAAATCAAAATGCATGTTTTTATATGGCAGTCATCATAAATATTCACCTTGTCAAAAGATGAAGGAAAAGCTTCCAGACAGCAGATTCACAGAACTATAAGTCAAAAGACATGGTATAGTAGTTCCATCTTTTCTTCCTTAGACAAAACATGCTAGTGCAATATGAGATAGCCACAAATGAAAATTGAGGATACTCCTTCTCTTAAAATTATGAGGCAAAGTAATTGCATAATAAAACCTCATATGGAAGCACACCTAGTACACACCCTCCAAACATTTGGCAGTGGATTCTTGGTTTAAATGATATAAACAAACTAGTACTGCAGTAACCAAGGGAACTGGGTATTTCAGAGAAGCTTATAAAAGAATCATACTACTTCCCAGTTAAAATTGCCTGGAATAACAAGAAAAAATGTGTATCTTTGTGAATGTCTGCTTTTATAATATTGCAAGATGTATACAGTGGTGCCTCGACCTACAAATGTCCCGACTTACGACCATTTCAAATTACGACCAGCTCCGGCCACAAAATTTTGCTTAACCTGCAGTCCGAGCTCTGAGTTACAACCAAAAGAAGGCAGGAAAAAAAGGCGGGGAATTCAAATTGCTAACCATTGATAAGCGAAGAGACTGCTTCTTTGTAGCTCTTTCGCCCCAGCAGTTAGAGTGAGTGTGATCAGAGGAGGCTTCAGACTGCCTGGCAAGGTAAGGTGCTGCTTTCTGCTTTGTAAAAAATGTTCTAGGTGGGTTTTGCAGCGTTGTTTTGGGCTGGGTGGTGGGATTATGTTTCTATGCTGTGATGGGTCTTGGGGGATTTTGTTTGCTTTATGTTTTTTTCCCCCATTTCCAATGGGTCTCGGGGGGTTGTTTGCTTTTTGGGTTTCCCCCATTTCCGATGGGTTTTGGGGGGGTTGCTTGCTTTTTGGGTCCCCCCCATTTCTGATGGGTCTTGTGGGATTTGGTTGCTTTTTTGGGGGGTTTCCATTTCCGGTGGGTCTTGGGGGTTTGTTTGCTTTTTGTCCCTCCCCATTTCCAATGGGTCTTGCACGCTTTGCTTGCTTTCTGCTTTTTTTTTTTTTTTTGCATTTCCAATTTGTCTTGTACGCTTTGCTTGCTTTTCTCTCCCCCCCCCCCTTCAGCCAGAATGGATTAATCATGTTTCCGATGGGTCTTGCAGCGGGTTGTTGTTGTTTTTTGGTGATTTTTTCCTTTGGCAGGAACAGATTAATTGCATTTCAATGCATTCCTATGGGAAATCATGCTTTGACTTGCAACCATTTCGAGTTATGACTGGAGTTCTGGAACCAATTAAGTTTTTAAGTCGAGGTACCACTGTAAACCTAGACAGCTCGAGATTGTTTTGGTTTTGCAAATGGAGTCTGTTTTTAGCCTACAGTGCTATTTGCATTCACTAGGTAACAAATTTCTCTAACCTTCCCTAGAAATAATGTTCCAGGCAAGGGGTCCAAACAGGACAAGTAAATAAGGGAATAAATTACTTTTAAAGATTAAGATTCCAAGCGCTAATATTAGGAAAGTTGAATAAATTGCCTGGAGAGAGAGAGAGAGAGAGACAGAGAGAGAGAGAATGGATTATGCCAGTAAACAAACAAACACCAAAACCAAACAAAAACACCACTCAAAAACCAAAACTAAAAAAACTGGCACTTTAGATCTATTACTTCATTGGCACACTTAGTGTATTAATAGGCATTAGACTAGGTACAAAATAGAAGGTACCGTATTTTTCCATGTATACCAACCCCCCCAATGTATAAGACGACCTTCAATTGTGACCCTTGCCAGAGGTGGAGGAGCAGTCAATGAGCAGCAGTGAGGGGTGGTCCTGCTCCACCTCTTCTTGCTTCTGATGCCCAATCGCCTCTTCCAGCGCCAGTGCCCACCTCCAGCTCACGCCTTGTTCCCTGCCTGAAGGGAGCCCGCAAGTGGTGCTGGGGGAGGTGATCTGATGGCGGCGGCAGCAGTCAATGGGTAGCTGAAAGAGGCAGCTGAGCACAACTGCTCCTTCACCTCAACCTCCTTCTCTCATTCTTCTAATGATTTTAGGGAAAAGTGTCATTTTATACACAGAAAAATACGGTATGTTAGTGTAGTGCTGAAGAGAAAGAAATCGATCTTCCTTGTTATTATGGCACTCACATTATTTTTAATAATCAGATTATGACTTCTAACAAGAGTACTGCATCGTGACTATTTGACAACTGCCATTTGAAAGCAGAAGGAATTCCGGCTGATATTTAAAAAGAGAGAGCTGAGGATCCTTCAACTGAAAACAGTTCTCTCACTATTCAAATATGCAACTATAGGAAACGATTTTTAAAGTTTTATACTTTGCGACATTATCCCCCCCCCCCGCCCGCCCTTCCAAAGCATTGGGTTGCCTTTAACTAATATCCCATAAAGACATTAGAATTCCACATAAGGGGTAGAAAGAGAATTTTAAAGTAAAATTAGTAGCAACAGATGTGTCCTGTTAGGATGATAATCAAACCGCTGTGCATTTTCAGTTCTCCAACATTCCTTTTAATTATGAAGATGATGGTTTTGCAAAATTTTGGCAGAGTCAGAAGCACTGAAATGCATAAGATGGGAAGCAGGTGACTAAGAATTTTAAGCAAGAGCTTCTATTCAGTTGAAATAAATAATAATCATATGAAGAGTTAAAGGGTTTTTTAAAAAATTAGCTGATGAAGAGACAGTTGGCGGAATGCCCAAGTCATGCCTGTCCGTCATATGGAACTCTAGGGCAGGAGCCTATGGCAGGACAGGAGGGGTGGAGTCAGGAGAACAGTTGGAGACTGAGGGGGTTAGAGAGAGAAGAGTTTTGAAGGGTTAAGACAGAGATTGAATAGTTGGTGTGCGTTAGAGAATAGAGAAGAGATAAAAGTAAGAGAAAATAGATGGACAGGCATAAGATGTTGTTACAGTGGTTAATGTGAATGAATACAAAGAAGCAAACGTGTAACCCTATCCAAGTTTAATGAGTGAACAATAAAAGAACATCTATGACTTTACTTCTGTGATTTACTAATCAAACCATAAATAAACCTGTTAGATTTGGCAGCCCGGGTCTAAGAAACTTATTTGGTACAGCGTGAATACAGATCCACTGGTGGCAGCGTGTAAAGGGAGAAAATCGTGTCCAAGGGTGGACCTGTGTTTGAGGGGAAACAAACAGGGGGCACTGGGGTGTGTGTGCGCGCGCCAGGAATCAGCTGGACAAGTTGCCTAGAGAGGAAGATATATTTTCTGTAGACTAGAGCAGGGGTCTCCAGACTTTTCATCAGGAGGGCCACATCATATATGCTCCACTTTTGATGGCTGAGGACAGGTGTGCATACACACACGTACATCCGTGCGTGTGCACTCTCGCCTGTCTGCATGCCTGCTTGCCTGCACTCTTGCACCCATGCACGCACGCCAGCCAGATAAAAAGGCAAGGTGGTCCAGATGTGGCCTGCGGGCTGTAGTATGCAGACCCCTGGACTAGAGCAACCCTTCATAACAATCAAATTATTTTATTACATACAAACTGGCGACACCTTAGGACTGTGGATACGTTGGCAAAACCTTTGAGGATAATACTACGCAAATGGAACTAGTGTTTTTAAAAACCATATAAAATCCAACTTCAGATGATTCCTCTAACAAAAATGTCGATTTATTCTTCTTTTAAAAGGGAAAAACCAGGAATTATTCTTCAGCTGAAAATGGACAACCTCCTTTAAAATTATTAAAAGTTACTTAATTGAGTTCTGCAAGACTAAATACCATGGGGGGAAATCTTTTTTTTTAATTACAGGAAAGAAGAGAAGTAAGAAAGATACTGTACTTATTTAGTATTCATTTCTTTTTTCATTTTCTTCACATAATGTTAGTAAAGCTCATTTCCCCATCCAGGTATTACACAAACTAATTCAAAAGTCATTTAGGATGGTAACGAGAAGTCCCTCACACATGATATTAGAAAATATGGAAAGTCAGGTGGGTTTGAACTCTCTGAAGTGTTGAGTTCACTCTACAATCTATTGTAAAATATCATGTTTCAACTTTATGAATTCCTTAATATTTCCTCCCAGTCATTCAAATTAAATTATGAAACAAAATGGCATTAATGATTGTTTTATATCATGCATTGTATTTGGATAACACAAAATTCTTTCAAATAAACATATCCAGTATGTTTTTAGTTCAAACAAAATTAGTTGGAATATTTGTATTTTCAACTTAATAGCAGAAGGAAGTCTACACCCAGAAATAATTTCAATGAGATCATTCATTCATTCATTCATTCATTCATTCATTCATTCATTCATTCAATTGGATTGTGACCTAAAAGGGGACAAAATCTGAATTATGGCTTATTAATTTGTCCCCCTCCCTTTTTTTTGTTGTTGTTGCTGCTTTGTTTTGGCCAACAATATGGCCCCATTCTGAGAGTTACATTTTCCTGTGATTCCAGGCAAACCTAACAGCAGGAGAAGGGAAACAAGTTAATATTCAAACAATGGATCCAAACACTTTTAATGTGCATGTCTCTGCAGTCTAACATGTGGCTTTGGGAGGGTTGCCACCACTCAGCTTATTATTTTGTCCAGAAGTTACCATGAGCCTTCTGTTGTGACTCAGCAATATCTTGAGTTTCTACTCCTTCTCAAAGGTAAACATTTATTCAAGTGTACAGTGGTGCCTTGACTTAGGACCATAATCCGTTCCATAAGATGGCCGTAACTCGAAATGGTCATAAGTCGAAGCCCCATTTCCCATAGGAATACACTGAAACCCCATTAATCCATTCTGGCAAATAAAAAATAAAAAATAAAAAAACATGCACAAACAAACCGAGCAAGCCCCATCGGAATGCGATGGGGCTGAAAAATATTCATAAAAACCACCCTCCCACACACATGTGAAGGGGTTTTTAAAAAATCACAAAAAATATCTCCCCACACAGCCAGCCCCATCGGAACATGATGGGGCTGAAATTTTTTTTTTTAAAAAGAACACTCTCCCACACAGCCAGCCCCATCAGAATGTGTTGGGGCTGGGGGAAAAAACCCACTCCCACACACAGCCAGTCCCATCAGAACACAATGGGGCTGAAAAAAAAAACACCACACCAAAAAACATCACAGTACAGAAACATACCCCCCCCCAAACCCACCCTGCAAACAAAGTAAATGTACTTACTCAGGAGCAGAAAGCAGCACCTTACCAGGCAGTCGAAAGCCTCCTCCGACACACACACTCTAACTGTTGGGGTGAAAGAGCTACAAAGATGCTCTTTGCCGCCCAATGTTTAGTACCTACATTTGAATTCCCTGCCTTTTCCCCCTGCCTCTTTTTTGTTTGCAACTCGAAGCTCCAGCTGCAAGTTGAAGCAAAATTTTGCAGCGGGAGCTGGTCGCAACTCGAAATGGTCATATGTCGGGACGGTTGTAAATTGAGGCACCACTGTAAATTGCAAATTTACTCAAAATAGGGGTGCAATTCTAGGCATATACTCCTTAGGAAGAAGATCTATTGAAGTGGATCATGCTTGAGATAGTACTGGAAACATAAAATCATCTTCAATAGAGATCAGCAGCAGATGTTTGAGGACGTAGCAAATAATTCTGACATCATCACTTTTGGGACGAAAATGAACAAGATAATATGCCTACAGAATCTTCTTCAATGCTAGCAGGATAAGGAGTTTGGAAGTATCTTGCTTCTCTAATTTATTAATTGTTCAGAGTTACCTCTTGCAGTAAAATGTCAGGACAAAATTACTTATTTGCCTATAATGGTCATGGGAATAATTCATGACTTTTCATTGGAATAAGAATGGAGTAGCTGCATGGTACTGATTAGTGACTGTGATGAGGTGTTTGACTTTGAGCAATGGGTGTGGAAAGGAAGAAAGATTAGAAGGGCGTTTCATTTTCTGCTGCTGCCTAGCCTGCCCCTCTTTGTGGACAAGGTGTTGTGATCCTAAGACAAGACAGGAGAGGGTTAGAGCAAATAACTAGGTACTTAGCAGCAAAGTTAGATCTAAAGTATGAATAGAGGAAGGAGAGAAGTAAATTGATGCAGGGAGAGACTGAGGGGTGGTAGGTAGTCCTGGCTGCAGGCTGGCCAAATAAAAAGGAACCATTGTCTGCCTCTGTGGGCTATTTCCATTTGCAGGCTCACCAAACACTTTCCCAGTATGACAAAGAAGAATTTTTAGGTTTTTTTTATTTCTCCCTTCTTTCTCTCTCATTCTCTCCCATTCCTGCCTTTATCTTCCTTTTTTCCATCTCCTAAACTATATTCCAAAGCAATTTACAAAAGGACAATCCTGAAACATTACCCCTAAACATCCAAAGTGAGAAGGGTGGCTTGTTGTTTGAGGTTATAATGAATATTGAAACTCATCCTGGGAGTAATAAGTCTCAGTTCCACTATCCAGTGATAGCTGCTTATGGCATGGAAACAGTTTTTGTCATCTTGGCAGATGACCCACATTAGAACTGGACTGGTGGAGTGGGTCTCTCTTCGTTCTGCTGGATTTCTCTGTGATATTTGATACCCATGGTTTTCTTCTGGGTTGCCTCACTAGGATGATGCTTGGAGGCACTGTCTTGCAGTGGTTCTTCTACTTCCTAGATGGGAGAACTCAAAATTGGTGCTGGGGGACTCCTGTTCAACACCCTCACCTTTGGCCTGTGGGACTGTCAAGGAACTGGGATCATTATTTCAGTTGCCCTTTTGAAATATGGGCCTTTTAACTTGTGCCTGTGACAAGTTAACTAAGAAAAGGGGAAGAACATTCATGTTGTTAATTGACAGTCCAGAACACCTATGCCTTATCACTGTGAGAAGGAAAACTCAAGGCCAGAGCTTGCTCCTTAGTACAAAGCTAATTAGGAATAATAGTTTCAGCTGAAGGGAGCAGAGGAGAAGTTACTCTCTTTTCGAGAAAGTTCAGGGCAATTTGACACCTGATTGGTGGACTTTCTCAAAGGCCCTAGAAACTGACATATTGGGTAGAAAAAATGGGAAGAGGAGTTACTTAGTTTAGCTTATTTACCTCTTAGGAGAAGACTATTTTCATCTGCTGTCTGATCTGTACATGCTCTGGAACTATGTTAAAATTCTGTCAAAATATGAATAGTGCTTAGGATAGCTAGTTTTTTATTTTCTTGTGGGACTGTTCTAGATTTGTTCTTGCCTCAGACTTTTTTGAATGTGTATTTGCTCCACAACTTTTTGACCACTCCTGTAATTTTTGAAAATGTTTGGAAACTTTGTTCTTTTTTTACCTATTTTTAGCAGCTTTAATAAAATCTAGAATTTTATGGCTATTTGATTATATTGGAGTAAAGATGGTTGTTAGGACTCAATGGTACCTATGCATTTTTGAGGTATCTTGCAGGGTTGACATGAGAACTAAAGCACTTAAGCTGGCCTTTGGCTAGATGGGTAGTATAAAAATCAATCTATCAAACAAACAAACAAACAAACAAAGCTTGTGGATTGTTAACTGGAGCACTGCTTAGTGTGAGTGACTTAAGGTGCTGGGAGAGTAACCAGCAAGATTTTCACCAGCCATCAGCAAATTTGGCCCTGAAGCTACCCACATCAGGTAAGTCCGAGCAGTGTGGCTGAGTGGTTAGTATGGGCTCTCTGGCCTATCATAATCATGACAGGCATCCTTCAGGGTTCTGTCCTGTCCTTGACAATATTTAACATCTACATGAAACCATTGGGAGAGGCTGACCAAAGTTTTAGGTTCCGTGAGTATGCTATATTCAAAGCTGCCTTGAACAATTGAATATCCAGGATGATATTTGCAATATTATTTTTAATTTTTCATAGATCTACCTGAATCACTCGTTCTAGCTAGGAGGGGTGGCTGAGGGGCCTAACGCCGAGGGAGGCCTGGAGAGAAAGAACAAGAAACCGGGCCTTCTCGGCAGTGGCCCCTCGCCTTTGGACAGTCTCCCCTCCGAGATCTGCCTGGCTCCCTCGCTAGGTGTTTTAAAGAGCCAACTTAAGACCTGGCTCTTTAGGCAGTCCTTCCCTCCCGTCCCCACTTGATTTTGTTTTCCATCTTGAATGATATCATTATTGCTATTTAAATTGTCGTTTTAACTTACTATATTGCTTTGACTATTTTTATTGCAAGCCACCCAGAGCAGACGTAGTCTAAATGGGCGGGGTATAAATTTAATAAATAAATAAAATAGATAAATATTTTCTATGAATTTTAAATCTTTATAGATTTTGTGTATGGCCATATTGTTTGAATATACGTTGTTATGTGGAGTCTTGTGGTTTTACATTTTAACCTAAAAACTGCTCATAGTAGTTATTTTACTAATAGGGTGATATATAAATCAAATAAATAAATAAATACATAAATAATTAAGGAATTAAACACACACACACACACACAACAGGGTCACAGTGTGCCAGAGAATTAGAAAAATAATTCTGAAAGAGAAGCAGCAACTGCACCTTTAAACTAATGCTAGCAATAATGATCTAAACAAATTAGTAAATGTTGCAGCCAGTTCCTTTAAAAAATAATAATTAATTAATTAATTAATTAATAATTAATTAATTAATTAATACCCCGCCCATCTAGAAAGAAGTCTACTCTGGGTGGCTAACAATAATAGACAGAATAAAAACAATATAATAAAATAAAATAAAAACCCAGCAGTAATATAGTTCAAGATGGAAAAAAATATTCAAGTGATGACAATCAATGCTGAAACAAACGGGCAGCCAATGCAAGGCAGCCAGTGTGGGGGAGATATGCTGATGTTTTCTCATCCCACTGAGAAGTCTGGCCACCACATTCTGCACCATTTGAAGTTTCCGCATCAATCTCAAAGGTATCCTCACGTACAGCACATTACAGTAGTCTAATCTCAAGACTACAAGCGCATGGACCAGAGTGGTGAGGGCCCCGCCATCAAGATAGGGATGCAGCTGGGCAATCCACCACAGATGGAAATAGGCAGAGCAAACCACTGACACCACCTGGGTTTCCATGGTGAGCACAGGATCCAGATGGCTCCCCAACCTCACTCTTCGCGGTGAGAGTCACTCCCCCAAAAGAGAGGGAGTTTCCCAAACCACCGATGGAGGGGCCACCCACCCTTAGGACCTCCGTCTTGTCCGGGTTCAGCCTCAGTCCATTCTCCTGCATCCATTGCAGTACAACCTCCAGGCAGCGCTGAAGGGACGGAATGGCATCCACTGTGGTTAGAGAAAAGGAGATGTAGAGCTGGGTGTCATCAGCATACTGATGGCAGTACACTGATGACACCCAGCTCTACATCTCCTTTTCTCCAACCACATTACATTATTCCAAGTAATGGTATAAGATAATATCCAATCTAAAATGGTTTATTTCGGGGGCTCTTTTCTGGAAAGCTGTTTCATATGCATACTGTACATTTGTCAGGATTAGATGAGCAAAGCAGGTGAAGAACAGAGGCTAATTCTGAGGATCTTCAGTATGAGTAGAATCAAAGGACTGTGGAGTCACTTCTGTATGGGGCTTAAAAATACTAATTGAGGTTTCCTGTTCTTTTCTCAGCACATTATCTAATTGTAAAATATTTGTTTTGGTGATAATATTGCTGTAATTTGAAAATTTTGATTATTTGAATGTTGCAAAGTGAACCACAATAATTGATCTTTCTTGAAGGAACAGCAGAAAATGCCAGGACTATAGTGTGGAAAGAACTACCCACCTCTTAAACATAGATGGAATCCCAGAAAAGTTGAGCCTCTAATTACATGGAGAACTGGGTTACTTGGAAGTCTCTAGACTACAGACTGGAGCCATCAGAATCAATGGGAACCTCAGAAAAGGCGGGTTTGCACTGAAGCAGTACTTTACAGGTGCAGAGGAGAACTCACAACTTCACACCTGTGTCAGTGTATTCTCTGCCCCTCAACATGTACTATGGAAGACTTGGTGTTAGCTGCCCCAAATGCTCTTGATGTTGTCTATCATTGGGTGAAAATTAACTGATATATTTCTGGATTGTACTTGGGTGCTTCTGACATAAACAAAGAAGACCTTCTATTCTGACACTACCACTTTCATCATCTGTTTCCTATGCTGCTATTCTAACACACACAATCAAAACTGTGATTCCTAGGTTTTCCTGAATGGCTATTTAGCATTTTACTCTTCTAAAATGTTGGTCAGTTTCAGTTTAGTTTCTCAGAATGCCGATACTAATTCGTGTGTTTCCTACACAGGCACAGTTACATCACCTGCATGCATGAATTAGGTACAGTGTCCCCAAAATAAAGGAAAATGTGACCTTTGAAACTGGATTGTGAAAGCTGAGTTCTGGGATGGTATCACAATCCTGTTTAGTATGCACAAAAAGAAATGATCAGAACATATTCTCAAAGTGTTTTGTGGTAAATGGGTATATCTTTAAACACACAGTTGAACTTAATACTTCTGAGAATTAGGATAGTTCGTACCTTGTGGAAACTATGTGACACCCTAAATCTACTGGAATACGCTTTCTCATGCCATTATACAAAAACAAGACCAGTTCCACAATTAGCAATGAAATGACTGTTACGTTTAAAATTCATAGCCTTCTTCCGGAGAAAAGAGGTTTTGTTGCAATGCCCTCTTATGTATATTCACTAATCAACTCTCTTCCACAAAATCATTTGTTAATGGTTCGAAGTGTTTGACAACCTTGTCTGCACACTTCCATGTAAATATAAATACAAATAAAACCAGGCGGCACTGATGGAGCGCTCAAGGTCAACAGGTATCCAAAGGCACCGTTGCTGGGGGGTTACCTCCCCTTCCCGTCTCGAGGCTACCAGCAGCAGATTGTCTGCTGCTACCGGACCAGACGCATCCTTACGCGCACACGCGGACACATGGCGCAACGAGGTAAAGAACTGTGTTTTTTTTTTTAATTCACAACTTTTACAGATATCGTTTCTGCAAAAGCCGCCGCCGGCCCGCCTTCTTCCAGGCCAGCGAGGTCGAAGTAACATTTGGCTACTTATGGGGAGGGGTGTGTTGGCTCTTCCCCGGCCCGCCGCCGGCCCGCCCGCTGCCTCCTGTCCGCGTCACAAGCGATCGATCTGTGTGCGTAACGTTCCCCACCGGCCGGGGACAGCCTCCCGCTGGCGCCAGGCACCCTCGCGCCTTGCCAACTGGGCAACAGCCGGGACGGCGGGCGAGGGAAACTCTGCTCGCGTGAGCGCAGCCGCCGGAGGGGTTGTAAAAGGAGGTGCGCTCGCTTTCCTGGTGCTCCTCCTCCTCCGCGTTCGTTGACTCGGAGCTGGCCTGCCTTCCTCGGAGCTTGGCGCGGCGCTCGCGTTTGGCCCCTTTCCTCTTTCTGCCAAAGGGGCGGGTTGGAAGAGAGGGAGGAAACGAGCGCCTTGGTGGCTCCCGCCTAGTCTCGTCCCCCCTTCCCCCCCCCGGCTCCGCCTTTGAAGTTTTCGGCCACTCCACTTGAAGGGAGATCGATTACAGAGGAACAACAGGCACAAAGAATCGGCAGCCACTTTCCCACGATCGGAGCGCGGCCGCTCCCGCTCCGACCGAAGCACTTCGCCCCCCTGCTTCAAGAGCATCTGCCCCGCGATGGTTAAATAAAATCCTCCATCAAAAACCGCTACTATTTGTAACTTCAAAGGGACGGGTGGCCAAATATTTCCATCTTTAATGTTACAGTATTTTGAAATATCTTTGACTATCGCGGCGGTTGATTCTTTGGGAACCGGGCGGAAAAGCTGAGCACTTCTCGGGGGCGTGTTTGTTTCTCGGCGGCATTCAACGCGCACCAGCCGAGAGACCATCCTAAAACGCCCGGAAGCTGAACAACGTTACGCGAAACACCACAGGCCAGCCCTGCCTCCTTTTCCCGTCGCGTTCCTCGAGGCTCAGCGTCACGTGGGGGCAACAAAACAAACACACACACACACAAACACACACACACACATTCATTTCATTCATGCCGGGCGCGCACTCCGCTAAGGGGAGGGGCCTCGAGTGGGGGGGACGGACGGTCGGCCCTGCCGTCTGCCTGCTTTGAAGTCGGGAACGAGTTCGCCTTGCTGGCACTCGGCAAGCGGACTCCTTTTGTGTCACGGAGGGGCGGCTGGGGCGCAGGACTGGCGGGAAACAGGCAGGGAAAGGAAATGCACCGGCAGCCGCGAAGCCCTTTCCTCACGGCGGGACTCGCCCCCCCCCGGTGACCTACCGCCGCCCGCCCAGACTTATTTTCTCCATTAACCACTGGGCGACTGCTTCCTAAGCGAAACAGTAAATCCTTCCCCCAAGAGAGGGGGGAGCGTTGGAGAAAGCAGCCGCGTACGACGGCCCCGGTGAGCTTTAAACCAGGCCAAGCAGATCCGAACGGAATGAGTTAGATGCCCGCTTGACATCGCCTTGATTGGGTTGGAACTTGGAATTAAAGAATCGATTCAAAACTGGCTTACATTCTTTATTTAAACTTTTACCATACCTGTCACGAAGAGTCGGACACGACTTAACGACCAAACAACAACAACAAAATACCTGTCCACCAAAAATCAGTAAATACATTTTAAAGGAGCACTCAAGGCAGCTGGTTATAAAATACAGAATAAGCACGAGATCTTGATTTAAAACAAAACAAAACAAAAAGCCAGTACAGATGTTTATTTATTTCATAGATTTCTGTACTGCCCCATTAGTGCAAGGCACTATTCCGGGCAGTTCACAAAACAGATGAAATAGAACAGAAATAACAATAAAATTATAAGAGTAATAAACTCAAAAACAAACCATACTGGTTACAACATTACAAAGCCAAGACAGCACAAACGTTACCCATCATAGGGCGGGAAGGCCAAGTGGCAAATGCATATGAGGTTGCTTGCTGTCAAAAGCCTAATGAAGAAGTGCATCTTTCTTAAGCAACTTGAAGGTAGGCAGGGAGCGGACCAGGCACAGCTTGACTGGGAGCCAGTTCTACAGGACTGGTGCCACAGCCAAGAAGGGCCAACTTCTAGGTCATGTTTTCCTGGCCTCCTTCGGTGTGGACACCCAGAGGAACATGGTCTGGGAGGGCCTGGAGGTGCAGGTGGAGGACCTTGGGGAAAGACCCTCCAAGAAGTAATGTGATCCCAAACCGTGGTGCGCTTTATAGGTGGAAACATTGAACTTGACCCAGGACATCACAAGTAGCCCGTGCAAGAGAGCCAAAACTGGGGAGAGGGGGTCAAAATTTACTCTCACCGCATTTTCAAGCTGCTCAGTCTCTGGGTCAGCTTCAAGGGAATCCCCATGTACAGCGTGTTACATTAAAACATACTAAAATGCATTAAATTCATGAAAAGCACAACAAAAGACCTCGGCAAGTCCATAGGGTGTAGTCCCTAACAACACTTGTGCCAGCCTCTCCTGTCCCTTCGGCATTGCAGAAGGCATCCTGCTGGCTCAGGGCAGGGCAGCCAAGGCAGCCCCTCCCCGTCTTACTCACCCAAGTCAAGCTACACAGCAGGCAAAGTATCCCCTATCATTCTAACAGGATGAGGACAATGACAACAACAACAACAACTTAAATAACAATTTCCTCTCCTCTGATGAGACCCCTCCCCCAGACTGAAGTGAATCCATAGTCTCCCTCTACTTAATAGTCAGTCCAAGTGCTCCTCCATTGGATTTTTTTGTTCCGAAAACTAACCCTGGGCTGCCGATAGGCGCTCTGTAAACCAAAGCCTCTGGCCTGTCCGTCAGGTCTTCTCAGGCAATATAGATGGTTGGATGAAGGCCAGATATTCTCCCAGGGCACCCAGACGCCCATCTAAATAAAAAAAGAAAAGGTGAAGCTGGTGTAGGGGGTTAGAACATTGAAATGGGACTTGTGATATCTATGTTCAAATCCTCACTGGGCCATGAAACTTACTTAGTAACCTTAAGCTAGTTATTTTATAGCAGAACAGTGATGGAGTGACTTGAGTGGTAGGGAAGGCCCTAGAGAATGACCTCATGGGTAGGGTGCTGGGGGTCAGAGTGGTAGAGAGGGCACGTTTGTGTAGATGTGTGGGGGATGAATAAGTGTTCACAGTTCTGTGTATAAATGGAGGACCGCATCTATATAAGACAGCGGAAGTGCAGACAGCCCCGCCTCGTGGGGAGGTACACAAAGGGAGGTTCTTCATACAAGTGAAACTCTCTCTCTCTCTCTCTGCATGTGTTTAGAACATGGGATTTATATGCATGATTTGAGACTGATGCTGCTATTATTTTCTAAAATTAATAAAGTGGAATGGATTAACATTAAAGAGGAATTAATTAGATTGCCTTTCAATGATATCCATACAGAACCATGAAGGCTTATAAAATGAGTGTGGTTTTTTACTAAAAGCATCCAACACAGCAGCCCTCTCTCTCTCTCTCTCTCTCTCTCTCTCTCTGTGTGTGTGTGTGTGTGTGTGTGTGTGTGACTTATGACACTCATTCCACCAGTATTTAAAAGATTGGGAAGTTCTGCTTATACTTAACTTAGACTGAGGCACAATCAAATACAGCGGGATTTGCTACAGTTATAGTATGGATTGACTGACAATTTTTTAAAAAAATTCTGATCACATGAGACAAAGGTCAATTTGAATCACTCTGGCCCTTTGTGCTCCCAATGCAGCTTTTTAGTTCTGCCACTGCAGTCTTCTGCTTTTTCCAAGCTGGAACAATCTGAATCAACCTTTTTCCTGTGTGATCAGTTGATTTGTTCTTGTAAAGATGGAGGTGTTGTCTGTGGGGGCATTCTGGTGATACAGGAATTTGGAGCATGATGCTCAGCAACATGGGAACAATCAAGTCCTTGTTCTTTCCCTCTAATCCTCCAGATTTTTTTTTAATGTACATATATGAAATTAGTACTAGGATCAATTTACCACCAGTAATGATATACAGTACTAGTTTAGTATTAGATCACCTCTGAAAAAGAAAAAAAAATCTAATACAGTACAGTAATTACAAACAAAACAGAAACAAATCACACAAAATAAAAAAAATGTTAATGTGGTATTTCTAACCATGTGCATGTGCTAAGGTGTGTCCTTTTAATAGCCACCCAGTAGTCTAATCACTAGTTGGGTGGGATATAAATAAATAAATAAATGCTGTTTCTAATGACACCTTTAGCTTTACATGTAGTTTGACAATGTATAACCAAAATGGGACAAAAAAAACCCAGAGAAAACACATGTCGATCCACTGAAAAAATGTTATTATGCACGTTTCTGCAACATTCGTTATGACCAGCCAAAGCAATTGTAATCATTACTGGTAAAAAAAAATAATAACTGCCTAGGGATCCGTATTCATCTCAGTCTCTGTTGGCAATGTCCAGATACAAATCTTAGTATTTATATACCTACACATCCTTCATTTTGTGGGATTCCAGAACATAGTTAGAGCACACAAGGTGCCTTGATTTGAGACATGTAATATGCCCTGCATGTTCAGGCTAGTTGTTTTCCTTGGAAGAGCACAAAGATCTAAATGCTGGCTGAGCTCACTATCTTATAGCGCCATACCATAACTAATATGGGTTGGTGTTATGAGAGTGTAGAATAATATAGTATAAAGATTTCGTTGCCTTTGAAACAAAACATCTTTTAAAAAAGCTGTGGGGCATTTTATGTAGAACAGTATTTTTGGATTTTTCTAGAGTTTTAGTTTGAGGCTTTGTCTGTAATGTTCTCCTTAACTTTTTTGATCCTGCCTTTCTTTCTGCCTGATTTTATTTCAGTACATCCAGCTTTCCCCTATTTGATGCCTTGCAGGTGCGCTGGACTCCAATTTTCATCATCCTTGCTCAGTTCAACCAATGGCTGTGCTGGTTGGAAATGCATTACAGTGCATCCAAAGAATATGAGGTTAGGAAGGCTATTTGGGATCCTTAAAATGCCATGGAAAATTATCTGGCAAAAACGCTCACCTGCACTGTGGTCACAGTCTGACTCAGACCAGAAGCATGATTAATCTGATATTGTATCCCATGCTGAATTTATTATGGATTTCCCTTCCTCCCACAGTCTCTGGCTTTTGTAACATTTTGCTCAACGAAGAGATCTGGAGATCTTTAAAGATTTTTTTTTTTTGCTATGTTGGTTATTTATTAATATGTAACCCAACACCTGTGTTGGGTTATGGTGACTGCTTCGTGGCGGGTCCCAGGTTCTGAAATTCACTTCCAAAGGTGGCTAAATTTGCTGCCTCCTTGATAGCCTCCTGCTGTTGCTCCTGGCTGGAGTTAGTTCTCTCCCCCCCTTTGAACAGGCAAAGACTTTTTTGTTCCATCAGGCATTCTATTATTGTCTAGCTACTAGGGAAAGAGATTTTACTGTGGTTAAATGGTGCCTTTAACTGCTTTTCAGTTTAATCATGTTTTAATTTTATTGTTTATTTAGCCATGTTGCAAAATGATGACCTTTTCTGTGTTTTTACTTGTGTTTTACCTCTTTTTTAAAAATCTATTTTTATCAGCATCTGTTTTAACTGTTTTCATCTTCCTTGGGTCCCAGTTCTGGGAGAAAGCTATGGTAATATAAATAAATAAGTAAATAAGTAAATAAATAAGTAAGTAAATAAATAAATACAAATAAAAATTAAAAATTAAAAATTAAAAAAATACAAATACAAATACAAATACAAATACAAATACAAATACAAATACAAATACAAATACAAATACAAATAATAATAATAATAATAATAATAATAATAATAATAATAATAATAATAATAATAATAATAATAATAATAATAATAATAATAATAATAATAATAATGAGAGGAAAGAAGAAAAAAGAAAGGAAAACAATGGAACATCTAATTTTTAATTTTACTGGTGCTCATCTCATTCCACTGAAGGTATAGTTTATACTGCTTTTTATTTTGCTTGTCTGTTGTTATTATATGCTATTTTCTGTTTATTGTTGTAAACCATCCAGAGTAGTAGTTTTTGCTATGTGGGTACTGCTTTTTATTTTGCTTGTCTGTTGTTATTATATGCTATTTTCTATTTATTGTTGTAAACCATCCAGAGTAGTAGTTTTTGCTATGTGAGCAGTATAAAAATCTAACAAACAAACAAATTGTATGTATGTATTTGCCCTAGGGACATGGTGGTGCTGCAGGTTAAACCACAGAAGCCTCTGTGCTGCAAGGTCAGAAGACCTGCAGACATAAGATCGAATCCAGATGATGGAGTGAGCGCCCATCACTTGTCCCAGCTCCTGCCAACCTAGCGGTTTGAAAGCATTAAAATGTGAGTAGATAAATAGGTACCACCTCAGTGGGAAGGTAATGCCATTCTGTGTCTAATCGCACGGGCCACGTGACCATGGAAACTATCTTCGGACAAAAGCTGGCTCTACGGCTTGGACATGGGGATGAGCATCATGCCCTAGAGTTGGACACGATTGGACTAAATGTCAAGGGGAACCTTTACTTTATTTACCCTACATATAGATAATATGTCTTTGCCACAGACAGATATATATTAGACATAACTGTTCTAAAATAAATTGATATAAATGATCTGATTGCTCTCAAAATTCAGAAGTTTTTCTGTCTCCTTGTCATAGGTTGTCAAGTCTCTTCCAAATTATGGCAATTCTAATAGAGTTATGACATGAAACCAAACAAAAAACAAAATAGGAGCGGCTCTTTCAAGACTAACAACTAGATTTTAACCTGTGGTTTTGTGGATCAAGTCCACTTCCTCAAACATGAGATATCTGAAATGTTCACGTAGCAGTTTACTACTGCCTTCCTCCAGGGAGTTTCCACTGTGAAGGGAGGATTTGAATCCAGGTCTCCTCTTCATCTGACATGTTCTCCACTATACCATGCTCACTCTTGCTTTATCAGCCTCCTCCCTTCCCCTAAATGCCAGTAGGCATCCCTAAAGGTTTCACTCACCTATTAAACTGGAGAGAAGACTACTGTATATTCAGAAGCAAGGTTGGGAGGAGTCAGCTGGAATCTCAGGGGCTCAGCTATGCCTCTTTGGCTCTCCAGGTGGGATGAGAAATCTCAGCCCTGGAGGAGGAGAAGGTTTGATTTCTGTCTGTCTGTGAGGCGGCTTCAAAGTCTAAACACTCACCTCCAGCCATTCCCAGCTGGCTCTGTCACTCACTGTCTCAGCATGAAGGCTTTTTTGTACAGATGTGCTTGTGCAACTTCAGTGAATTGCCAGAGCCAGGAGAAAGGGAAGCCGTGGCACGTGCACACCAGCGTCTGCCACCGGGAGCCAGGCAAGGGCGGAAGGGAGCATTTTGTGCCTGCTTCCAGAACCAGCTGGCCCGCCAGCAGTTTTTCTGGCATCAAAGGTTCTCCCCCTGGTGCCATCTCCAGAGCCTAATCCTGGCCTCGTTGGGATGGCACTGGCCCAGCAACGCGCTCCAAAGAGCCATAGATCGCGATATAAAGAGACCGGCCACACAAGAGGCCAGGGAGCTTCAGTTGAACAACCAGCTAATAAGCCTCATGGCAGGAGGGCTCCCCCCCCCACCTGAGGGAGCGGGCGGGGGGGGGGGAGAGAGAGAGAAGTAACTCCAGCCGCGAGCGACAGCAGGAGGCTATCGGTCTTGCTTAGGTGTTCCGGAATAGCCTAACCTTTCCAGTTGCAGCTGGTGACCGAGGCCCTTGCCCGGGTTCACGGGATTCGGTCCCCCCCTTCTGACGCCAGAGAGTCTGGGGTGTTAAGGGGAGAGGAGGGAGGGCGGCAAGGGGGGCGTGGCCAAAGCCCAAAAGGGAGGGGCTAGCGGCTAAGACTGAAAGCCGAGAAGTGGGTGGTTTTGCGTCTGCGCCTGGCGGTCTTTGGAGCCTTCCAAGACGTTTTCATGAATGAACGAAGCGCGCCTTGTTCTGAATGGAGCCGAGGGAATCGGTTGCCCATTGAGCTTTAGCGAGGAAGCCCTCCGCGCTATCAGCAGCCGCAGAAAAGGCTCGCTAGTCTTTGGCAAGATCTGTTCTCTTCCCCTCACCCCCACCCCCACCCCCGGCCGTCCCTTTCCAGAAGGCAACGGACGCGCGTCTTTACACAACCCGCGGCAGCTGCCCAGCCTTTCGCCTCGGTTCAAAGTCTGCGGCGAAAGCTGCGAAAGGCGGGAAACGGCTGTAGATACACACAGACATTTGTGTGCCTGCGGTGCCCCGAGTAACCATGTGTGCGGGGCGAGGGCTTTATGGCTTTTTGAAGAGGGCTGTGGAAAGGACGAAGCTGCGTGTTTGGCCTGCTTTTCGTCTTCTCACGTGCATGCTAACGATCGCTTTAATAGCTGGGCTTTTTGACCACCTAGTGTCTGAAGATGGCCTCCGTCAGCTAATTCGGAATAATAGATGGTTTCCTCTCTGAAGGCAGCCCGGCGAAGAAGCTGGTACAAGGCGTGCAGCCCCGGTTGCTGAAGAGGGAGGGGGTGACCGGGCACTTGGAGGCTGCTCGGCGCCCACCCGCGTCGATCTGGCGGGGAGAGAGACAAACAGAGGAAGGCGAACAGGAAAGGGCGAGATCAACCTTGTTCCTCCCGAGATGAAACACTTCCTTTCTCCTTTTTCACCTGGGGAAAGATGGGGAAGGCTCTGTAAAGGCCTGAGATCCCGAAACCACAAGGTTTCTCTTGCAAGCAAACTGCTAGCTAGCGGTGTGCAGTTACCTTGTTGTTTTTCTCTGTAGGTACAAATCAGCTGCTTACACAATGACCAGCGGTTCCTGATGTGAGCTTTGGGACAGAGAGTTATTTTAGTAAATACTCTCTCTGTGTTATTCCTTAAAACATAAACATTTGATTATTATGTACTTTCTATCAATGCAGCTAAACAAACCAACATTGTGTTGATCTGCTGTTCTTGCCCGCCCGTTTCTCACTTGTAAATTTGTACAGAAACCTGCACCTGGCCAGATAGTCAAACACATGCACACACATACACATACATATACATTTACAAACATATACTTTAAAAAATATGTTTCCAAATATATATATATATATTTGGAAACAGATTTTTTAAAAGTTTGCGAATAAAGAAGACAGTTGTTCCAATTTGTTTCATGGGAATAAGCAGAGAAGTTCCTCCTGAGCCACGGCTACATGTTCAAATACTGCAGGGTTTGCTACAATTATAAATCATATTAATTAGTTTTTCTTTCTTGCTTGCTTTCTTAATCACATCATGCAAAGACCAATCTGAATCAGTCCAGCCCTCATTTCTGCTTCTGAGGGCTTCTGCTCTTTTCTAGCCAAATGGCCATTTCTTGTGTGATCAGTTGTTACCTTCTGCAAAATGACAGGTGCGGGGCATGTCTGTAGGTGATGTTGTAGTGATGTAGATAGCAGAGACATGATGTTTAGGGACTACAGAAACATCCTCCACAGCGATCTCTCCCCCAAGTGTCTGTGAATTTTTATTTTTTAATAAATGAATCTAGCACTGAATAATTGCATTGATTATTTAACATACTAGTTTAGCACTAGCTCGTGGGGAGAGGAAAGATAAAAATTGCTACAGAATAGAAACAACCCTGACAAAATTCAGAAGACTACACATGTTTCTGTGGTACATGTGTTTCTGTGTATGTTATTAAAAACTTAGGAAAACTGCCTCCCTTTCCCTAACCCTTTGCAAAAAACGAAGTAGCTTGACAAAGAATCAAAGGGTTGGCAGAGGCAGGAATAGAAGAAAGGAGGAAGGAGGGCTGTGGGTTGAAACATAAATTGCACTGTGTCCCTGAGTGGACACTTGATCTGAAATAATCTGCAGCCCTTGTGTGATCACTACAGTAATTGCGAACTGAAACAGAAGAGAGGCTGCGAATCAAACTGCCACAATCCAGAGTGATTCAGTCAGCCAGTGTAGTCGCAGCTTAATGGACCCTCTACTTACGGAATTAATCCGTATTGGAATGGTGGCTGCAGGTCAAAAAGTCTGTAGGTCGAGGCTCCATTGACCTACAATGCATTGAAAACTGATTAATCCGTAACCGTCCGTTTTTGTTCTGTTTTTGCTCTATTTTGGTTTTTTTCTGGTCTGTATGTCGATTCTCCGGCTGCAAGTCGAACCTAAATTTTGCGGACAGAGAAGTCTGCAACTCGAAAAGTCTGTAAGTCGAGGGTCCACTGTATCATGGTTAGGGTGCTGGACTGAGACTCGGGGAATCTCCTTGGGTGATGTCAGGTCAACTGTCATTCCCCCTCAGCTTGACCTGGTTCACAAGGTTGGTGAGGATGAAGTGAAGGGGAGGAGATCGAGGTCTTTCAAGCCATTGGAGGAGAAGTGGGAATTACGTATAACAAATAAATATTAAGGGGTAGAAGAGATGACCTTTGACACATGCCTTATTTAACTGACAGCCTTTCCTTGAATCTCCTGTCTTCAAAAACTGGAAGAACAGAATGCATATACTATCCTAACCTGCTGTCAAAGATATATAAAATAAGATTAGGTATTCCCATCATCTTTCCTCCTACATATTTTGCAGTATAACTGGAAAGTCAATTACTACGAACATCTAACTTATCCAATGTATGCTGGGTGTATCACCTTGAACCTAGCTGGTTTCAGAAGCTGAATAGGGTTGGGCTGGTTAGTGTTATTTAAATTGGAACACTATCAGGGAGGCTATTTTCACAAGTGTTTGGATTGGAGGCCACAAGAGAATACGGAAGATCTCCAGGTAGAGCAAGAAATTCTGGCAACTCCAAAGGATGTGTGGTTGGATTCAGTGTGGAGCAGCTGCCTATGTTCCTAATCAGGATAGCCCTACTCTGTTTGCATCTTATGAAGAAAGCAACAAGAGAGAGCTTTTCTTGCTCTTATATGAAAATGGCACAAAGCTGTTTGGAGGTGTATGTCCTTGGAACAGAAATGAGGTAGCTGATGGTAGCTTACATGTTTTGTTCTTATACATCAACCAACATCCTACTGGTGTTTTTGTAAGGTTTGAGTAACTTGCTACAGCTAATTGTAGAGGTGTCAGGTGCTCTTCTGTTGCATGTCTCGTTATCTGCCCAGTTGTACAACCAAGATGTGTTCCAGCACCTCATCAATTAGCTGCAGCAAATTACACAAATCTTATGCAAACACTAATAGGTTTTGATCATTTTTTAGTATTTGTTTATAATAAGCTTGCTTTGTTTTGAGATTTTTTTGAAACTCAGAGTCCAATTTTTGGAACTAAATCACTTTCATAATTTCCCCTCCCCCAGTTTAGGGTGTGCAATAAGTAGCCATGTTGTTGTTTATGTGTTGGGGCTTTCTGCACAGTTCGCTGGGGCAGGAACAATCAGAAGTACTCCATTTAGAGCAGCAGTTCCCAAACTTAGGTCCACGGATGTTCTTGGACTAAAACTCCCAGGTCCCTGCATCACTAGCTGTGTTGGCCAGGATTTCTGGGAGCTATAGTCTGAAAACATCTGGAGACCCAAATTTGGGAACCACAGATCGAGAGAGAGGTCAGAGTATAGCTCTAAAGTTTTAGTTTCTCCTGTCCTGTGATGCCACAACAGATGTGTTGCCTGTGCGATTCAGGCCATTTTGTTCTGCAATTTAATGGTCCGCAGTCTAATCAACAAGCTTCATTTTTTTTGGCACAGACAGAAAATCCTATAAGATGGCTGTTATAGGATAATACAAAACAGTCATCCATTGATACTGAAGATGTAAACAGTAGAAAATAAAAGACTAGCATTGTATTTTTACCAAAATGCTGTAGAGACCCAACATCCAGAATAAAGTTGGAATTTAGTTTTAGTTGCACTTTTTTAAAAATGTAGCAGCCAGAAGTTATAGTCCACAACCCATTTCCTCTAAAGGAGCTCTAATCACATCTGTGAGACTTCAAAGGGCTTATGGACTGCAGCCCTAAATGGATTCTGGAAAGTGTTCTGCAAACCAATTATGACAGAATGAAACTAATTTAATCCCACTGATTTTAATGGCAGCTATCCAGTCCACCACTAGTTAAAACAGAGGACTGAAATCTAAACTGCGGATGGTCAGCATTTGAACAGCTGGACTTCTCTGTCTTTAATAGCTGCAGCACTGTGACACGACAAGTTGTATTTGCTTGAAATTTCTTCTTCTTCTGTACCACTGGAAAAGATAGTGGATGCCAAAAGTTGAAAGACTGACTGGTCTCAAAGCCAATTTAATTGATTTATGGACCAGTCTGATTGCTGCTTTGATGCTTCTGCTCCTGCAAAAGGCAGAGGCAGGGTTTCCCTTTGTTTTCCACCTTGTGTTGAATTGCCTGGAAAGGCAAGGCTGCACAGATGTCATGGGTTGCTACTACATTGGAGAGCTGAATCACAACAATTTGATTTGCAGCCTGTATTATGTCTGAAATTGTAATCAGTGCTCACATAGGGGCTGTGGATTGAATCAAGAGTTCACCATTCATTTTTGTTTGCAATGAGAGTTGCGGTCCAATCCACAGCTTCCCCTTCCTTGTTTTTTCTTCTGGTCCTTCCTTTGGCAATCCCTTAATGGTTTGCAATGAAGCTGCTTTCTCATTTAAAGCTTCAGACTGTTATATTAGAAACAACAACTTTTTAATAGAAAAATAACATGAAAAGTAGTTAACATTCTAACAGTACAGAACATTAAATGTCGAAGAGTAATTTTACAAGATAAACCATAATTCACAAATCAGAATGATTCTATAAGAGGGATTATCACCGCCTTCCCTTTCCTATCCTTTACTCTTTTCCCTTACTTTCAAATAATGCATGCAGTAATTGCCTCATCTCCTGTCACATATGATTTTAAATGAATCAAGAGAGATGAGGTAATCCATGCAAGCATTGTCTGAAAGTAAGGGAAAGGAATAATGGATGGGTGATGGAAAGTGATGATCCCATAGGAAATCATTCTATGTTGTGAATCATGATGTATTTTGCAAAATTACTGTTCAAAATTTTCATGTTCTGTATTCTGAGACTGTGAAGTACCTTTCCATGTTATTTTTCTATTAAAAAGGTTTTTCAGAAATGTAGTAGTCTGACAATGAACCATCATCACAGTGCTTTGCTTTTGCATGTCTCCTCCCATCCTGAACATCACACCCCCAACTGCCCTAGTCACCAAAACATCACCTATAGACACACCCTTGTCTTTACAAGAATGTATCACAACTAACTGCATGAGAAAAAACCCATTGGAAGTATTCTGGCTTGAAAATGTAGAAGCCCACCAGAGGCAGAAAAAGAAAGCTGCTTTGGAAGCAAAAAAGAGATGGAGCAATTTAATCCAGCCTTTGTATAATATGGTCAGTAAAAGATACTTTGAATTTGTCCATTTTATAAGCAGAGCACATCCTCTGATATTTACCATGTAGTCATATTCTTGGTTTAAGATCGGCCATTAAAAAGATACAGTACAGAATAAGGGTAAGGAAACTCTGGCCCTCTAAAAGTTTGCTAGGCAGCAGATCACAGTATTCCTTTCCACTGACTCTTTTTGGCTGGGGCATCTGGGAGCTGAAGTCTAAAACGTCTAGAAAGGCCACGATTCCGCGCCCTCAATACAGAAGCTGTGTTATAAACCAGAGGTGGAGAGTTAGAATCACACCTATGTTTACGTACTGTTTTCAGTATGTGTGAATGCTTGGTTACTTGTCAATGTATGCATGCGTGTATGTCTGAATGAATACCCATTTTTGCCCTTAGCTCTGCCTGTCATAGCAGATGAAGAGGAATGACATAACAGTGGGGGGAAATCCAGCTTTATGCAGACTTTGTGGAACTTGGATGGATCTGAGTGACAGGCAACACAAGATTTGGAATCCTAATTGATGGGTAGAAGCTGATGATGTGGAAGCTTCAACCAAGTTAGCCACATTAATTTATCTTGCTTAGCATGTTGCCAGTGGAGAAAAATGGGGTGGAGTGGGGAATAAAGGACTAATTGTTGTGGTATCTTCAGGGCTAAGAGATTTATTTCAATGTGAGTTTTCATGGATCAAAATTTACTTCGTATGTGTGTGGAAATGGATCCCTCCCCCAACTCTACCAAGTTGATGATAAGGAAAATTCACTTGAGATGCTATTAGGAGCCAACAACAGATTCACAGAGAACGGGGCATCATTATATTATTGTGTTGTTTGGAAGAATATGCTGAAAAAGTAAGAATGATCTGAGCAAGAATTTACTGAAAAGCTGGATACTAGTTACATCATGTTACCTAGGTATACCTTGTTTAGGTCCTTGAAATTAATGGAATGGATTAGATATACCTTATCCTGCCTCTGATTTATACTGGAAGTGCTGGGCTACAGAATTAGGCTTCTCAATTTCTGTGGGATGTTTTTGGATATTTACAATTTCCTCTCTCCCAACTGTCATGTCTAGCTAGAAAAAATTGGCTTGTTCGTGTTGCAGTAAAACTGCGCAATATTGTGCCTGTGTTGCCAGCAGGAAAAAGTATGCCAGCATTTACATAGCAAGGAGCAGCCTAAATGTTGACAATAGCAATGGCAGCAGTCAAGATGGTCTACAAGATACCCTCTTCTGCTCACCAGTATTCACAAAGTGACACCACAGAAGCAAAAATCCCAGAAACTGATTCATTTTATTTCATCAGTTAACCACTTCTCACCCAAACACAAAGCCATGGTCAGGGATGTTTTTCAATGTGTAAATGGTAGTGTGCACAAAAGGGACCATCTTGACAACTGCATATGATGGGGAGACAGGAGAGGCCTTCTTTGTCACTGCTCACAGGCTCTGAAGCTCTGCCTCATGGAAAGCAGGCTGGGCCCATCTTTCCTGTCCTGCCACAAGCAGGCAAAGACCTTTCCCTTCAGGCAGATGTTTTCTTAGTGACTGGCTGTCTAAGACTTTTTTTTAAAAAAAAGGTAAGTTGTATTTTTACTATTCTTTTTAATATGTTTTTGCTACTGTTTCATCTACTAGTTTAAATATTATATTTGTTTAATTCTTTTGAAATATTATAATAGTTTTTGCGTTCAATGTTGATTCTTTTAATACTGTAAGAGCAAGGTTACATAACTGAAATACCTCAAAATATGCAGCAGTGTTATTGAAATCAGTTTAGTCATGTGGCAGTCACGTAGTATTTTGAGCGACTTTTATTCCCGTGTTTTTAAAAAGGAGATGAGACATAGAGAAAGAAAGGTTCAAAACTACATGCTAGGCAAAGCTTCCCCTCTTCCTTCTTGTCCTTCCCCCATGCCTCTTCTTCATCTTCTCCTCTCCCTCCCTCCTTCCTCCCCACAATCCCAAACCGATGACTCCCTCCAAGCTGGAGAAATAATCATTTCAGCTCTTGAAAAAAGGGGACAGGATCACATCCCCAAAGAATTTTAATTTAAAGAGAGTAAATTCTGCCTGTGAATCAAGTGATGCACCAATAAAGTAGATTTTAAGTGATTCCAAGAAGACTGCCTGAACTCGGGAGAAAAAAAAACCTGGGTAAGGAGAGGAGGGAACATAGACAGAATGAAAGGAAGAGGCAGCCAAGGCTTGGGCGTTGTTTTTGCGAGACAAGAGCTGCACCTCAGCAGCTCAAGGAAGAAGAGGAGCAGCAGCAGAAGGAGGCAAGGAAGATGTGTTCACATATGGAGAACTGCTAGAAATTAAATTGATTTTTTAAAAAAATGACCCTCTGGCAGAAGAGTGAAAAACTCGCTGCCACTCAAAAACAAACAAACAAACAAAAATCTCCCTGTCAAAATAATCCATGCTTCTGTGTGTGTCATGTAGTCCCCTTCCTTTACTTCACTTTAAAACACACTAAAAACAGTTTAAATTTTTTTTAACTAATGTAATTGGGCTCTAAGTCACCTTGGATCCTTTTTAGGAGAAAGGTAGAATATAAACATTTTTAATTAATTAATTAATTAATTAATTAATGAACATAATAAACTCTGACATGTAACCACAATAATGAGATATACATGTTGCCTAGTTTGGCATTGTAACTAATAATAAGCATACACAATGATTATTAAATGAATCCCATCTGTTTTGTCCCCAAGCCAGAATGATTATTTTTCAGAAATGGTATAAATCATTTTGTCACAAAATGAGTATTACCCCCCCCCACAATCTTTTAGAAAAATGCTATTTAAAAAAAAATAAAAATGAGAAATCTCCAAAATGATGTATATACCTGTTTCTAATACTTTAGAATGAAGCTGGCAGTTTTTATGAAAAAAGACCTCTTAATCAGTTTTGTGTTCAACATAGATAATGTAAAAACAACATTATTTACTACATTTTAATGCAGTTTGCATCAATGCATCACCCACACAGAGATAGGCATTCAGATAATTTTTTATATATCAACAGTATTACAGCTCTGCTTAGCAGAGGTTTATATAATAAAGTGTTTATGACAAACACTGACCTTTAAAATTACCCTAATAAAAAATGAAAACAAAAAATATTGATGCTATCAGAAAAGTCTACCATGTGCATACTGTTTCCAGTTACTTGCTTATCAGCATTGTTTAAATTAACTGTGACTGAAATATGCTCTAGCCTTTTCCTCAATTAACTTTTCATTCATTCACAAATTCAGCAGGGCTCACCCTGTAATGGAACCCTGCATTTTTCAAAGAGCTTGGCTGACCTGCTGGAGTTTTTAACCAATCAGAGAGAAAAATAATAGAAAGGAAGAGATTAAACCCCAAGGAATTGCAGTAATCTTTGGGTTTACTTGCAAGAATAACATACTGACACATACAGAGTATGTAGACAGATAGGCAGACATTTAGCAAACCCCAGGATATCTAGTGCTGCAAAAAAATAATAATCTTCATTTGATTTGCTGTCTTATCCAGAGTGATTTTCTTC
Source organism: Pogona vitticeps (assembly GCF_051106095.1). NCBI lineage: Eukaryota > Metazoa > Chordata > Lepidosauria > Squamata > Agamidae > Pogona > Pogona vitticeps. The sequence goes on along the minus strand of NC_135787.1, from coordinate 143,473,043 downwards.
ATTTGTCTAAATCATGAAATGACTATTATTATTGGACAAAAGGGACTTTCAACGTAGTTGTTATGAATTTTTTACAGACATATGTGACTTATTTCACTAGGAAGCAGAATGAAAACAATAGTGTCAGCAAAATTGGGAAACCATAGCCTAAACTCCCCCAAACTTTCACCCTGCCATATGTCTTGTGCTACAATAACTATTGTTCTCTGGAGGTTGGGGCAGAAGTTGTGGTTTATACCATCTGGAGGGCATGAATCTGTGGATGGCTTTTATAGCTGCAGTTGTGTGTTTTGTTTTTTAGAGAAAAAACCCTAGCCAACATGAGCTGATCCATTAACTGCTTTCCAGATATGTTGCTGTTATGTGCTGTCAAGTCGCTTCCAACTTATGGTGACTGAATGAATGAGTGACCTATCATTAATAGCCTTGCTCAGTTCTTGCAAACTCAAAGTCATAGCTTCTTTTATCAAGTCAATCTGTCCCATGTTTCATCCTCCTCTTTTCCTGCTGCCTTTGTTTTTTCCTAGCATTATTTCCACTTTTCAGTGGAGTCTTGTCTTCTCATGGTGTGCCCAAAGTATGACAGCCTCAGTTCCCCATTCATGCTGTCAGATAAGACCATGGCAAGCCAGGAGGTAGACCACAAGAGGGTATTTTGCCTAGCTGGACCTAGCTCCTTCCTGCAAAACTAGGAAACAGAATTCCAGAAGGAGAATTTCCATTGGGTTTTGCAGTGGATAAAGGGATGTGGTGGCACTGCAGGTTAAACCGCAGAAACCTCTGTGCTGCAAGGTCAGAAGACCTGCAGTTGTAAGATCGAATCCACGTGACAGAGTGAGCTCCCGTCGCTAGTCCCAGCTTCTGCCAACCTAGCAGTTCAAAAGCATGTGAATGCGAGTAGATAAATAGGTGCCACATCGGTGGGAAGGTAACATCTTTCCGTGTCTCGTCGCGCTGGCGACGTGACCACGGAAACTGTCTTTGGACAAACGCTGGCTCTATGGCTTGGAAACGGGGATGAGCACCACGCCCTAGAGTTGGACACGACGTGGACTAAATGTCAAGGGGTGACAGAGTAGCGGTACTACCAGGATGCACCAGGTGGCGCTAACGAGTAGAGCTTCCCTGAGAGATGAAGACACCAAGCAATAAAGTAGTGTTGATAGCAGAATAGTTGTATTATTTACAGGATATATACATACATGTACAGCTTAGTCCTTGTTTCCAGTCCCGAAGTCATACACAGCAGTTTCCACAGAGTTCAATGCATAAATCAGAGTCAAAGTTCTTATAAATTAGTTCAGCAGTCAAATACCATATGCTCAGTCCAGTAGCCAGAGTTCTTCTTCCAATATACAGCACAAAGACACGGCTTCTTCCAGGATACTCCAGCACAACAACACGACAACAGCAATCCACAACGACACCAACCCATACCACCACAGAGTGTGTGTACTAGGTCTCCTAGCTTTATCCCAGGCTTAGCCAATCCTGGGATTGCTTTCTCAGCTGTTACAATTTACTCAGCTGGATAAATTCTAGCTTTGCTTCTTTATAACACTGATTCTGACAAATACTTATTTCTATGCACAAAACTGTATTTAACAATTCCTTCAGGTTTACCCCAAACCTGTCAAGGGGTACCTTTACCTTTATCTTACCTTTGCATTGGATAAGCCATCCAGCATTTGGAAATGTTACTTCATCAGACTACAACTGGCTGGGAGATTCTAGTCCAAAAACAAAACAAAGATGCCCAGTGGGCAGGATATGAAAATAAATAAATAAATAAATAAATAAATAAATAAATAAATAAATAAATAAATAGAAAGAAAGAAAGAAAGAAAGAAAGAAAGAAAGAAAGAAAGAAAGAAAGAAAGTGGCATGCTAAGTGCTGTCCACAACATAAGCAGATACACACCTGAAAAATATAAAGCAACAATGATGTGGTCTTTTCAGAAGTGTTCATGTCTCCATGGTGGGGAGTGCCACACAGACTGATCTAGATTTATTTTATTTGTGTCTGTTCACCCCAACTAGAGTAAGTTCTACTTTCCAGTAAGTATTCTTTCTTACCTTACTTTGCAGTAAATATGCTTAGATCACAACATTAGGCTGTCTTCTAAGGAAGGGCTTTGATCATTAACAGAGAAAATCTGGAAGTCATCCAGGGCAATTGTTTAGATTACTTGACTAATTGAAACTTTTCCCCATAATGCAGTCAGTGCACTAATATTAACAAACTAGGAATATTTAATAATTATACCTTATCTAGGTAAAAATGTCCGACTATTTTTAGGAATAAGAAATGTTACATTTTCTTTGAAAAATAATGGCTTAAATTTTTAAGAAAAGAAAACATCCATCAATTTAGGTGGCTCAGATGCATTTCAGATATAAACCCCATTGGGCATGCAGACTCATTTTAATAGATAACATTTCTTGAAGCAGTTGCAGACTGGTTTTTCCGGTAGCAATGTATAGAAGTGAGAGCTGGACCATAAAGAAGGCTGACCACCGAAGAATTGATGCTTTTGAATTGTGGTGCTGGAGGAGACTCTTGAGAGTCCCCTGGACTGCAAAGAGTCACAAACCTATCCATTTTGAATATAATCAACCCTGAGTGCTTCCTGGAAGGACAGATCCTGAAGCTGAGGCTCCAATACTTTGGCCATCTCATGAGAAGACTCCCTGGAAAAGACCCTGAAGTTGGGAAAGTGTGAAGGCAAGAGGAGAAGGGGACGACAGTGGACGAGATGGTTGAACAATGTCATCAAAGCTACCAACATGACTTTGACCAAACTCCGGGAGGCAGTGGAAGACAGGAGGGCCTGGTGTGCTCTGGTCCATGGGGCCATGAAGAATCAGACACGACTTAATGACTCAACAAGAACAATCAAACATGGCCTCAGATGCTGGCAGAAACTCAACCCCATGTATGTACGTGGGTGTATGATTTGGGTTGCTTTTTAAAAAATTGTAATGTGCACATCCTCCAGGTCATTATTCATTTTATACATATGGAATGTATTGCAGGCACAAAGCCACCTTGGTTGACACCAGAGCAAAATTTGGGGCCATATATATCTTATGCTGCCTTATTTCTCCTTGAGATTTGGTTATATAATTTGAATAGTCCAAAAATTAATTTGGGGTGACACCTTCAGTTCCTTATTTAGCTATAAGTCTGAGTTTGCATAAGTTACTTTCTGTAACACATTTTCGATAACCACTCAGTCATCAGGGGTGATTCTGAGGTTAGTAGTCTGGAGTTTTTTTCTATATTTTTAGACTGTATTTTTGTCCAAAAATGTAAGTTTCCCCATGGTTTGTCTTGTGGGTATTATTGGCATGGCCCACCCTGTGTAAAATGTATATAATTTGTGGTAATACACAAACTGCCTAATTGAAGCTGATCTACCATCTATTTTCCATCTCTAGGGAGGCAGTCAGTGCCAAAAATCACGTTCACTGCTTTGTATAATGTATGGTAAGAATTTGGGATTTGGGTCATGGACTTTATTAAGACAAAACCAGAATCTAGGGGCTAAGGAATCTCTGAAACAAATGAATCATGTTGTGACACAGGAAAATTCTAACACTGTATTTTAGATTTTGGAGATGACACAGTCCATATTATTTTCCCTACCCATTTTTAATTTGCAGATTTTAATTTCACTTGACCAGTTCAAAAAACTCCTTCTAAGAACAGAAGGATGAAGATGGGAGAACGCAATACTCTACGCAAGGCTGCAATACTCTGAGTGCATTTGACTCCAAAGAAATTTATTACGGACTCTTGCTTGATGTTTCTTTTAATATAATATACATTGCAAACCAAAGCAACCTTATGGAAGTAAGTTTCAGGATACAGTACCTGTTTGAACAAATGGGTTAGAAACAATTCCTACTGGAATCATTATCATCATTATTGTTATTGTTATTGAGGAAGAAAAAAAGAAATTTAGGAATCCTCTGGTAGCTTGCATTTATGTAAAAAATTTAAGTGTTTGTTTATTGTATCAAGAAATTCATTTAGATATATTTTTTAACAGTGAAGGCGTAGGAGGAAAAGGTGAAGAAAAAGAAAAATAGGAGGAGGAGAGGAGAGACTCAAATATGGTATCACAAGAGTCTAGGGCTGGCTTAGATATACTGTATGATGGTACACTAGTAGCCACCAGTATCAAAGAAAACAGGATTGTGGCTACTTCCTCCTAACCAAAGGGAAATGACCACAAATGCCCCCTCTCCCAAGAAAGGAAAATAATTTCTGTATCATCAAATGGCCATTTAGAAAAGACAGGAGGCAGATTCACCTGTCCCTTTTAGTCTTTATTCAATTAGCAGCCACTCCTCTCACTTCCATGATGAGACCCCTTGCTCTGGATTAAGATGGCCACGATTTGATTTGTTTGTTTCCTCCTCCCCCCCCCCCCCCACGGCAATATCAGTGTTTGATATATTGGAAAGGGAAAGCGTTGTCGCACTGTGTCAATTTGGGACCCTCTCTATTGACGTTGTTGTGGTATCTCTTCTCACAGACAGATCAGTCCCACCTGACTATCTCTCATCAGTTACTATACAAGCTTTGATGCTTATAACTTTGGGACCTAATAAGACTAGGTCTGAAAGAGTAACGTAAGGCATCACCAAGGTCTTGGCCATGCTCAGGCAATATTTGTGGAACTTTTGAATTACAGAGTTCCTGTCCATATAACAAACTACTTACAAAATGTCACTCACTTTGAAAAGATGTGTTGCTGCTGCTAGGGAAGCAGATATACAAACCTCACTTTGATGGGCTGAATCTGTCATCTATTTCTTTGGATCCAAACCAATGAACAGTGCTCAGCTGTGTGTGAATTAATCATATCCATGCTGTTGGGAAGGAGTAAGAGCAGCTTTGTATGTGATGCTTTTCCCCACAGAGGAATAATATTTGTGTAGGCAGGGAAACATCCATTTAGCTGACTGTCACATATATATTGTGAAAGCTTAATTTGCTACTTGGCTGTATAATTCATACACTTACAGTGAAATAAATTCACACAATGCCTCTCTTATGTGAAGGTGCACATTGCTTCCCACCCTCTCATATGTTTTCCAGGTAGAAAAAAACATTGTAATTCAGCTGTTGTTTCTACAAGCGTCATTAATACTGTAATTCACTGGGTTGGGTTTTTTTTGTCGTTTTTTTTTTTTTTTTTGCTATACAGTACTATATGTGTTACAATAAAAGTAGAGTTTAATTTTATGCATTAAAAAGGAGGAAAAGACATAAATACATTTCATGGCTACAATCCTATATGCCTTTCCCTGGAATTAAGCCCCATAGAATTCAGAAGGACTTATTTCTGTGTAGATGCTTGGTACATTTGGGTATACCTCAGATTCCAATAGTGGGTGGAGCTAAGGGCAGAGGGTGGGACCAAATAAAGTAGGCAGGGCTAGATATAATTGTTACTAATTTCACCTGGCACACAAAATGCAATTCTGTGCTTGCCAACTCAGGAGTTGGATGATGCTGTCAAGATACCAGCTCCCCAACAGTTAAAGGACAACAGTGAGTTTTCACACCTTAGTGTTTACAGTTATAGCAATTATACAATTATAACTATTTGTTAAAAGGTTTAGTGCCTATCATGTCTTCGTTCTCTCTGCTCTCTTTATGAAGTGGGGGATCACTGATAAAACTACATGGAACAGCTGCCCAGACCTTGTGAGGGTAGTTTACAATAGGCTGGCTTTTCTTGAGAGAGTCATGGTTTAAACAAATGGTTGTGTCTATTTTAATCATTTTTGTCCTTCTTTGAAGTATTTCCTCCCCAACATGAGTGCCCCCCTCCTCTCTGAGAATCAAGTTTAGCTTTACAAATTGGTCTGCTCTGTCATGTCTTTACTAAACACAGCTGTTATGGTAACATAAACATCATTTCAGGAACATGGAGGAAGGGGCACACGAAAAGAGACTCAAGTGTTTCTCACATACAGTCAGTTGAGTCTTGCTCTCCTATCTAGGGCCTTGCATTTGGTAGCATGGTGGCGTGGGATTAAGAAGGTGAACTCTGAGATGAAAGTCCATAGGTTTCAATCTTGTCTTTGCCACAGATATACTGGGGGATATTTGCACAAGGTGCAGCCTCAGCCTTCTTCCTTCTGCCTCTTTTCAACAAGAAGGATCATAATATTTGCCTATTGTCCTAGGTTTCTTTAAATGCACATAAAGTTGGCTGAGCATATGCGTCTATGGTCCCTCCCTGTTAATTCCTGTACTGACCTTATGGTTCATTGAACTGGCCATGTTGATTTGGTGAGAAGGTAAGAATATCAGCAGTCTTTCAAGGAAATGGCAGGTGGCCTCAGAGAGCTGGGAAATCCCATATTCTCTCAGAATTCATTTCACAAAACTTTTCCCACTTTGGCCTTGCTGACATCTCTTGGCAAGCTTTTTGAGTTAATATGCATGCTATTTATACACGGGAGCTTAACTGCAGCTGGTGCAGTTTGCACAGGACCTTTTTCTCCATTGAATTGGGCCACCTGGGATGTTGGGAATAAGCCAGATTCACACCATTTCCTAGTGGTTTCCATCCACCTGCAGCTCCCGTCCGCGGCAAGCCTACCACTCCTCCTCTGTATCTTCCCTTTTGGTTACCACCCCCACTGGATCCCTTAAGCTTAGGAGTACTTGAACAAACAGAAACTCAGGAAGCAGCCTTCTTCAGACTCACAGAGTCTTGCTGCATTTAGCTTGATATGGCCTTCAGCGGCCTTCCTTGCGGTGGTGTCTCCCAGATGTTTGCAACTACACCTCCCATCAGCTTGAACCAGTATGGCCCATGGTCAAGGATAATGGGAGTTGTACTTCAATGCATCAAGAGGGCTACAGGTTAGGGAAGACACTGACTGGTTGTGCTGCCAGTATTTTAAATAGAGCTCTTCATCTCTTGTGTAAAAATACCAAGAACTGAACAAAGGACCTTCAGCATGGAAAGCATGCTGCATGTTACCCAAAGTAACAATTTTGGCAGGAGAGGCAAGCAGCCTAGCACACACATCCCACCTCCAGCTGTTGCTGTGCCCCACTCATATTCAGCAGACCTTCTCTCCCCTCAGTGCTCAGCCCACTTGGGAAACAAGTACGGGTGGGCAGAAGAGTAAGCGAGCATCTGTCTCCAACCTCCCCCACCCCTACTCTGACCCATATAGCTCAGAGCTACATATCCGGCAAGGAGGCAGGGTTATCTCGTTTTTTTCTGGTCAGCTGCCACCTCTCTGCTTCTTGCTGTCACCACTGCTGTAACATCACAAAGACATGTCTTCAGCATCCTGGTTCAAGACAGAACCTCTAAGATAAGGGGAGAGGAGGAGATGGCACATGGGAAGCATGGCCTTAGGGTTTCAAAGGCTTAGATGGAGCTACCCAAAGCTATGGCTCCCTGCAAAGTAGCAGAGCCACAAGAGGGTTGTGAATGCTGGACGGTCAGAACTAAATTGGCATCTAGGCCAGTATTTCTTGTACTGTCTACATTTTGGTGTTTGGCATCAAAACGCCAGGCCATTCCCCACCACCACCACCACCACCAGGGTTCTGGTCTTACACTTTTCTTTGAAAGAGCTCTGGTGCTGTGATCTTCCTTACTCATAAACAGGGTGCTATTCATGGTAAGAAGTGGAAAGATGTTTTGGAGGATGCATGGTGGCATCAACAGCTCCTCTGTGCAGTTATGTGAGAAATGAAGCCCACCAAAACTAAGTGAAACAGGTCACAAGGCACCTCCTAAACCCTGGGGGATGTCAGCAAGTCTTTGGGTCCAAGTCCCAAGTCTGAGTCTTTGGTACCAAATCCGAAGCCCCAAGTCTGAGTACCTATTAAAAATAAGCTTTTTTTCCCCCCAGAAAAAAAGGGAGGGGTGGAAGGGTTCATGAGTCCAGTCGAGTCCAAGTCAATTGGAAAAAAAAAACGAGTCTGAGTCGAGTCACCAGACTTAAGTCACGTGACTTAAGTCTGACTTGACAGCAAGTCCCACGACTCAAGTCCCCATCCCTGCTAAAACCTAGCCAAAGACCTGACTCTCATGATCAGTCTAGAAATGATAATGTCTCTGGGAGGTGACCTTTGCTTTTGCTTTTATGAACACCTCTTTTTGGTTTCACTGCTTTCGGTGGGAAAGACAAAAGCTACCATGTACCAGAATCACTAAAAAACCTAGACCCCTGTTCAGCTGTTAGGAACATAGAAAATATATATAGAAATAGGTTCTAACCCTGCCCCTTCTTGTCACTTTCATTGAGCTCCAACATCTGCCTGAAGAAGGGGAGCCCCACTATCTCTTTGGGCTCCTTGCATGAGTCTGGACCCTGATCTTGAAGGGTCCTAATTCATATTGAGATTTCCCTAATAAAGGAGTCTCTTCCTCTTCCGACCTCTCACACTCCGTGCGTAGGAGGGTAATGGAAATGGCAAGAGAGGGGGCAGCACTACTCCTCTGTATGTGTGAGTGTTCTGCATATTTCACTCCTGAATAAGGTTCTCTTTTTCCAGGGCCATGGTCATTCTGATTTTACCACAGCGGAACTTGCTAGAAATCTGCCGAATCACTTCAAAATATTAGATAAATGTCACCTTGTGGTGAATTTACCAAATAAAAATTGATTATGACAGTTAAGTCTGTGACACAGTCAAGGTCTGTCCCAGACATTTTGTTGTCTGAGGCAAAGGACAAGATACCCCAAGTTGTGCAGGAGTGGATTGACCCGGATGCTGAATTTTAATTCAACTGTGAAACAAGACAACATTCACTGCCGCCATCTGTCAGCAACAGGCAAGCTGAAGCAGTGTGAGTCAAACTATGTGGCCCAACATGCTGGGGGCATACTAATAAATTCAGCCACTATATTCAGTCATTTAAACAGCATTCTCTAACCTGGTGTTCTTTAGATGCTTTGAACTACAATACCCCACAACCTCCGGCATAGCTATTGGTCAAAGATTATGAGAACTGTAGTCCAAAACACCTGGAGGGCACTAGATTTAGTGAATATCTGAGGAGTAATAAAGGTTGATTTTTTTCTTAATTGACAGTCAAACTAGGTGATATATTTAGTTTGTATTTGGAAGAGGTGCTCCTTCAATTGGTTAAAGACATCTGTGATAGAATGTGATTTTCTCAACTTTGTATCTTGCACTTAATATGTTCTGTTTTGTGAGTGATGATTGGAAAGTAAACATGGAATCCTTTAATTTGCAAGACTGATTGCTAAAGTACTACACATCTCTGAGGAAACTGTGGGAGGAAAAATGGTTTGATTAGAGAGAATATTCATTCCCCTGAATATTTAGTCTGACCTTGTTATACACCAGAGGGAGTTATATGAAATAGGATATGAAGACCCTAACATGACTGAATTGTGTATAACAGATGTGGAGCACAATGGCATGATCTATCCTACAAAGGTGTCGTTTGCAAAATTCCCATCAGTCCTAAAATTACAGGAATGGTGCAACTCATAGCATGGTCTTCTAACTCCTTTTCTTTTCAAAGGGAGAGATGTCAAGAAGAGCAAATTTAACTTCCCCACTGAAACAAGCAGGGCTTAAAAGTGCTTAACGTTGACTGGATTGTGCTCTGTACGTGTTTCATCTAAAGCCAAGTATAGAGGCTATTGAAAAGGAAATGCTCTCCCCCACCTTTTCTACGAGTGTCCTTATCCACACTGAAACTGGTGCACATATGAAAATGATTTTATGCATGTGTACTTAAAAGTGAACCGTTTTGTATGGAACAATACGTTTCTAACATTTGGAACTGTTTTAAGGCAATACTCTAGATTTCCCACCAGGTTTGATCCTGAATAATGTACATAATGATTGTGATTTCCCCCTTCCCTTTCCCCTAACTTCCATGACCCTAAATATGTGAGTTTTAACATCAAGCTGTTTGATGAAAGGATTCCATTTAATAATTCATCTCCTATTTTCATCCATTATAATTTCTTTCCTGCTGCCCCCTGGAAACGTTACTATTTTCATATTACAGCTGCCCTGCTGGTCTGCTTCTCTCCCTCTGTCTTTTTCTGGCCACCCTTTTTGTCCACACAATTCATGCAGTAACGTTGAACTTCTTGCTCTACAAATGACAGCCAGAAACTTGCCATATACAGTCAGCTTAATGGCTTCAACAGTTAACATCAAGTCTGGGCTCTGAACCATGGCCGAAATGCTAAAGGGTCAAGTACAGTTTTCAAAAGAACTGCCCAGATTTTCTCTGTTTTTAATGTCTCCTCTATACATTAAAAGGATTTTGTTTGAAATTTAGCAGTACATGGCTAGAAACTATGTACAACTCCAGTCAAAGCATGTGGCAAAATCATATGAATGCAAAGGGGAAAAAAAAGGGTTTCATAATAATTTAAGCCAATTCTGCTAATTAGCAAGAAATGAATTGTGCGAGCCCCAGCTACATCTGGCAAAGGGGTTATGCTGCCGTTCCTAGTATCCTTTATCTGCAAAACTCAGAATCCATTAGGCTGAGAGTCACTGATCTTCTGAGGAAACTATATCACTTGTGGACTTTCCTGTTTCCTTTTAATTATTCTTAATGTGATCATGGAAGAGGATATCCTAAGGTCAGACGTTACAATGTAAAGTTGTGAGGTGATGATTAAATGGGAACACAGTGAAAACTTCACTTTTCATTATTTTAATATAGTCCAGCCTGGGTTTTTGTAATTACTTCCAGCAGAAAAATTGAAGGAACTGGAGGAAAACGATGAAAAGTAAAGCCTTTTGTTTATTGGTGTAATTTTTTTTTTTAAAAAAAATCTCTTTGACTAGATTTAAATCTTGCAAGTATGTTTTAAAAGGTGACTGCATTTTCAAGCAGGCTTTAATCTTTGATCTCCAAAGTTTAATGGTTTCTGAGATTCAAACTACACAGGCCAACGGTGTCCCGGTGCTTAAAATTCCAGTGCTTGAATTTGCAACAGGGAAGAGTAAGGGAGTGCCCTTAATGAAATCCACAAAGCTAACCTCTTGCTTACTCTTACCAACTTTAGCCATGCCACTAGCTTTTAGTCATGGTAATGGGTGCAGTCTGCAAACTGGATTCCAAAATGCAATTTTCATTTTTTTTGGCAAAAAATATTCATCATCATCATCATCATCATCATCATCATCATCATCATCATCATCATCATTATTATTATTATTATTATTATTATTATTATTATTATTATTATTATTATTATTATTATTATTATTATTATCCCACTCTTCTCGACATATGTCTACTCAGGGCAGCTCACAATAAAATTATTCATAAAAATAATTAAAACAACAATTTACATTGACAATAGTGTGCTCCAGCTTCCATGGTGTACCTCTGCAGTGATTTGGCTGTCATATGAACTCCCAGTCTGCTCTTCTCCATGCTAAACATACTTTACTGCCTCAACCAGTCTTCACAGGGTTTTGTTTCCAGGTTATTACATCCTGGTCCCCTTCTTCAAAGCCTTATGCTAGCTTCTTAAATCAGACATTTTATTCCAGGGGAGGTATGGCCAAAACAGATTAAAAAGGTATTATAACCTCCCTAAACTGAGGTTATCATGCCTTGCATACATCACGAGAAAAAAAGCCTCACTGGGGAAATGCAATAGTCTTAGGAAAAGCTGCATTTAGTATGAAAGGGGGAAAACAAATATGAGATTATTGACTTAATAAAGCCATAGTTGGCTGGATAGCTCAGTGAGTTAGGTATGCAGATCCAGTGATTCAGGTAAGCAGAACCAGAGGTTGGGAGTCTGATTCCCCACTGTGTCTCCAGGGAGAAGAGCTAGCCTGCGTGGCCTTGGGCAGGTTGCACAGTTCCAGGAGAAGGGAGCTGGTGGTTGGGAGTTCAATTCCATATTATGCCTTCTGGGAGAACAGCTATCTTGTGTCTTTTTGAAAGCATGTAAAAATGTGAGTAGATAAATAGGGTACCACCTTGGTGGGAAGGTAACGGTGTTCCATGTCTAGCCGCACTGTCATGTGACCATGGAAACTGTCTACGGACAAATGCTGGCTCTATGGCTTGGAAATGGGGATGAGCACCTCCCCCTAGAGTCAGACACAACTAGACAATTTGTCAAGGGGAACCTTTACCTTTACTCTCTACCTAGAAAAACCTGGAAGGGGTCACCATTAGTGAGAAGCAACATGATGGTGTACAACAACAACAACAATAATAATAGCAACAACAGAACAATAACTAGAATTAATTATAGGAATTAGGACTTCTGCAGTTCTTTCCTATTCAACTCATCTAAGGTTTTACTCATTCAGACTTTATTAGCTGCAATCTGCTTCTTTTGTGCATTCCCAACTGAAAAGTTTTCCTTTTAAAAAGGGAGGGGGAATGAGGGAAGGGAGAGAAGGGAAAGTACAGATTCAATCAACTGGCAGTAAAACAGGTAGCATTTGTTTTCATTTACCACAGCTTGCACAAAGCTAATGCTGTAGTAGAGCGTTTAGAACTACAAGCTTACAAATAGGCTGCCTCAGCTGTCAGCATTCCCCCCCCCCCATTTTTTGGATAATGTTCATTTCTTGTCTTTAGAAATTCGGCTCACTTCTTCCTGGGAGTGCAAAATATTCACCTTAACTGTGGGTGAGAATATTTCTTTAAAGCAGAGCTTGGCATCATATGGAAAAATAGGTATCCTTGATTCCTCTGAGTGTCATATAACCTCTTACTCTTTTATTGAACAAGAGAGTAAATAGTCGCATAAAACCTCGCATACTATAAATGGCCAGGGGATAGCTGAGACCTGCCCTTTCACAAGCCAAATTTACATTCAAGCTGTTGGAGAGTGGGGGTGGGGGGTGTCAACCTTCCCCCCCCCCTTTTTGGACATAGTTCAGGCTGAGCATGTGAACCATGAAAGGCTTTTATTGGTATTTTTTGTTGAACTTCGCTCACCCCTTTAGGTTTGCTTTTGATTTGTGATTTTAACACAGGATAAACCAACTTGCTAACAAGGGAAAAGCAAGTTAACAGGCTAGGAGGAAAAAAAGTTGCACACACAGTCCAAATCATTAAAAATATGTTTCAGTGCTTTCCATATATAGTACATGAAGCCTCTATCTCTCATTAACAAGGAGTATTTTACATTATTGAAAATTTGCTCCTTCTGAAAATTCATCCAAATATTGCACACAGAAAGGTTTTTTAAAAGAATCTAGGTACTTAACATGGACACTTACGTGTTACTTAAAAAAGAGAGAGTGAGAGAAAGAAAGAAAGAAAGAAAAGACTCATTAGAAAAAGAGGACATTTATTCTGTTTTGCATTACAACTGAATATGCTAACTTAAAAATATAGATGTATATGTATATTTTAAAATAATTACTATAATTTGAATAGAAATTGAGCATTCTCCAGTCTGCTGGAAACCACTGATGGGAAAGTTCAAGGTCTTTGCTCCTTTTTATGGCAATATCCCCACAACCACCATAATTCCTACTTTCCAGTTTTCTAATGCCACTGAATTGCCTCTTCCAAAAAGCTTCACTCAGATTTGATTCCTTTGGACTAACTGTTTTAAGCCGATAAGTAGGGAAATGTGTTGCATCTGAAAATTCTGATCAAGAGAAAGGGGGGAGGGGAAGGGGTGGGGAGAGAAAGGGAATTGGCAGTATTGGAGGTCTGAAGCCTTACTATCCTTTTGGTTCAAGTCATAGAAACTGTAGTGTGTGTAAGGGTGCTGTAAGCCCCCAGAGGTATTGGGAGACACACTTTACTCACCTGTTTAAGAAACAAGCTTAATTCCTAGATATTCCAAATATCAACTGTCTCTCACAGAATAATTATGTTCTATGTTCAATTTTGCTTTTTGTCCAAAAATATTAGGTCCAAAATCAATGACTATGTGAATAATAATCTTTTCCACAATTTGCATGTGTTGATTTTATGCATGCTAAGATTTGCTAAAGTTAGCTGGCTCAAGGTTGACTCAGCCTTTCATTCTTCTGAGGTCAGTAAAACGAGTATCCAGCTTGCTGGGGAAGCAAAGTGTAGCCTGTACAATTAAATTGTAAACCGCCCAGAGGTTGCTTTAGCACTGTTGCACCACATATAACCCAAAACAACAACAGCAATGAAAATGCTGAGGAGGTAGATTGCATGGTGTAAGTGCTGCTCATGTTTTTGTGTTCTGCGTTGTTGTCGGTGTTGAGGTACTGAAAACAAAGGTGGAGGGGGACCTGTTTTGTATCGCAGGCCTGCAGCACAGGCAGTTCAGATTGCATGTTTTTAAAGTATCTGTAAAGTAACTAGTTTAGATACTTTTGAAAAAAGGAAAAGGATGTTTTGCTGTAAAATTGTAATTTTAACTTAACTATTGTAGCTATTCTAGCCTGCCACTAAGTAATAAGTATCATATTTTAGAAGACTGCTACCTGTAAAACACGGTTAGAACTTTCCATCTTAAAATTCTCCTGTCCCTTCCCCATTCATGCAGCATTAGTACACCACCTAAACCTTCCCTCTCATAATAATAATATCATCCTTTACACCAAATTCAACTGTCAAGTTTCCATCGTGAGCAGCTCAAAGCCCTCACTTAGGAACGTGGGTGGTCTGATCTAGTCAGGGCCCGAGTTGACAGCTGACCTGGGCTTTAGGAAACGACAGACACAACAGGAGAAGAAAGGAATGCTAAGATTTATTCTATGGAACATTTTGCTAAATCAAGCATGGAGAAGCATGGAGGGAAGTAAGAAGAGTGGCTGCTTTCGAGTGTCCTTAACAACAGCTTGTGAAGGGGAAGTTCTGAGAAGTGGAGATGGCAGAGCTGAGATCCTGGACTAGCTGTGGCAGTGGGATTCCTTTACTGTATTTGTATTGATAGTAAAATGTTACTGTCTGCTTTACAGTATAATAGAAAGAGGGTCCCGGTTTACTTAGGAATAATCCGCTTTTGTCATTGAGCTAAATGACTCAGTATCTGGTTTTGTGGCTTGTTCACTCACAAACTAGATTATTGCCTTATAAAAACCAAGCACCCCTCCCATGATCCTTTAAATGGTAGAATAACAAATACTGTAAGCACAGAAAAACTGTAGTCACTCAGCCAAGTTCACTTTCAGAACAAATGGGTTGCTATTAAGGGAAGGGGTACATTTATTTGTGTTATATTTGATGATCAGTTCCTATTAGCTTTGCAGAGCTTTAAATAAACAGAGGCTTTAGGGGCTGATTTTTTAAAAAAAGAATGGACTTGAATTATTTGTTTTCAGTGAGATGGATTAAAGGAAATGCCCAGATGATTAAAAAGCAAAGGAGACACACTCCTCCTGCTATGGAATCCATGTGTCCAGAAAAAAAACCTTTCAGATTAGGGGTGTGGAAATACCATCCAGTTTGATTTGTTTCCAAATATTTGCTATACAAACTGGCAGCAATTTGCCCCAAGCTTATTTGTAGGTGGCCTGACTCTCTTTGTTTTCAGGTTTTTGCAGATTTGTATGCTTCCAAATGGGGTGGAGTTGAGAATAGTAGAAACACAGTACTGTGACCTGGGGTGTGGGTGCGACTCAGTGCCATGAACTTTGGAAATGTTACAGACCTTCGGTGCATTGGCAAAGCACCTACCAGTCTTCTTGTTTCTTTCCTGCCCTTTCTCTGCAAGCAATCAACTTTCGTCCTTACCCAGCTTCTGTCCTTCCAGGAACCCACCATATATCCCTAGATCCCCTGAAAGGGAAACTGCTGATTGCCCACGTTTGGGATCTGCCCACATCAACTAGACATTGTGGCCCACCTGATACTCTTATCTGGATCTCATGATAGGAAAGCTGCTGCAAAGACTATTGCCCTTAATTCCTCCTAGCCCAGCCCTCCCTAAGAGCCTGCATAGAATCATAGGGTCATAGAATAATTGGTTTGGAAGGAGTCTATAAGGTCATTGAGCCCAACTCCCTGCTGAATGCAGGAGTCCAAATCAAAGCAGATCTGACAGTTGGTTGTCAATTTTCTTTTGAATGCCTCCAGCATTGGAGTGCTCACCATCTCCCAAGGTAAATGGTTCCATTGTTGTACTGCTCTAACAGTTATTGGTAGTACTCCTGACTGATGCCTCTACAACATCTATGAGCCATGTTCTTCTTCCCAGCTCCTTCAATGACATGTATCAGTGCCAGCCAAGATGCAAGGCCTTTCCCTTCCCTAACCTGTGTCTTCATACAGCCAATGTGCAGAAAGGAATCATGAGGGAAGGGTAGTTTCAAGCGGCAGCATCCTGGTCTCAAAGTGCTTCTTTGTGGGAACAGTTGCCTTTCACAGAGAAGAAGGTTAGGAAAACAGCCAAGGCTCTGCCTGTTCCCCTACTCACACCCTGAGCAGAGCAGAGCCAAAGACTGGAGGGTGAGAGAGTGCAGGGTACAGGAATTGTTAGCGTTGTGCAAAGGGGAGACATCTTCACATCACTGCGGCAACAAAGAAGAGGCAGGTTCCAAGGAAAGGGGAGTGCAAGAACCAGGTGTTTCAACATTCCATGGACAAAACACAAAACAAAACTTTTGTTTGCTTCCTTACCATCACCCCAGAAGGCAGGGCCATTATTACACAAATATTACACAAACACCAATAGGATTCTGGCCAACCATTTAAACCTCAAAATGCTGGACTCAAACATTCTTGATTTGCAAGAATGTCTTAACTGGCCCAAGTGTTCTATTTCTTCTTGAATCACCCTGTGTCTCATTTGATGACATATAAAAATCTCCACTCCACCTTGTTTGCCAGCTTCTTCCTGAAGTTTATACACACCTCTAGTTCAAAGAGTCAGATAGCTGTTATGTGGAGAGTGGATTCACACAGTTTTGGTGATGGTGTGACTGGCATGCATGACATCTAAAGGTGATCATGTGGCTGCTGGTGGTATTTTGCCTCCACGAGGAAGAGGTAAGAGTGGATATGCTCTTCTCCTGCAAATTTCTACCTAAACATGATTATTTTACTTTCTCCTCCACATTTTCTTTTCTTTTTTTATAGAGCATCTGGTAGATTATAAAGCATTACTTTAAATTGTAAACTGCCTTGCATACATAGCCAGAAAGGTATTCTATAAATGTCATAAATGAATAAATATGCCATGGTAGAAATACAGATGGATTGGAAGAATTGAAAATCAATCTAGTGTCATTATGTGAGATCTCATCTTCAGTTCAGTTACCCAATGTGGGCCAGGATAGTCATCCTGGATCACATACATTAAAACGAGAGTGTCATATTTAATCTCTTTTTTCTTGTTAGATTGGTACTGGGAACCAATTTTGGGGATAGTTCAGAGATTACAAGACAAGCCCTTCTACAGGCAGTGATGTACATGGGCATGGTGAATACTTTGGACAGACACATAGACAGATGCATCTAGGGTTGCAGGGTCTCTGAGCACCAACTTGAAATCCTTGGGTTTTCATAGAATCATAGAATCATAAAATAATGAAGTTGGAAGGGGCCCACCCATAAAGCTATTGAGTCCAACCACATCCTCAATGCAGGAATACAGATCAAAGGATATCTGCCAGGTGGTTGTCTGAATTCCTCTTGAATGCCTCCAGTGTTGGAGCACTCCTCACCTCTTGAGGCAACTGGTTCCATTGCCATACTGCTCTAACAGTTAGGAGGTTTTTCTTGATATTCATCCAAAATCTGGCTTCCTGTAACTTGAGCATGTTGCATGTTCTGCACTGAGATGATCGAGAACAGATTCTGCTTCTCCTCTGTATGTCAACCTTTCAAGTATTTGAAAAGTGCTACCAGATCTTCCATCACGCTTCTCTTCTCAAGGCTAAACATGCCCAGTTCTTTCAGTCTTTCCTCATAGGGCTTGGTTTCCAGTCCCTTGATCAACCTTGTTGCCCTCCTCTGAACTTGCTCCAATTTCAACAACTTTCTTGGAGTGCAGTGTCCAGGACTGGACACGGTACTCAAGATGAGATCTAACCAGTGCCGAATAGAGGGGAACTGGTATGTCACAGGGTTTGCTTTGCTTCCCTGGGGTCTTCTTAGAAAGACTTAAGGAAGCATGGTATTGGAAGAGCAGAAAGCTTCATTTTTTTTTTTACCTCTGGGGTGCTTTTAAAGCTTGGGCACCCATCTCTATTTTTTCATGGTTGAGAACAGGGCTTGCTGGCTCATTCCAAAGATGTCTGTATGCATGTTGCACTTGTGCACTGTTGGCACTTCAAACAACCAGGAACAAGGGGTATGAATTGAAAAGAGAGGTGGAGGGCGCATGCAGTTGGCCCCCATTGTGTCATAGGGAGCAAGTCGGAGAGTGGAATGCCAGCACTGTAACTCATGACCTTCTTGGCATACATTCCTTAACTGTTTGAATGTTGGAAATCACATACTCCATGTCAGTGAACAAAGATCCTTTCTTTCAAGAAATAAACTGTCAGATCCTAAACTGCTGCAAGGGAAGCAGCTTGTGAAGTGTGTGCTGTTTTGAGAGCTGGCCCAAAGGGAGCACTTCATTCTTTATAATCACATATTGTAATTCTAATACACCGTGCTTATGCCAAAAGCGACTGGCAAATACAATGAATAATCGGTTACAGGTAGGAGTTAGCAGAGACAAAGCAGATTTTTTTTTAAATAATAAAAACAATTTTGCTATTCTCTTTCCAATTAATATCTGGTTCCACAGAAAATCAGTTCCCTATTGAGCAGAAATGAATACCGAGTGACTAGTCTATGTAGATGAGAAAGGGAAGACTCTGCAGCATAAGAGCGAAGGTTTCCCCGTGTGTTTTGGACTGGCTTTGAAATAACATGGAGAGACTCCATGGATACAGAAAAGGGAAACAAGAACAGAAACATTGGAAATGGACAGGGTGGGGTTGGCACACTCTGTCTCCTTACATGTTTGATTAACACAGTTTTGGAATACTCGGACTGGGCTTGTGACGACATGAGTTGCGTGCCTACTCAGTCTGTCACTCTTGTGTTAACTGGGACAACTTCTTTTGGGTTTTGCCTGCTTCTCCGTGAGGCTGGTTTTCAGTGGAAAGAATGCCATAGAGCAGAAGACATAAGCTTTTTCCTCCATTTGGTCACTTCCTTTTATTATCAAAGAGCCAAGATAAGATCCTAAGCACTAGAACTACAGATAAGATCCTAAGCATTAGAACTACAGATTCTGCCCTTGTCCTCTTAACAGTGCTGGTACGGTGCAGAGTGAATGCATAAAATATGTCACCCCCTTACCAAGGTCAGGTAAGCACAGTTTGCATGAAGGGTTTGTTACTGCAAGTGAAACATAATATTTATTTATTATGTATTTATTTAAATATGTATGCCTCACCACCATATCTGCAACTGGCTCACAGCACAGCTGTCACTAAGACAAGAGTTGATATCTTAATATTTAATATATACTTACGTTTCTGATTGTGGAGCTAGAGGTTGGGAGTTCACTATGTCTCCTGCAAGTAGAACAAACCTGTGTGGCTTTGGTCAAGCTGCACAGTCCCAGGGCACCCCCAGAAGAAAGAAATGGTAAGCTACTTCTGAGTATTCTCTACCCTGAGAAAACCCTGGAAAACCCTGAGAAACAAGAACAGAAACATTGGAAATGGAGAGGGTGGGGTTGGCACACTCTGTCTCCTTGCATGTTTGATTAACACAGTTTTGGAATACTTGGACTGGATCTCCAAAAGCTACAATTGACTTGATGATGATGATTTCCATACCTTTACTTTTGTTTCATACCAGTCAATTAATGCCATACTGTATATCTTATCCTCACAGGCCATGAGGCAGGGCTGAAGTAGACTAAATGTCTCCAGAAGCAATAACTTTCATAGGTTTTAAAAGGCATCTGATTGCCACAGAACAAGCTTTTGTTACCTCCTGCCAGGTTAGATTGTTTTGTTTTGATTGGTCAAAAGGAGATAAATTCAAGCTTCACTTGCAAGTCGGATTGGTCACACATGAAACTTGTCGGAAATTGTGTCACAGGAATACTGACATGCTTTCAGCTTCTAACAGCTGTTTGTATTGTCTAGTTTGACCCTTAGTAATGGAGCATGTGCACTGCACGCAGAAGTCAGCTGGGTCAGTCCTTGGAATCTCCAGCTGAAAGGATCAGATAGTAGCAGAAAAGGGCAAAGCTCTCTGTCTGGACCCCAGAGAGCAGCTGCCAGTCAAAGCACTGGTGTAAGACAGTACAGTATATCATGTTCTCTTCAACAAGTCTATTCCAGCTTCAATTATTCTACAAATATTCCCTTTGATTAAAAACTCTGGGCTGAATCCATATTTAGGCACATGCATCCTAGACTGGCGGAAGCAGACTGCCCTGCCACATCTTTCCAATGGTTAGCCATTCCAGCACCCCACAAAATGCTACGCTGAGCACAGGGGTAGCCTGTGAGATAAGTGAAAAAGATGAAACAAGTGCAACCTGTGTGGTGCTGCATGGGAGAGGCAGTGGGAAGGAAGAGGTGGCCTGTTGTCAGAAGGAGGTGAAAATGAACTCCACATCTACAGTCCCAATTACATAAGATAAAAGAGGCTCCAACCCAGAGTATTTTGCTGGCTGAAAAGCCTTTCACACAGCCAACCACCACTTATTGCTGTAATAAGTCAATGTTTCAACTATGTATCGTGTCTGTAATCAATACTTATTTATTGTTCTATATTTTTAGTAACTCCTATTTTATTTTCTTGCAAAATCTTTACAGGCAATACTTATACGATTTGTAGTGGGATTATTTCTAAGGTGACAACTTTGTCAACAGGATCTATTTATGTTTTATATATTTGTAACGTTACTATCTTGTAAAAGTAGTTTGATGGAATTATTTTGCTCCTGAAATCATTCTGTTGTGCAGCTTTATTGCCAGATTTTTAAAAAAAACACCTTGCTATTCCACAGCCCACTCTCAACATTGCCTCTAGCATATTAAATTAAGTGTCTCCTGGCGCTGATCTATGTTTTGCTTGAAATAGGAGCATTAATTGGTGCTAATCTGTCAAAATAACTAATTGAGAAATGTTTCTCTCTTCCTGTAATGCTATTCATAATGAAGTGTAACATAGTTCAAAACTACGCAAGGAATTCAGTTTGTTGTACATATTGAAATTGTTGCCTGGAGAGAAAAATCTTACTATCATTTACCATTGCATGCATAGCAGCAATCAAATCTATTAAAAACTAAATGGCATTGCACGTGTGTCAACGATCAAATGCTGTCAAACGGGTCTTTTCAAATATTGAAATAGCATCCTGCTCCCAGGTGGACTAATCCCAGGGCAGGGTCTTGACAGGCTGAGGCATGTGTAGCAATGGTCAGACCCAAACAAGGTACAGTACTCCAAAATCAAGGTCAAGAGGAAAAGCAGAAGTCTAAGAAACAGAATCCTACCAGGCAATGAGGAGCAGGAGATCTAAATCCAATGTCCAAGAACAATCCAAGCTCAAGCTAGTCCAGCAGTCATAGCAAACGAACAGGGAGAGTCCAAGAAGCATAGTCAAGCCAGGCCAAAAGCTCAGGATTCAATACCAAGCATCAGGATACATAGAAGATGCAGCCTGGACCTAGGAGAGACGTTAGGTGTGAGCAGGCAAGCAAATTATCCCAGCCTGGATCAGGCTAGATTGTGTTAAACAGGGTTGCTTTGAGGTACAGTATGCCACTTGGGGAAATCCTGGCAGACACATGAAAGGATTGATCCACACCACACCACAGCAAACCATACCACATGTGATCCTATTGCCGCTTCTTTCTTTTTACAGGGAAAGAAAAGAAAAGAAACAACAGAAATTCCCC
The DNA here is from genome assembly GCF_051106095.1 of Pogona vitticeps. Lineage (NCBI taxonomy): Eukaryota > Metazoa > Chordata > Lepidosauria > Squamata > Agamidae > Pogona > Pogona vitticeps. The sequence continues at coordinate 143,451,214 of NC_135787.1, read as the reverse complement.
TCCTTGTTCCCTCTTGTTTCTGCCTCCATACTTTGCTTAAGCCACTTTATGATCTTGGGAAACTGAAATCTTCCCCATCAAGAGTGGGGGAGAGAGAGAGGAAGTTTTCTTTCCTTTTCCCCCCTCCCTAAATGGCATCTTACATCAACACTTCCTTACAAAAGCTTTTTTTTTTCCTAATGCAGAGGCATGTGAGGAAGCTTTCAGTTTCCCAAGATCATGAAGTGGCTTAAGTAAAGAGGACAGCTTAAGCCATATGCTTTGGGTTGATTCCAGTGATCACACATGCTGGAACCGAGCCAAAATGGAATGATCCTATCCACATGCAGAAAAAACAGGAACCCTTGACAGGGAGCCAAAAAGGTATTAGTTGGTGTGAAGTGGAGACAGACTGGTTCACAATGACCCATACATCATGTAGTCACCACAAAAAGGTATGAACCAGCACATCCCCAGAGTGGGTCAAACTATGGGGCAAATGCCTGTATCCATTGTCCCCAACAAACACACAGTCAAAAGGAGGGGTTTATGCGGGGGGGAACTGCTGTAGCCCCACCCAAAGGTCAGCTGCAGCCATTTGCCCAGATGATAGAGGTGCACAGATGCAAGATTTTACAACTGGTCTCAGTGGGAGAAAGACCTTTCTCTAAAAGACATCTCCCAATGTGGAGGAGTCAGGCACTTTGTCTTGGGAGCTTCTAGATGAGTTTATGTCTTCCTTCTGTAACATTCTTGTGGTCTGGGAGGGGACCCAGCCTCCTCCAACTCAGGCAAAGAGTGGCTTCAGCCTCCTGAATGTAAACAGGTCTAGGGTCAATCAAACAGATGCTATCATCTTGGAATCCAGCTTTCCAGACTTCTAAGGACAAGGGCCTGCAGGCAAGGATCAACTACACCACAGCATGTGCAACCCTATTTGGCCCTTCCCCCCCCCCTTTTACACTGTCACTCTGGTTGGGTTTAGAGGGTTCCCGTTCATTCTTACCGAAGGAGCAGAGCAGTGACAAAGATATGTTATGTAGCATATCTACTTAAAATATCTGAAATTATGAGTGCAATCTTGGTCTATCCCTGTGTGAAATTTTAATCCCATCTGAAAACTTTAATGTCCTTCAGGAAAGGATAGCTTTTGCACATGAGAGGAGAAAGCTATTTAGGAAGAGCCACACATGTCCCTCGTTGGACCTTAGAGGAGTTTGCCTACTCCCACAACCCACATGCTGCAATATGTTTTTTTTTTCCTTACAGAAAGGAGGGGCAACTGAAAAAAGCATGCTTGTACCCTATAATATATTATATGAACTTTGCTATGTTTGGAGCCCCTCTCCAGCATTCTTTGATATAAAATCAAAGTGGAGTATAAGAGGACAAGAATGCTGGAGAGGAGCTCCAAACATACCAGAGTTCATCCCTTATTGCCTAGAAGGCACACAAGGAATTCCTCAGTCATAAAAAGAAATAATTTTTTTTAAAAAAGCCCAATGACTTTTTTGCTTTGTGGGGACACTGGGTTGACTCAGGGGTGCTGGAGGGCACAGTTGGGCCACTGAAGGGAGAGTTTTGTCCCACTTTTGCCATGCAGATAAGGAGCAATGTAATCCTACTTCCTGTGATGTAGGCCTGTTCCAGCCACACTGTGCACAGGAGGCCCTTGCACCCAGATCTCTGTGCATGGAAAACTCACCAACCCCTGGAATCAGTCGGGCTCCCCTGCTTCAGATGCCCACACAAATGGGTCAGCAGTGGGGACCAGAGGAAGTTGTCTTCAATAAAACAATTTCTAGTGTGCATCAATGGCAGCCAAAGATTATGGGAGCAAATGCAGAGCACTATGCAGAAGGAAAAATAATGCTCTGTGTTTTTTTCAACAGGATTCGAGCCACAGTTCCATGACTTCTTTCTAAAGTCCTCCTTTTTAAGGGCAAGTAAAACAAGAAGAGGTTCTGTGATAAACTGAACATTTCATGCCCCTGTACCTTACTCAGTATCAGAGGTGGCAAAGCATGTGCTTCTTATATACCACCCCATAATGCCTAAAGCATTCTCAGGGTGGTTTACAACTTAATTATGCAGGCTACACTTTGCCCCCATCCCCCTGCAAACTGGGTACTCAGTTTACCGAACTCAGAAAGCTGGAAGGCTAAGTCAATCGCGATTGAACTCAGGTCGTGAGCAGAGTCTTCACTGCAGTACTGCAGTTTAACCAATGTACCAGGAAGCTCCTTGACACAACAAAAATTGCAACATAATACAGATTCTGAGGATATTCTATATACAGTGGTGCCTCGCTTAGCGAGTGCTTCGCTATGCGATGAATTCGCATAGCGAGGGGGTCCGGGCCATCGCTGGAGCGTTCGCTCAGCGATGGCCCCTATAGCGTTTTTTCGCTTTGCAATGATCGCTAAGCAATTCGCTTAGCGATTTTCGCAGAATGAAGCGGGGAGAACAGCTGATCGGTGGTTCCAAAATGGCCGCCGGAAGGTCCGCGCCGCATTTTCGTGCCCTGCCCTCGCTTACCAAGGGTGCGAAAATGGCGGCGCTATGGAAAAACATCGCTTAACGGTGAGTTTTAAAGCCATAGGAATGCATTGAACGAAGTGCATAGCGCACCACTGTATGTATGTGTGTGTGTGTGTGTGTGTGTGTGTGTGTGTGTGTGTGTATATATATATATATATATATATAAGTTATCTATATATATTCTATATATGTAAAGTAGTTCATTTAATGACAGCTCACTTTGCATAGCCTTTATCTTGGGGGCCAGACTTCAAAATGGGCAAAACCTATGCTGAATCATGAAATTTATATATATATATATATCTATAGAAGAAGATTATTGCAAGAGGTCCCATCTACGGTGGTGGGGAACACAGTTAAATTGTATTTTGGTTTGTGTATTTTATGTTTATGTTTTAGTTAAAATAAAATTTAAAATTAAAAAAAACTGTTCCAGTATTGTGGTTGTTTGATCATTTTAACTATGTGATATCTTTTGAGCTATCTTTTTTAAACTGCTGGAAACCATCCTGAATGGGGCAGAGGTAGTCGAAGGAGTTTTTTTTTTAAAGGAAGAATAAAATATTCATTATTGCTCTGCCAATGAATTTAAGAAATGTATTATTCATTCATGTCTTTAAATTATTCATTATTCATATATTTATTTACATTATTTTTCCCCCCATTTTTACACATTTCAAAGTGCCGTGTAGAATTCATTTTGTTATGCATTTTCTGAAATTACTAGGTCTGGAATATACATACAGTATATATGTCCTTGTACCATCTTCTCCTTTTGGTAATGGTGTAATCGTTTCTAGGACAACTTGTTTCAAAGGTCTCTCTGTGTCATACTCATCGCCTCCTCTTTCATAGATCTTCAGTGTTGGGGGGAAGCTTTCATCTTCCTGCCTGTCAGCATCTAAGGTATTGAACTCAGACAGAAATCTTCCTGTCCTAAGGAATTCTGTATTGAGTTCTGAGTTCTTTTACAACTCCCAGATCTTCTGGCAGGGCACCACCTTCAGTCTGGTTCAGGAATTGCCAGGGAAGCGAATGGATGAATCCACTGTGTAATTAAAAAAGACTCGGAAGGTTCCAGACTTGAGTATGTTCCTCTGTATTCCTTCCAAGATTTCTTTTGAAAAAATGCCAGAGAGACTTCTGCGGTCAGAGTTAAGGGGAAGTACAAGAATGTGGGTCACATCCTAAATGCTGGCTCCCTACCAAGGAGTTTTTCCTTTGCCCAGCAGGTAAAGCTCACTGACTTTTCTCTTTCCTTGACAAATCATTTACCGTGTTTGCAATAGCAGTTTCATTATTTATCTACAATCCTTGTTACAGAAATAGTAACGTCGCAGAGGCAAAAGAAATTGTTCTAATTTATATAGAACAATTGATGTTCCAGTGTGAAAGAAATGAAAAACAGCATTAAAAACAAATCTAGAAGAGATAACATGTGCCATTTAAAAAAACAATTTCTGGGCAGGATGTTGAGCCAGACATGACTACAGTGTAATTAACCTGATAAGAATAGGGGCTGCCGTTAAGAGTTGGAACACAGACTATTCTCCCCTTTTCACTTCCCTGGATCACGGAAGAGGGGTGGAAATGAGTTATAATGTTTTTATCAGCCTGGTGTCTACTAATGACCACTGCAGTAGCAGGAAAAATTACCTTCTTTTAAATGGGAATGGCCAAAAATGTAAAAGCTCTTTAGAGCACTCCTCCCTCGACACACACACAGACTATATTTTGGATTTCAGCACATAATTAGAAAGCAATAGTACACTGCAGTGATTTCCACCGCATAGTGCATACAGATTAACCTAATGTAGCTCTGTCTAGACTTATGATGGCCTCAGCCTGATTCTCCCAGCCCATATTCCTCCTTCCTGAGCAGGAAGGCATGAACAAAACTTGGGAAATTAGGTTTTGGATTTAGTTGTCAGAATCCCCCAGTCAGTATGGGTTCTGGGAGCTGTAATCCTAAAAAGTGCCTCTCCCAACTTCTGTCTTTAAAGGTGTTTGGATCTGGTTCACTTTTAACATGAGCAGAACTCTTGTGTAAGTGGTGACTTTGCTTTCTCAAGGTTTGTGATCATGTGGAAAAGAGGTGTTCATGTTTGATCAATTGCAACTACAAGTCACCTCCAAGCCTCACTACTCAATGAGTATTGAGCACCATCCGCTGTCAGTCCACTCCTTCCTGACTCTTCATCAGAGAAATGGCAGGGCCTCCCCTGTGCTCCCCTTCTACTCAACTCCTAGCCTCACACTTTGTATCAGCAGGTCATAAGAGAGAAAGCAAAAATGAGAGAATGGTGTGAGTGGGTGACTGGGTGACAAGTGACCAGCTTTGAAACCAGACCCAGGAGAAAACAGTGACAGTTAGTGGCATTGCTGATTTGGGGACAAGATACATTTGACGATCCTTGGATGAGTTGTAATATAAATGAATGGGATGGAGAGAATGAGGAACAGTCTGATAATCAGGGGTCTCAAACATGCAGCCCAGGGGCCATTTGTGGCCCGCCGAACAATAGTTTCCGACCCCCGCCTTGCCTGCCCCCCCCGAAATGCCCATGCATCCTCTGCTGTCAAGAGTCAAAAAAAGCCTCACCTCACTCGCCAGCTCTCTCCCAAGACAGCGCCTCTTGCACCCTCCATCTGGAACTGCAGCCTGCCAGCCAGCCAGCCTGTCTGCCAGCTGGCAGGTTGTAGTTCCAGATGGAGGGTGCAAGAGGCGCTGTCTTGGGGGAGAGCCAGCGAGCGAGGCGTGCTGCCAGCCCTTTTCCCTGAGCACCTGAGCCACCGCTGAGCGATGCCTAAGAGAGGAGCTTGCTCCTGGCCCATCCTCAAAGAGCACCTCCAAGCCGCCAACAGCAGCTGCCGCCACCACCTCTTCCAGAGAAGCGGCTCTCTGGTTCTCTTTCTCTCTCTGCACCCCCAGCGCCTGCCTGGCCAGCGGCCGCCTCAGCACCCAGCGGTGCTTCCTCTTCATTCTCTTTTCCCTGCTTCAGCCACCTCAGCTCTGGAGGCTGCCTGGGCTCACCTCGCAAAGTTTGGTCCTCTGTCATGGTGGGGATAGCTGCTGCTGCTGAGTGTGCCTTTTTTTGAGGGGGGCCCTCAGAGGAAGGTTGCTGGACCTCCGTGTGTGTTTGTGTGTGCGCGCTTGTGTGTGTGTGCTTGTGTGTATGTGTGTACGTGCACACCTGTGGGGGCCCCCACCCCATTCTGTTTAATTTCGTGGGTACTAATGTGGGCTTTTCTCCTTTGGCAAGGCGATTCTGTGAGGGTTTTAAAAAATGTTATGTCGTGCCCTCCTCCCCCCCACCTACGTGGTTGCCGGCGCGCCCTCCCTTCTCCGCTTCTTCATCCTGCTGCTGGTGGTGGTGGTAGTAGTGAAGGAGCCAGAGGGGGTCGTGGCCGGTGACGAGGGCTTGCGTGCCCCTCCTCTTCCTCCTCCTCCTCCTTGGAGGCCCAACCGGGCTAAGGAAACTCCTGGGTGGCTTCCTTGGGGTCTTGCTGTGCTTGGCGGAAAATGTGCTGCAGCCCAGCCTCACCCAGACTCTGCCTCCAGCGGCCCCCAGGTAAATTGTGTTTGAGACCCCTCTGATTGAATGCCTACCTTTGTATACAGTATATGTGTGAATACTTACTTGCCTGTCACTGTGTCTCTCTGTCTATAGGTAGTCTATGAATACACGTATTTTATCCCTGATTTGGCTGCTAGTTCCTGTTCCACCAAGCATTGGCTGCTGTGCTTTATGCCAAACTAACCACCATGGGCAGCAGCCACTGCTGATGTGAGATCAGAAAGTGAGCCGGCAAGGCAAGGCTGGAATACTAACACATGGGGGCAGTATATATATATAGCCCCATGCCCCTTACACATGTTTATATTTGCATTATGTTAAATCCTCAGCTATCTTTTTGCAAGCTCTTTTTACCCTTTGAAAGTAGCAGTCGATTTCCCCCCTCTTTCACAGGGAGTACTGAATTTCCGAGAAGTTTCTCCTGAATCACCACAAGGCTTCAGTGCTTAGCTTACTTTAACACCCTGTCCAGAGCGTGAGTGACTGCTCTTTCTTACTTTACATCTTAGGTACCATTTTCCTGTACTGTGCAACACCCAGGTTTCTCTGTGCTTCGTAGAAAGCCCTCTAGTTGCCTCCCTTAGGGTTTTCCACTGCAGCTGTGGGCCTGAAAGATCAGCAAGGTTTGTTGTCACTATTGTTAAGAAATAACAAAGGCAAAGTTATTTTCACAATAACAAAAAAAAAGAAAAACAAAGAAACTTCGGTCATCTTTCCAGTGCCCGGGAGGCAGCATCTCTAGAGCAGATGAAGGTGGGAGTAAGGAACCTGTTCTTTATTTATTGTGAAATGAACAGCACACAAACGCACAGTGTTTGGCCACCTTTTACAAACAAAGGTAAGGCCAGGAACCCCCAGTTCTGCACTCTCATAAATTTTTTAGGAGTTTCTCACTTATTCTTCCAAATTTCAGGAGCAATTTCTTTTTTCTTTCTCTCCCAACTAATGGTCTTATACTGTATAATGATAAGAAAAAACTGGCGCAGAATTACACATATTTGCTCTGGGCATATTGCTTGAAGAGTGCTATGCTGTTTGGACATTGTAACATGTAGAAGGTTGGCACTAGATGTTTCATGGCAGTTGTGTGTCACTTTTTTGACCCTGCGCAATAGACTGCTGCCGCCAAAGATTCAAAGGGGTGTTGGAGCCCAAGGATCCCTCTGTACCTGGGGTCTCACTTGTGCTTTTTGCCTTTGCAGGAAAACCCAAAGGCAGAGCTTGGAGGTAACACACTACAAATAATGCTCATAAGTATGACCAGTACTCATTACTCTGGGAGGGGTGTAAAATGAGCATTTATTGAAGTAATGATGAATGCCACCTTGAAACTGCAGTGAACAATACTAAAACATTATCTTGGGAGACATGTTGTGGGGTGGGGCGGGGCTATTTGTATATTTTTAACTGTATTTTAATTTGTTCCAAAGCAACTGGAAAGTAACATATCAGTAACAGGTCCCTTGCATCATTCTTTGATGAGCAACGTTAATGAAAGGTTTCCCCTCAAAAGGGGTAAAAAGTAATGAATTGCTTCTTTTAAATATGTGTACCAAAATAAAAATAAAGCCTTAGGGCTAGTGTAAATCTAGAAGATTTATTTCAGTGTCACCTTTCAGATACAAGGCCTGCCTGCAGATGTTATTTTTAAAGTTTTTGTTTGGTTGAGTACTATTACATCTTAAGGTTTTAGCAAAGTTCCTTTCAAAGATGTTTAGATCTTGACTAGACATGGGGGTATTTTTATTTGTATATAAATACGAATACCCCCACACAGCTGGATGTAATGAGGGTCTGGCCCTCTGGGGCTAGACTGTCCATTCATGCATCTGCTTCTGGAGGCAATTGCGCTCTCCCTTCCAATTGCTCCAGAGCTCGCGGTCAACTATCCGCTCATCAGCCTGGCAGGGAAACTCATCTTCCCTCCTTCTGCCTGGAGTGGCTAGTTGGCCGCAAGCTCTGGAGTGATTGGAAGGAAGAGCAGAGCCGCCAGTGGCAGCAGACGTGTGAATGGACTGTCTGGCCCAGGGGCCCTCCTTACATCCAGCTGTGTGGGTGTATTTATATTTGTATACGAATACCTCCATTTCTACTCTGGACACACCTGTAAATGGGGTTCCAGTCTCATGTTCATAATTTTCCTCCCGCTGGCCCAAACAGTAGAGCCCACACAACTGTTTGTAGTTGCAAATTACTCAAATCAGAGATGCAAAGATAGGAGTATGTTGAGCGAGTTGTAATCCAGCTGTTAAAAAGCAAGGTTTGCTTCTTGTCTAATATCCAGTAAGTCTAAAATGAGAGCCAGAACCTAAGGGTGCCGAATACCTGTTTATGATTATCTTATTGGTGTGCTCCAGGGATCTGTCCTGGGACCCGTGCTTTTCAACCTGTTCATAAATGATCTGGAGACAGGGATAAGCAGTGAGATGGCCAAGTTTGCAGATGACATGAAACTTGCCTGCCACTAAAAAGATTAAATGACTAAAATTATTACTGGGCTGCGGCACCTCCCTTATGAGGAAAGGCTACAACGTGTGGGGCTCTTTAGTCTCGAGAAAAGGTGCCTCAAGGGGGACATGACTGAGATGTATAAAATTATGCAGAGGATGGATAAAGTGGATAGAGGGAAGCTCTATTCCCTGTCATGCAATACCTGAACTAGGGAACATCCACTCAAATTGAGCATGGGGAGAGTGAGAACAGACAACAGAAAATATTTCTTGACCTACTATGTTGTTAGTCTGTGGAGGCCCTTGCCACAGGATGTGGTGATGGCATCTGGCCTAGATGCCTTTGAAAGGGGATTGGGCAGATTCCTGGAGGAAAAGTCCGTAGCAGTTTACAAGGGATAGGGATGTATCCAGCCTTAAAAGGAAGGTACCTCCAAATGCCAGGTGCAGGGGAATGGTATCAGGAGACAGGTATCTAGTTGTCTCATGTGCTTCCAGAGGCATCTGGTGGGGCCACTGTGAAATACAGGAAGCTGGAGTAAATAGGTAGAAGGTTGCTGGTTGAGGTTCTTGTGGTATGTTAGGCAGGATTTGTTCACATATGCTTCCAGGGAGGTTTTTCATGAGGTTTTGTCATTCCTTTTGATATTTGATGGCTAGGGCTGTAGTTAGTGGCTTGTAAAATTCAGTGTTGGACAATTGTCTCTTTGCCTTCTGTGTGTAGCTTGATTTGTCCATGACAACTGTCACACCACCCTTGTCAGCCTCTTGATCACTATGTTGGGATCATTTCTGGTGCGGTGTATAGTGTCACACTCTGTTTGGGTGAGGTTGTATGTTAAGCCAAGTTCCTTGTTGATTATCTCAGTCTGGGCATGGTGACAAAAGCACTCAATATAAAAGTAACGTTTTTTGTTTCGAAGATTTTGTGGACCAAAGTCCATTTCATCAGGCATAACTATTTTGTTTAATGAAGTAAGCTACTGTCCATAAAGTCTTACACCAAATGTTTGCTACTCCTTTAGGTGTCATGTTTAATGCATTTAGGTTCAACATAACCAAATACCACTTTCAGTTGACGAATCAGTTAAAGAGAACTTTTGAAAAGCCAGGTGTATTACCAGATTTTTAGAAAGGACTTCAAAAACTATTTTGGTTTGTTAAGTTTGCATAATTAAGTACTTTTCTGTCTGTATCAGATAGCCCAGTCCTTGTATGTTGATTTTAAAAACATTTTTACATTGATAATCTACAACAGCTAGAATTCAGGAATTCTGACTGAATTAAAATAGGATGTGGGGTACTGCAGGATTGTGCTCTAGGAGCTGATAACCATACTTCGCTTCTGTCCCTATATATTTTTCTTCTGTCTCATTACATTTAATTAGGAAAATGACAAATTCTGCAGAGAGAGTATGGTTATTGTTTCTTAATGCAGCATAACCAATAGAGATAATCACAAATGAAACAGATTTTTAATATCTGGAACAGATAAAATGTCTTTGTGGTCATTGATTCAGGATTCAGAAAGATTATTTTTAGAATAGAACCCCCAGAATCCCCCAGGAAGCATGACCATTGGCTAGTGGCTATGATAGCCAGACCTTTCTAGGATTTGTAGTCCGGTTCTGGGAATTGCAGTCCACAGAAGTAACTTTCAAATTCTGCATTTAATACAGATTAATAGTAATCCAAGCAAACAGGAGATGACTGAATCTTCTAAACATTGTGAATACTAATAAAACAAGAAGTCCTAGTGTTGCAGGAAATACAAGTTACTTTGATGGCTAACTGAGAAGGCACAGAGTCACCAGATGATGGTACCCTTGATTTTTTTTTTCTTAGTCCATTTACTGCTCCAAGCATCTTTACTAAATTAACCTTTATGTATGAAATATAGAAGAAAATGGCTTCTGCCTTCATTTACTTAGCTTCTATGTTCCTCTCAGTGCAATTTCCTTTAAACTACCCTGTTGTCTGCTGTCTTAGACTCTTCAGAATATTTGGATCAAGACATGTTGGATCAAGACATGTTCTAGATGGGAGGTAAACAAACAAACAAACAAACAAACAAACAAACAAACAATGAATGAATGAATGAATGAATGAATGAATGTTCCACAGTTCAACTGATTATTTTGGCCAGATCTCAGAGTGCCAGTTGAAATTTCGGGAAATTGTTATTCTTCTCTGGGTCTCCATGTGCCAACCTTAATCCCAGTGCATGCTATACTGGAGACAGGGGAATATTGCTTTATGTGTTGGCTGGCTTTAAACGGGCACCCATTTTCATTCACCCCAAACTGGAGCCAGTGCTACTGGCTCAGTGTCAAGATGCTTGTGTGCTCTCTTCTTCATCTCCCACCCCAACCTCAGGTTGACAACACTGAGCCCATCATGCCATTTGGAACAAGGCAAGAAATAAAGTACCCATGTTGCAACTCATGAGCCTTCTTGTTGCACAATTCCTGGCAACAGCAACAATTGGGGCAAGCTGCCTTCCGTGACCTTTCCAGCCTCTGTGACATCACAAGGGCCCATCCAAGTGGCATTACAAAGGTCTACTACATGGTCTCTGGTTTTTGCCTTAAATCTCAGAAAGGTGAATGCTGAAACTTTCCACTTGATGGTGCAGTCACTGAAATAACAGACATCTTCCTCATGCAGGTTTTTTAAAACTCTCATTTAATCTAATTGCAATTTAATCACATTTATAATCTAATTAATATTAATTTAGTTATCAAGAATCTATGAAGCTATAACCCCAATAGTGGCTCATGGTCTGGGCCTTTGAAAGCATATACTTGAAGCACAACAAATAGAAAGATTGTGAGTTCATGACATCCCACAGTTTCAAAACATCTGTTTCCAGGTCTGCGTAAAATATGAAATCCTGTAGGTGTCTTACAACACGTCAATCCACTGACAATTGGAGTCAGACCTGCTGTGCTCATGGAAAACAGGAACATGCATAGAATATTCCCATTTTAGTTGGTGCTCTCTCTTTGATAGGATCCATATACGTATCAGTTTATGATACCAGGACCTCACTAATAAAATACAATCTCCATGGCTGTCTGTAGTATTTTATTCTCCTTGAGACATCAACTGAGGGAATTTTTTTCTTCCTTGATTAAGGACACCGGGAATGTGTGTTCTCCCTGGTATTTCATTTTATTCTATCCCCCTTCTGGTAGCCATGCTAAGTATCTTGAGAAGTCATTTATTCCCACATAGTGTTTATTCTTCACTAGACCAAGGTTCAAGTGTTTACCTTCTGCACTTTTGAAGAGGTGATTTTCTGTGGTATTTCTTGTAGTGAAAGGTTCTGCTATTGTCGATAGGAAGCCATAGAGTCATTGGTGTGTGCTTTTTTATACTTTTTTATGGAGATGACCAAATCAAACTGATTAACCCTTATCCTCCTGAAATAGCCAGGTAAGACTCTCAAATGGTATCTAACAATTACAGAGCAAGTCGCTAGATTCTTTTTTTTCTAGCTCCAAATACATAGAACAAAATGTTCTCCCCCAAACCTAATTTGATCTAACAGTGTACTGAAGGAGATTGCAGACATAATAATCTCAGAGCTTCTTGGAGAAAATGTGAAGTCTCTGAAGGCTGGAGGAAAGCAAATATCTTCCCATCTTCAAAAAAAGGGGAGAAAGAAGATCTAGGAAACTACTGATAGATCAGCTTGACAGTTATAGCAGGAAACCCTCTACAGCATATTGTTAAACCGTCAGTCTGTGAGCATTTAGAAAAGGACATTCAACATGGGTTTCTCAAAAATAAGCCATGCTTCACTAATCTTATTTCTCTTTTTTTCCCACAGAGTCAAAAGCTTGGTAGGTAAGGGGAATGTTGTGGATGTAGTGTATCTTGATTTCAGTAAGGTTTTTTTAACAAGTGTATTTTTGAAGGCTTTCACGGCCAGGATCTGATGGTTGTTGTGGGTTTTGTTTTTTTGTTTTTTTACAAGGTTGCTCTAACATTCTTGTGGCCAAACTGGTAAAATGTAGGCTATAGGATAGTACAATTAATGGGATTAGTTAACATTAAAGTACTGAAACAATTAGCTTGTTTGGAAACAGATAAGATAAAATGGCAGAAATACTTTATTCATTGTGTGCCACTTTTCACGAGAAAGCATAAACAAAGGTACAATGATGTAATGTGAACAGAAAACAAGGAAAATATGGAGTGCATATTCTTATATTGTGTTTTACTTATAATGGTAATCAACAAAGAGATCCTGCAAAATATAAATAAATAAATAAATAAATAAATAAATAAATAAATAAATAAATAAATAAATAAATAAATAAATAAATAAATAAATAAATAAAATGTGGATAATTGTGCTAGGCAAATGAGAATAAAAATATATTGTACAATAGAAGCTTTTGCAGTATATTTAAAAAGAGGAAAAGATTAATGTTATTTTCAGCTGTTTGTTTAGTGATTAGCCAGTAGAATAGAGTAGAGAAAATGATATATTCATTTGTAACAAACAGTTATTTATTGATCACAGAACAGTTCTTCTCAGTTAGGCCAATATTACCACTCTGGACTGTCCCTCCTTCAGATGCCTTAGCATTAATGTATTTCAATTCAGCATTAAATGGTTTCATGAGCTCACTAAAAGCTGGTTTTGGAGCGACACCTAATTTTTCACTGGAATCAGTAACAGAATTGACCTTTATTGTATCATGGCCCTGCCTCATTCACCAAATTGAATGTCAGATTATATCAGCTTCCACAAGTAACCCTCCTTTGCATTTAATTTTAAGAGAGTCTGTTATTCTAAACAGAACTATGTGAAGCGATGGTGAAAATCTGCCTTTCTTCAAGATTAAGTCCTGATGCACCTTTTTTTTTTAAAAATTGCAAGATAATCTATTTCTATACGGGAAGAAAAGGTGCATACATTGTGAAGTGTAGCGCTCATTCATAACAAGGCCAATACTTACATGAGGTCCACTGTGATGTGAAGAACTGTGTAACCTGGAGATCTTGCAGCTCAGTTCAAGTCCTTGAAGCTCAATTCGAAACTGAGTACAGATTTTAAAATAACCCAAAGTCTGATTTTCATTTTGCATATTGGAAATGGAGAAGCATCAGATACAGCTCAAACCCACCACCACCATTTCCTAGACTTAACAACAATTAAGAAGAGAGGGAGAAAAAGTCAGCATTGCTTTTCTAGCTCTGCACATTGCCATCAATTTAAGAGGTTGTCCACACTGTCAGTACATCAGTATATGGATTGCTGTTGGTGTGATTTGCTTTGGACCAAATAATGGCATTCACTGTGTCTCCACTTAGATTGACCCATTATGCTCCTTTAAGAGCTGCTGCACACCCTTCAGGCACAGTAGCAGGGCATGTATTCTTTTTGGCATGATTCAGCACAATCTTAATTAGCTCATTGTGTAGCCTGTGCTTAGCCTGCAACCAAATGGAACTGTGGGCAGCCTTAACTGAGAAGACAACCCTGTGATATGTTAGGTGGGTTGTGACATTAAAGGGAGGATGGAGAAACTCTTCTATTTTCATCTTCTATTGTTAATATTTCTTTAACCAATCCAGTGAAATTCTAATACCATGATAAGTTGATGCATTACCATTTCAGTATGCTACTTACTTTATTGAGAGGGGGGGAGGGAGGGAGAGAGAGGCCACCCCGCTCCTGAATGATGGCTGTGAAAAGAGGTGGGGAAGCAAGCTATGTTAACTCCATGGGCTCTGCCCACACAAGGCAGTGCAGCCCCAAGCGAGGAAAAAGGTGGAGGGAAAGGAGAGGTTACTTCCTTTCTATTTCCCCAATCTTCACTTCAATGGTTCCCCTCACCCTGCAGCTGTCCTCAGCTGCTGTTCCTGCTGCTTCCTTACTCATGAGTAAACCAAGTAAACCATGTTTTCTCTGGCCTTGCAGCACAATCTCCAGTGTGGACGGAAGAACCATTTGGGTGAAAGTTAAACTAGATTGTACTTAAGAGATGAACTTTTTAAGCACGGACTAGACCACAGCCAATTTCCCAGTTAGACAGGTGTTAAAAACTAACCTTGTTGTTACTGTTGTATGGATTAGTGAATCACAAGGAGTAAAAACAAAACACTAAACCAATAAGTCAGCATTTGTACTCAACCCATTTCTATTATCATGGGTTTGAATAGGATTAGAGTAATTAATCCTAATTAATTAATCTTAATTAATTAGTGCCTAAGCACTAATTAATCTTTGCATAATATTTTAAAGAGTGAACTGAATCCTGATTGCTGGAGACATTTATGAATGGCTAATTAAAAGTGCAAACCAGGATTTGGGAGTAATCTTTTCCCAAAAATCATATTCTACAACTTCTTTGTTCAGCAATGTGTTACATGCAGTCAGGTCATATCCAACATATGGTGATATGTACAGTATATGAAATGTTTAAGGAGTGGTTTTACCTGTGCCATCCCCCAGTGAGCATCCATGGCTGAACAGGGACCTGAATTCACATCTGTGTCCTAGTCTGACACTCTACTATACCACACAGACCCTTAATTTAGCAGTAGTCCATGGGAAAATATTCACAAAAAAAGATCTCTTGAGCAGACATAAAGGCAATTACTCATCTTCTGTCCACACTGTATCACAACTACTATATGAAATAATTACCTTCCAGTGTCAAAGTATGGCCGTGCTGGCTGCCACTAGTTAAAAACAAAAGTCTTTGTCAGCAGTTTACCCTCTACTTTGAGACAACACACGTATCTAAGAAGCCTATGATACAAGTGATCATTTTAGAAGTGGCTGCTGAAAACTCCATCTGTTTCAGCTAAAATTACTAAGTGACCCCAGTTTCAACTCTGAGGCTCAATTTAATAAGAAACAAAGAGGAAACTGAGGAAGAGCTGAGCTTCATACCATTACCAACATTTTAAAATCCTTTATCAAGTTCTTCATAAATGTGCCTAGCATTCCTAGGTTTTGCCTGTGCCTTCAGAAGTGACAGGCTCCTCTTACAATGTACTCAGCCACAAGCCTGAGCTGATGGGTGCCTATGAAGTAACATGTCACCGTCTGATTGATGTTTTCCTATTATTCTGCCAGAGTACATTTAAGTTAAGCCTTCTTTTCATCTCATCAAATACTTGCAACTACAGATGGCCCTCATTTGTTATCTGGAGGGAGGAGTGCAACAGAACAATTGCATAGGTGCCTTTACCTACTGGTCAGCTGCCCCAGATAAAGAGGGTTTGTGAGGAGCAGGATTTGGGGAATGCAATTAAAGCCAAATGAAGTAAATGCATAAATAAAACAGAGTACAGCCCTGAATTAGGGCACAATAAGCATAGATTCAGAGCGCCATTCCCTGATGAGGCAAGGATTAGCAGAGAGAAAAGAGAGAGAGATGCAATCAGTCTCACAGCAGAATCCATATGGAATTGTATGATTTGAAGGGCTCCAAGATGTAGTACTGTCCAAAGTCTGCCTGGAACCAGGCCCATAGCCAGAAATGTGGGATAGGGAAAGAGGCATTATATGCCAGTGCAAAATGGCAGAAATCCAACTATAAGGAAACAAGTAGGTCCAAATTCAAGTCACTTTTGAAATTACTTTAATCTTAGATAATTTTTAAAAAATGTGACTTCAGATGTTGAAAGATGTGTTCAATCACTTCCCTGCCTTGCATTCATTGGTCAAAACAATGGAATACAGGAGGATCAAGTTTAATCCCCCCCCCCAACTGTTTCATAGAGCCAGGAAAAGTTAATGGGGGTGGGGAAGAGGGGCTGCAGTGCTTAGAAACCATAGCTTTCCCAAGTTTTCAACTGCACAGAATGTTATA
This sequence comes from Pogona vitticeps, assembly GCF_051106095.1. NCBI lineage: Eukaryota > Metazoa > Chordata > Lepidosauria > Squamata > Agamidae > Pogona > Pogona vitticeps. The sequence goes on along the minus strand of NC_135787.1, from coordinate 143,434,825 downwards.
CTATCTTTTCCTGCCTGTATTCAGAAGGAAACAAGCTAGAAATGTACCCACGTAACACGCCGACTCAAATGCCTGCGTATCTCAGGTACTAAAATGTGTCAGAACAAATTCATATAGATGGTGTCAAGAAGGATGCTTGAGTACTTTTGCTTTAAAATCCTAGGGGTTATTCCATTGCAAATGCCTGATATAAATAGAGGATTTAAAAAAATCTCTAGAACTTTTTTGTTTACAGCAAGGGAACTATGGGTGCACAAAAATATTCAGCTCAATCCATTACATACAAGGAGCTGAAGATAATCTTAGCCGTAACTAGAACAGATCCATTGAAATGAATGAGTCACCCACTTATGCAAATCCATTGACTTCAATGGACCCTGTTGAAGTGCTGAAGTGCTGTAAAGAGATCATCACCACTGAGCTGTAAGAAATCTTTTGTCTTTGCTGGAGGGAAGGTGGAGTAGCACAGGACATGAAGGATGCAAACATCGCCACATTGTACAAGAACAAAGGCGACAGGGGCGACTGCAATAACTACTGTGGCATCTCTCTTCTCAGCATTGTAGGGAACCTGCTTGCCTGTGTTGTGCTGAAGAGGCTCCAGGTCCTTGCAGACAGAGTCTTTCCAGAATCACAGTGTGGATTTCGAGCTAATAAATCCACCATTGACATGGTATTTTCCCTCTGACAGTTGCAGGAGAAATGTAGGGAACAATGACAGCCACTCTTTGTGGCCTTCATAGATCTTACAAATGCATTTGATTTGGTTAGCAGAGACACCCTTTTAAAAATACTTCCCAAGATTGGATGTCCACCTTGGCTCCTTAACATCCTCAGGTCCTTTCATGAGGATATGAAGGGCACTGTAGTTTTTTATGGCTCAACATCAGATCCTTTGACATTCAAAGCGGAGTGAAACAAGGCTGTGTCCTCGCACCAACTCTGGGATCTTTTTTGCTGTCATGCTGAAGCACGCCTTTGGAACTGCAACAGAAGGTGTCTATCTCCAGACTAGATCAGATGGAAAGCTCTTTAATCTCTCTAGATTGAGAGTGAAGACCAAAGTCCAGCTGAAATGCATGTAGCACTTCCTCTTTGCCGATGATGCAGCTGTTATTGCCCATTCTGCTGAAGACCTCCAACAACTCATGAATCGTTTTAGCAAGGCCTGCCAAGTCATGGGCCAGGGCATGGACTCACCTCCTTTTATTACCATCTCTATCCAAGAATTGGAGGTTGTTCATGATTTTGTATACCTTGGCTCAACGATCTCTGACACCCTCTCTCTAGGTGTTGAGCTGGATAAACGCATTCGCAAAGCAGCTACCACATTCTCTAGACTCACAAAGACAGTATGGCTTAATAAGAAGCTGACGGCATATACCAAGATCCAGGTCTATAGAGCCTGTGTCCTGAGCACACTCCTGTACTGCAGCTAGTCCTGGACCCTTTGTGCACGGCAGGAGAGGAAGCTGAACACGTTCTATATGCGTTGTCTCTGACACATTTTTTGCATCACCTGGTAGGACAGAGTTCCAGATAAAGTAGTTCTAGAATGAGCTGGAATTTTTAGCATGTATACATTACTGAAACAGCAATGTCTATGTTGGCTTGGACATGTCATGAGAATGGCTGACAGTCGGATTCCAAAAGATCTCCTGTATGGAGAATTAGTGCAGGGAAAGCATCCATAGGGAGACCACAGCTGCGATACAAAGATATCTGCAAGCGGGATCTGAGGGCCTTAGGAATGGACTTCAATAAATGGGAAACCTTAATATCTGAGCATTCAGCCTGGAGGCAGGCGGTGCTTCATGGCCTCTCCCAATTTGAAGAGACCCTTGTCCAGCAGGCTGAGGCAAAGAGGCAGTCATGAAAGCAACAAAATCAGGGAGCTGGACAGGGGACAGATTGGATTTGTCTTCAGTGTGGAAGGGATTGTCACTCTTGAATTGGCTTTCTCAGCCACACTAGATGCTGTTCCAAGTCCTCTATTCAAAGCATGTTAGCATAGTCTCTCAAGACTGAAGGATGCCTACAACTGACCTCATTGGTTCTATTCTTTTTGGGAGTAACAGTGGACTTTGCCCATTGCCTAGGACAAAAAAGCATTCCAGTAGTAAAAGTCATTTGATATTTTGTAATGTATGTATGTTCTGTAGGCTTTTTATTTTACAAGAAGACAGTTGTTAAAGGTTACTACCACCACCACTGCCACCGCCGCTGCTGCTGCTGCTACTACTACTACTACATGCTCTCAGTTCAGTTCTTACAGCTACCTCTTCCAGGGTTTTCTAACTACAGAGTACTCAGAAGTCATTTACCATTTCCTTCTTCTGGGGTAGTGGAGCTTGCCAAAGGCTGCATAGGCTGGTTCTTCCCCTTGGACACAAGTGGGGAATTAAATTCCCAACTCCCAGCATCTGTGCAGCCAGATACATAATTCACTGAGCTGTGCAGGCAGCTGTTGATAATAAGAGGGTGAAATTTGGGGACAATCTGGGCAAGTGATGATGTTTTGGAAGTACATTGTAGATCTTTGTAAATTCTGCAATTGGAAGGTAGAATTTTGTCCTGTGCAGTTGGACGAGGGTAGAAAAGCTGTACATCATGGCACTTTGGATATCTACAGAAATGTCATTGTTTATGTCCCCAGAGCTGTAGCCTAGCTGGAATAACAGTACTGTGATCTGTTAGGGCGAGCTAACTAGGTCTGATAAGAATTAAGAGTTAATTCTTCAGCAACATCTGAAGGGCCACAGGTTCCCCTAGTCTGCAGTAGAGTTGGAAAGAAGTAACATCTGATATTATATGGCCAAGAATGTAATATTCTGGAATAAGAAGCAGATTTTGAAATAAAATATAACCTCACTTTGCCTTATGTGCATTCTGTCATATTGAAGAATATCTTGACAGCAACATAGCAATGGGGCTCCTATAGAAAGAATAAATGATATATGTAAGCCTACAGAACAACAAAGGACTGCACTGAAATTAGAATGGTGAGGAACTATCTTTTAAAATGGATTTGTAAAACACCAACAGTTTTTTAAAGCATGTGGATAGCAATAAAACTGGTAAAAGCCAGTATTTTACATTTTTAAAACAAATCAGCATAAAATATAAAAAATATGTAGCATGAGTAAAAAACATGTGGCACAGTTTTTAAAAAAAAACTTACAAAAGCAAGTGGAAACCAAATACACATTTCAAAGATATTACTGAGAAGTAAGTCAGGCCTGAAGCATTTTGATGGATTGGCTTCTTCAGTGGCCTCTTGTGAAACAATAAATCATAGCAATGTAAAAATATAAGAACTGGCCAGAAAGAAAACCTGAATGAAGGAATTTAAAACACTCGCCCCCTTCTCAGGTAAACTAACCTGAGGTAAACTCCACAAACACCATCTCATCAGGATCTGTAAGGCTTAGAAGAGAAAGCCTGATAAGCCTGCAGTGCCACAGACAAATTTGCAGCTGGAGCCTCCGTCAGGAACCCAATAAGGCATGGTGTGGCTGCTATAGGCAAGTATGTCATTAAATAGTTGTTGTGGGTTTTTCGGGCTCTTTGGTCGTGTTCTGAAGGTTGTTCTTCCCGACGTTTCACCAGTCTTCAGAGGACTGAAGTAGGAACTCTGTCCATGCTCTGTTGGTGCTTGTTGTCTAGCCCGAAAAACCCACAACAACCATTAGATTCCAGGCGTGAAAGCCTTCGCGAATACATGTCATTAAATAGTTATCATTAAATATACTTAAATCTGTCAAAACACAACACAGGCTATAAAACATATTATTTAGAAAAATGTTGAGGTGTCTTATGCTTTCTCTCAAAATATCCTTTTATACTCTTTTCGCAAATTGATTTGAAAAAGAATTAAAGAGTTGCAGAAGACATGTAACTTGCATGCACTATCTCGTAAAGTCACAGAAGAGGGAAATATGGGAACTTATTTGTTTATTTATTACATTTATCCCCCACTTTTCCACTAAAATATAATGCTCAAGGCCACTTACAAGGATTTTGAAAGAACATAAACGCACCCTGCCATAAAAGACTAAAAATCGAGCAAAGTGCATGAAAAAACCATCAAAATTACAAAAAGAGATTAGAAACAACACAGCAAGACAGCTTAAACATCGAATGCCCAGTATTTACATAATGATGCTTACATAATGATGCTTCTAATCATGAAACAGAGATAGTAAAGATTCACTGATTCTCTTCTCCTTCCCCTTTCCTTGCAGTGTAGAGGAAAGAAATAAAAGGAAAGGGAGAAGTCAAAGTGCCCACACAATCAACTGGCCTTTGCTGGTACTGGCTGAGTCCTGATTCGACAAGGCACATGCTTTGCTCACCCATGGACCTCTACCTTATGCTTTGACCAGACAGCAGATAGAAAAGTTTGGTCTAGTACTCCTGTCAGGGACCCAATGATATCAGGAAGAATAGCTATGCTCCATAACACCATCTGACCTATCGAAACCTTTAGGTAGAGGAATCTACCTTCCTCATTTGACATTTCTTCCCCACCCCTGCTTTACTTGTTAATTTACACAAAGATATATCCCAACCCATTAATAGGGATGATATATATTTCTCAGTGTGACCCATGGTATACAAAAACATATATGCAGGAGCACATAAATTGCTGCTCTGGTTGGCATCTGTGAACTGCTGGGTCTTGTACTCCAGAAAGCTACTATCAATGGAGACATTATTATACCTGTCACTGAATTATTGCTAGTTGATTTGGAGTAAAGGGCTAATCTCTGTGAACTGGGCTACTGTGATATCACAAAAGGCTTTGGGATAAATTCCACACAATGCCTAATGATTAATGTCTTACCTCCAAATTAGGCTACCACGACATGTATAACATGAATCTGCCTCTGCAGACATGTTAAAGATTTGGAGGGAAACAAAATGCAGCCATCAGAATTGCAATTGGGATGCAAACTTAATTTGCATCACTCTCTCATTGTATCATCTCCACTGCTTAGTAGACCATTTGAAATTTGGTTCCTACTGCTGATTTGAACTTTAAAAGCTTAAAAAAATCTGGGTGTAGAAATTTTAAAAACCACCTACTCCTCCTCTGAACCAGCTCAGGCTCTCAGATCAACGAGGTCCTGTTCTTGCCCCAGGTGTTTGGCAGGAGGCAACCAGCAGACTGTTTGTTTGTGGTGATGGGCAGAAGTAGGCAATATATCCTTTGGGAAATTTATGTGGCTCTGTCACACCCCTCCCAGTATTTGTTGGGACAACAGCGATCTTGCATGCACTAACTTTAGGTATTAGTGGGAGGAGGCTTTACAGCTGAATGAGATAGTTCTTTGCCACTAATTTGATTGGTAAAGTCCTTCCCCCTTCTCTCTCTCTCTTTTGCTCCCCTTGTTTTGTTGATAGCTCTTTCTTCTGACTCTCCTCCAAGCAGCAAGTGTTCTGCATGCTGGAGACTCCATTTCATCCCTTGCCCTCTGACTGTAACTACAAATGGTTACTGTAAGTAAAGATACTTTTTACATACTTCTAGAATGCTTCTAGAGTGATTTTTGCCATGCAAAATGCTAGTTCTTGTGTGCAAATCAGGGAGGATGCTTGGTGAGATTGGATATTTCTGTATTATTCTTGCCATATACTCTACTAATTAAAGGAACAAGCAAATTCCTAGAACCTCTCCTTTTTGTGTGTGCTAAAATCCCTAATAGTAACACTTTTTAAGGGTTAAACTAGACAGTATGTTTATAAACATATATTTATCACTTTTTTTTTTTTGCTGAAATCACCCAAATGGTAAAGATCATATACCCACCATAGTGTAAAACTGCTCCAAGGGCTATGCCAGCTGAGTGGTGTATACATTTTTCTAAACAAAACCAATTAAAATCGTGAATGGTTTTCCTCAGCTACATGTCTTGCGCAGTGTTGTGTTTTGTGATTGGTCACCAGAAGGTAAGCACAGGCTGAGGAAGAGGAAATCCCATTATCTGCAGGAAAACAGGTCAATCAGATAATCATGGGGAGTCTGCATTCCTTTAACCATCAACTTTAACCTTTTTGGAGGGGCAGTGATCAGGCCTTGAAGGGCAGCCAAGGAGGATCTGGATAGGACTAAAGTGCTGGTCTGCTGGCAGAGAGCGAGGCCTGCTAACACAACCGAGCATTTGTCACAGGAGGTCACACTCATAAGGGGGTAGAAAATGTTATTCACATGGCCCTAATAACTGCATTCTATTGACAATAAAGTTTGAAATGGGGGCATTGCAAGGATATAACATGAAGATGCCATAGACACATACATCTGAGAGTATTTCCCTGACACATACACCCAAAGGTCATGAAAGCCTGAAGTTAATTCTCTCTTTTGTAGATAATGCAAGGGAAGAAAAACATAGCTGTGAGAGGAAAACAACAAGAAAAATCTGCCTGTACCTCCCTTATTAGCCACAGTGAATTGTCCAGGCTTTGGATGTGGCCTTTTTTTAAACCATAGAATCTCGGCACCGTGACAATATGGCTGCAATGCCAGAATATTCATATGATGTCTTTCAAGCAAAGCTCCTTCCCTCGGTGGCTTACAAAAGAAAATTGAAAGCATAAAGCATTCTAAACAGTTGAATAAAACAATCCAGTAACAAAAAACTAAAAACCACAGCATTTAACATCGACCAGCTGGCAAATACCCTTGGTGTGTTTTATAAACATAAAAATATAGCATAATCAATACAATTGCATCCCAAGCACATCTCATATAATTTAACTGTAATAGTATTCAGAGTTTGAGAGCCAGTAGAAAAATGTAAATAGAAAAATGAAGGGATTAAACTCCAACAAAAGAGGAAGGGAACAGAGCAGCCTGGCATCCACAGGTGTCTAATGAGGATGGCAGGTGGATCCCCTAGTTGTGGCCTGTAATTGGGGTCTACAGATGGGGCTCCAACTGAGAATGCCTCTTTCCTGCAATTCACCTGTGGTGCCATTTTTAGTGAAAAGACCCTTTGAAGGTGATCTTAATATCCATTAAGATCTCCTTCAGAGGGTCTTCTCAACCATTTTTCTGCCTCCAGCTCCCATTCACAACAGTTTGTCATATCTCCTGATGCAGCCCCTGCTCTTGAATTTCCTTTTCCTATACTTTGCTTTGGGGATAGTTTCTCCACTCCATTTTAACCAGAATTCAGAACAGCTACTTCTTTGCATTTCAACTCCAGAATCCCTCACCAGCTGGCATTGTCACCTTGGCCATCCTGATTAGAAGATTCACATTAACATTTCTGAGCACTAGTTTTTAATCTCTCTGGCTTGGTTTGAAGCTTTTTTGCTTGTCCCATTGCTGTAGGACCTGCACTTCCCTACTAGGGCACCAGGTCTCCCTTTTCACCTGGGCTTTTAGAAAAGTGTACTGTATGAGCAACAGCATATATATATCTGAGAGTGAAGCTATGTGGAGGTCTCCGTGAGGTCTGGGATTGTTCTAGAGGAAAGAGGTTACAGAATGCTAAAATGAATCCAGTCCGGACTGTGAAATAACTGATCTCTATTATGGAGGCCCGTACGATATTAAAGACCTCGTAGTGTAAGTATCCATAAGGTAAACACCTGCATATGCTAGGCATGAATCTACATAAGCTTTTGATATGTCTCTGAAGTTTCTACTCCAGGGTCAGAACCTTGCAGATTTCATGTGGCATCTATTTTTTTAAACCGTGAATTATGAAAGAAACGGAAACTATCATGTCAAGACCTCACTAAATTCTTAGGACATGTTGAGAGTTGATGAAGGAGGATAGCCAACTCTTTTTCCACCAAAAAAACAATTTTCTACCATCAGAAGGAAAGAATGAGCCTCATACCTCTCAAAAAACTATGTGTCAAATTCTCAGACTTTCCCCTATAAGAACAAATACAGATGGGGTAATCCATCTGTATGTCTTTTTAGATTACTTCTATTTTGTCAACCATAGCTCAGCACAAAGGATTAAGGAGCAGAAGGAACCTGGGCCATTCCTACCACGAGGCAGAGTGAAGAATTGACTAGTAATGATGACTTCCTTGGCTAGCCTTCTCTAGACCCTTTTTTCTCAAGACAAATAGTAACACAAAACATACACAAAGACAGGTCACTGCTTTTTTCCCCTTTTCATTAATTATTTCCTACAAATGTAGGGTTCCTTACAGGTCTGTTAAAGTTAAGAGAGTTATATTGGGAGGAGACTGTTGCTCCCCAGCAGATTAAGTGCTTCATGGTCTTTTCGACATTTCGGTATGTGGCATACAGGACAACTTCTTAGACATTTGAAGGCCCTTCACCCAAGTTTGTTTTATTTCTGTCTTTAAGGTGCATTTTAAACTTTCCCCTTTCTTTATATTATTTTAAGTATTTTTTTAATTTTTTAAAAAAGATAATTCTTTGTTTATGTTGCCCCTTTGCCTCACTATCCTCTTGTTCTCTCTCTCTTTTTCTCAGGCTGTTCTGGACCCTGGCTTCAGTCCTCCCTCAACTGGCTGTCAGGTCTTTGTCTCACACACTTGTCTATTCTTCCCTGGTGCCTCTACCTGCTTGAACTCACTTTCTGTAAGCGCCTAGTCAAAGGCTCAGGTGTTATCCCACAGCCACCTTTAGGCACATATGGATAGCAGATCCTCTCCCCATACCATGACCGCTTCCTCACAAGTGGAAATGAGTTCCCTCCTTAACAGTGAGCTGTAAGAACAGAGAGGGTTTGCGTACAGATGACTCATTGAGGCCTTATATACACCAGAGATCAACTGACTACTGTATTCAGCTCATTTCTGTTATTTAGAGAAAGTGAAAGTAATTTTAAAAACTCTTTATAAAAAATCATTAAAAAGCTTTCTAAAAAACCTTTTCTATTGATAGAATCCTGGATATTTGTTCCATTGAGAATAATGAGGCATTGTTAATTATGTACTTGGCTCGGACAGACACAATGAATACAGTCAACTGAGTGTGGAAGATATGTTCCAGTGATCTTCAGATGCATAAGGCCTTCACATGGCAATATTGATCAACTAGTAATACCAGCTGTTTGAGAGTATCTGTTTGTTTCTTTTGTAGATTTGGATTTTTAAAATATAAATGCAAAAATGGAAAGGAAGGGAAAAAGGAAGAAGGGGAGTACATGTTTTATATACTCTCCTTCCTCCCTTTCCATTTCGTTCTTTTTTTTGTTGCCTTTCTTTTCCTTTCTTGCATTTATATTTTGAAAACCCAGTTCTACAAAACATCATGTGGAAGGGATAGATAGATAGATAGATAGATAGATAGATAGAGAGAGAGAGAGAGAGAGAGAGAGAGAGAGAGAGAGAGAGAGAGAGAGATCTTGCCCAACAAATACTATTTCCTTTGGACATACAGTTAAGGCACAGATGCACACAGTCCATATATCCAAAGTATGTGTCTTTGGAGCCAACACATTGTTTGGGACTATAAGGTTGTTCTTCCTCTTTTTTTCTCTTTTTTCTACAAGAAAAAAGTGGAAAGCTGGCACTCTCTCTTGTTTTTCACTACAACCCCCATAATCTCTGACTACTGACTACATTTAAAACAGTTAAAAATTACCTATCCCAGTCTACAGTGTAGGTGACTTAGACAGCGAGACATTTTCAAATAAGAAATCAAACAAGAAATTATTCCCACCCACCCAAGATTTCTGGATTCCCTTAGGATCCTTTTCCTTCTGTGGAAGACTTTAAGGACAGGAGTGAGAAGTCTTAAATGTCTGAAAATTGCCACCACTGGACCCTTTGAAGGACACTTACCATAGTACCATCCATAGACAAGGGCTAATCTCTGTAACGAGTAGTTTTCCATGGCTGTAGTCCACAGGATTTCCAACGGCCTCTTATGTGAGAGCTGAAATGTGAGAATCGACCTAAAGAAGTCAAAGTCAGTGTTTTAATTTTAGTCTGGCCACCTATGCCTCATAAAGAAGGTATTATGTATGATTCAAGAGCTTGTAATTTTATTCAAGCAACTGGCATTGGTCCATGGAAGGATATCATCTGAACTTATTTTATAGCTATAATTCTTTCCATACATGAATCATAGGGCGATATCCTTACTGGAAGGAAATACATGACTGCAGCAATTATCATGCCTTTGGCCTTTCTATGGATTTTCTGTGATCTCTGTGCTGCACGTGTAAATAGAAGACTACAGTGAACCATGAAGCTTGCCAGGTTGAATTCTTGTGAGCAAACCAATGCTAAGCTCCCAGGTGCTATGGTGAGATGCTGGAAAAATTAATGGAAGTGGAGGTCTTTCTTTCATGGTCTGAATGGTTCCAATGTCAGTCAGTTGTAATGCAGGCCTTTGCACATTCCCTCGACACCATGGGTTGGATCCAGACTTAGTCACAGTTACAGTGCACCATTTGGGATGAACAGGACTAGAGATGGAGACATACTATTTTTATCACTTTGGTGCTTCATGCACCTTAACCCTAAGCTTTGATCCAAATCATTATATCCAACCTGAATTTGGTGATAAGAAAACATTTCACTTTACTTTAGTCCTTTTCCCAGAATGCATGTATTGTTTTTAACAAGGAAGCATTCTCTATATAGCACACTCACATTTGTGATTCTGGATCAGTTATGAATTAAGTTATCAAATATCACAAAAGCTATCTGTACTTAGTGTTTGTGTTCCTTTACTAGAACCTCTTCATAGTTCTGGAAAAGCAATGGCTGTTGTGGGTTTTTCGGGCTCTTCGGCCATCTTCTGAAGGTTGTTTTTCCTAACATTTCACCAGTCTCTGTGGCCGGCATCTTCAGAGGACAGGAGTCAGAACTCTGACTATGCTCTGTTGCGGTTTGTTGGATAGTTGAGTATTTATAGCTGTGGGAACAGCTTTTGTTCTTTTCAGGAGTTTGGGTGATTATGGTGATCAGTGTTTTGTTGTGCGTGTATTGTTGTGATAAGGGGGAGAGATGATCTATCACTGTAATTGATGGGTGTTGTTAGCTGATCTTTTGTGTGCAGTGATCACCGTTCCTTGTGCCTGGGTAGAGTTCATTGACCTTTTGCAGGCTGTATTTTTCAGTGCTGGGAGCCAGGTTTTGTTGAGTTTTAAACTTTCTTCTTGAAAGTTTAAAACTTCTCCTGAAAAGGATAAAAAGCTGCTCCCACAGCTATACTCAGCTATCCCACAAACTGCACCAGAGCACAGAGAGAGTTTTGACTCCTGTCTTCTGTCTGTGTTCTGCTGTTTTGACTCTTGTCCTCTGAAGACACTGACCACAGAGACTGGCGAAACATTAGGAAGAAAAACCTTAAGAACACAACCCAAAACCTTAAGAAACAGCCCAAAAAACCTACAACAACCATCAGATTCCGGCTGTGAAAGGCTTGAAGAATGCAATATACTTTACCTTCATAGATTTTTTTAATTTTTAACAACTTTGATATTTTTAGAGATGTATTTAAGCTTTTAATTTTTTTTAATTTTTTCATTTCTTTAGGGTATACGCTCTTGCATTTTTAAAATGTAGTTAAAAATTATTTTTGGTATTTTTTTGTACCTTTTAAGGTCCTGTGTTTTGTATTGAATTTCGACTTAAGTATTTGCCTGCAACATAAGTTTAGTTTTCATATATTTTTAAAGTATTTGTGCCTACAGTTTTTCATAGCAGTGAGACATTTGGATGTTAGCAACTTTAAAGTATTTTTGTGCACATGCAACATAGAAACAATGTAGATTAGACAAGCTGACATTGCCTGGAATTATTGCAACAAGGGAAGGATTTCTGCTTTGATATGCAGATGAATTTTATATGATCTAAATGCTCATCTGATTTCATTCTGTAATTAACCCTTAATTGGGATAAATGCCCACTTTTAAGTTCTCTCAGGAGGTCTATAAAGTCCTGTAGGACTCTTGAGGAACTGTTTAAGGTGTCAGACTTCTTGACCCGATGGGTCCTCCTTGGGGACAGGATGGTTCACTCCTTTTTTCTGGACATCCCATGGCATATGTGCAATTGCAAACCAGCTAATGTCTTATCCAAGGCTACCAACACCATTTTTGGGTCATTTTCAGAGTCTACTCTCTTTTTTGTGTGTAGGTAAGATTGCTCCATTTTGGTTCAGTTTTGGTGCATGTGATGGCCAGGATCAAACCAAAACAGATCACTGAAGCAGACAAAAACACAAACACTGCTAGAGCATTTTAACAATCTGTATTTTACGTTAGTTTATATAGGTAACCAATATGAAACCTGAGCTAAATTATTAGCCTTTAATGTGCTGCAAAACATGTTATTGTTTTATCTTGTGATACACTACAGGTCAGCGTGAGGATCCCTCTCAAAATCTCTATCTGTGAAAATAAACCAAAAACCTAAATAATAAAAATCCCTGGTAAGATCGTACAACACTTTGTGTTTCGAGTGGCTAAACTGAAAGCTTCCTTCTGCTCTTTCCATAGAGGGGGAGACAGAAGTGGATAAGGAGGTGTTTTGTTTAGTTTTTTAATCTTTTATTATCAAGTGCTGAATTGGTTGATTGGGGAGCCAGTTTGGCATTATGCCAATTACAGATAATTTTGCATTTCAAAAATTGCAGCTTCCCTTGCTCCTCCAAGTGAGGGAGATATGAGGGAACAAGGAGAGGATTTAAGCAAGGTAAGTTTCTTCTTCTCTCTCCCCATACTGTTCACTTTAAAGGGAAGAATGGCATATATATGGGATCACTTGAGGTGTATAGTGGTTACCTGCCTTTATACCACCTGATCTTTGCATGTGGATGCAAGGATTGCACCGCATGGCATACCTCTATGTGGCCTTCAATGACTCTGTTTCAACCAATCCATCGTATCCCAGTATGTCTAGTCATAGTCTGGGTCAACTTTATTGATTCAAGCTTATCATTCTTGAGTAAACAATCTGCTTAACAGTTGCATTCTTTAGAGTGCTAGTGAAAACCCATTTCTTCTTCTTTTGCTCTTTTCACTTTGAAGTCTTTTCCATAACCCATACTTCTATGAATGCAGCACAGTCAATAGGGCCAGAGAACTTTCTCTTCCTGATAGGTTTGGTGTCAAGTACAGTACTGTGAACATTCTTGTTGCTGCTGACTTCCCCTGCCCCTAACCTTCTATTTCCACCTCCAGACCCTTGATATTTTGGTACCAAACTCCTCTCATCATAAACTGAATGCCCCCACCCACCATCACGTACTCACTGCATGTCCACACTTTTTTTCTTAGAAAATGGAAATTGAATTATGGCTATTCCAGTTGATGTTATAGAATATTACATATGTTTTTTCTTTTAGTGGGGATTTTTCCTTTTCCTGATGTATTATATGTTGCTATAAAATTCTACCCTATTTTTGTCTTCTGCTGATACCTTTTGGTAGCTTTGTCTTTCTTTCTTTCTTTCTTTCTTTCTTTCTTTCTTTCTTTCTTTATTTATTTATTTATTTATTTATTTATTTATTTATTTATTTATTTATTTATTTATTTATTTATTTATTTATTTATTTAGCCAGGATGAAGGGTTAGCCATTGTAAAACCGACAATACAGAATTCTGGAACTTTTAGAAGTTTGAGGCTATGGTCCCTTACAATTGGCCTGCAGGGTGGGAGTTGCGGGCTGAAATATCTGGACAGTCTAAGGTAATGGCAATGTAACTTCAAGAAAAGTAAAATAGAACAAAAAAACTAGATACCTAACCCAACAACGACTCTCAGTTGTGCTCGGCCATAAATAGGCAACTACCAGCTATGCCCCACCTTATACTTTTGTAGGCCACATCATCTTCTCCAATTCCTTCAATCAAACCTCCCCCTATGTTCGGTCCTGCAAAATGGCTAATTGTACTATCCTAATCCTCTAGGGAGAATATGCTTTCTCTTCTTCATGTAGTTTTTGCCCACCAGGCCTTTTTGTTCAGAAAACACCTTCATTAGGATATGATCAGTCAGAGTGAAGACCTTTTTTTTAAAAGGTGACAACCGTCATATTGAAAGGATTGAATACATGAACATTCAGAGATAATTAAGAGTTGAGTACTCAGCCTCTTAAACTAGATGGGTGAATAAGTCAGTACTGGTTTATATTGCATAATTTAATTTTTATTTTTCAAAGTCATATTCCTTCTATCAGAAATATGAAGGAATTTGTGGACATTGGAGAATTCTTATCAAAAGGGAACCGAAACCAAATTCTCATTCAGCAATACCGCTGTTGGCTCAAGGTACTGTTTTTATTCCCTGACCTGACAGGTCCTTTTTGGGGACCGGCTGGTTTACTCCTTTTTCTGAAGATCAAATGACAGATGGGCAAAGAAAGTAATATTTATGCACAATAAGATAAGAAAGAAAGATTTAAATGTAAACCTTCTGTGGCTTTCAGAATGCTAACCTTCACTGAGGCACAATTCTTTGCCCCGACTCTAATTGCTTTACAATTTACCCTTATATTGAGGTTTTCAGAACAGGATGGATTGAAATACACAGAAAATGCCACAGCAGATCATATTCTGGGATTAGTCCCAACCATGTGACTGTGGTGACAGTCATGCTACCTCCACTGCCAGCGTACCAAGAACAGCGATACAGGCCAAAGAAAAAAGCACATGGCATTCAAGCAACGCTTTGTTCAACTGTTTACTACTAGACTTATTTAATAGATGTGTTGACTGCTTGCTGTGTGCTTCAGGCTGAGAAATTTATATTTTGCTGCGTTCTTTGGCAGGACCTACTTGCAGACACCCCCCCAAGGAAGTTCAGTTGCTTGACTTCTTTTGTCAAATCTGAAAAGCTGTTAAAGAGAAGAAAAGAAGTGGACTGGTATCTCCCATTCCCCATATTCACTCAATTCCTGCCCCCCAACTCTCCAAGGCCTTTCACTATTATTTGTATATAGAACAGAACCACTTTAATATGACTTTGGTTCCACTGCTAAACTGCCATCCAGCACGTTTAGCTAGTAATAGCTGGCCATGTGGTGAAAATTGGGTTTTCTTTTTCTTTTTGAGAAAGGCCCAGCTGTGTTAGCACACTGTGCCAAGGTGCATAGTACTGTATCCTAGAGTGATGACAACAACGGTTTAAAAACTCAAAGACCTTTGAAGGCCCTGTCATTGAAATAAAAAGGCAAAAGCCTGGGCTCTGAGCCCATGGAGATGAATGCCAGACTGTAGAGTCAGCTGAAATTTTTGTGTGTGTAACTGGAGGCATTTATAGCTTAATTCATTTCCAAATCTGACAGCTGTCACTTAAGCAGAACTTGAAATTGGGACTGTGTGCTGCTGAAGGAATGGGCTTGGAACAATGGGTGGCCATGCAGATTGCTTCTTCTCAATGAGGTTGCAACAGTTACCAAACACTTTTCAGATTAATGGCAACTTATTTCTATACCCCAGCTATGTTCAGATTTAATAGACAAGTTTGTATCAGGTCAGAAGTGGTTTTGTGAAAGGGCCAGCCACACCGATAGGCAGAGTGAGGAGGCTGCCTTGCATTGCAGATGCTGGAGGCAGGGGATGACTCTGGGGAACTTTCCTCTACAATCCCTTGAAGTTTAGTGATGATTGGTTTTAAGACATACCTCCATGTACCTGCCTGGTACCCCAGAAATTAACTGCTGACCAAGACTGTTCTATCATCAGTGTGGAAATAAAATTCAACTTACAATTCAAATGATCAACTTTTGAACATGGGAAGTGTGGTAAGAAGCACCATCTCGTCCACTTCTGGTAGCAAAATCTCTTGGGCATGCTCTGTCATGCAGACATGTAATACTGTGTAAGAAAAAGCATGAAGAGTCTCAGGGCTTGTCTGCTTTTTTGGAACGGGCTGTTGCAAGCTAAATAGGGTCTCTTGGGGTTGGTTAGACATGTGATATGCCCTTTGGTGTGATCTTTGCATCCAAATGGCATATCTAAGCTCAAGCTCCCCTATTTGGTTCAGCTCCTTCTAGTTTGAATGCCCAATAGTGTGAAGTGGCTTAATAAGCAAGCCACTTCAGGACATCAGCAAATTGAACTGCTACTGCTCAATGGAGTGGCAGGGGAAGTGATTTATTTATTTTAGAGTGTAATAGATCATCGCTGAAGTGCTGCTTAAATTATATATATTCTTTGCTTTGTCTTAAAGGACTGGTTGAGAAAGTGCTCATTTCTGAATCCATGGAACCTCTCAACCAGCCCTTCAGAAAACACAAAGAAATGATGCAGCCCATATATTACTGTAGTTATATATATATTGAATTGTGTCAATACGAATCAACAAATAGACAATTTTTGAACAATTTTGGCGATTCATTTTTAAATGTATGACCATTTTCTTATATATATATATATATATTAGAAATGGTCATACATTTAAAAATGAATCACCAAAATTGTTCAAAAATTGTCTATTTGTTGATTCGTATTGATACAAATCAATGCCCTCAGCTAAAACAAATCAATGAATTTTTAGCAATTTTTGATTTACCAATACATTCGGTTCTAAAATGACCCACAAGGTACCTAGAGACACCAAACTTACAGAGACACTTCCCATGACTCACCGCTACAATCCCTCCAAGTTTGGTAAAGATTGGGGATTTCTGTAAGCCAGCTGGGAATGCTAAATGGCACTTTCCGGGGGCGGCGGCAGGGAGACCCACTTTGAGGGTGTATAACTTGGATGTCTGAAAACTAATCATCACTAAACTTCAAGGGATTGTAGAGGAGAGCCAATAGATTTTGGTGTGTGTATCCTTTATAATCCCTTCAATTATGTGTGTGTGAAACCTCATAAATTAAAAAAATTATATATAACCTCAAATAAAACCTCCTTCCCCCCCACACACACACCAAGGGTAGAAGAAGTGTTCATTCTGCCAGTAATACAAAGTGGCTCAGTTATCAAGCCATTAGATTATATAGGAAATTCAAACCACAAGGAGCCTTGACAGCCAAAAGACCTGCACACAAGAAACAGGCCAGACTAGAGTGATCCTACCTTCACCAAAAAGTAGAAACTTCTGATAGGGCACAGAAAGGCATGGTTATGAACACTCTGGGGATGATTCAGTTTACCCCAACAATTATGTGTGATCACAGGGGAAAAAGGAAACCAACTCATCGCTGTAGTGGGTTAAATGCCCATCTGATTACACCCTCAATCTCTCTCTAACTGCAAGAGGTTACGATACCTTGAGCAAAGAGAATATATAGACACCCACAAAGCACCACACAGCTGAACATGTCAATAAGTATCAACTGTGACATTTGGGTTAGTGTGGAGGGGTCTCAGATGGGTTTAGTGTTGGGCTGATCCTCATGTCTTCCACCCCAGTCAAGTCCCTGGGTAATTTCCCACATGGCATACCAGTCATTATTGCTGCATGAGAGTGCAGCAATGATCTTGAGATGACAAAGCAAATCAACATTCTGCAAGGCAATTCTATAAATGGTGCAACCCAAACAAAAAAATTATAACTTTGAAACTAGACTTCAAATCAGAATCATATTTGGCAGATGTATTGCAGACAACCTGCTGTTGCATTGTGCTCAACATGGGGGAGTACGAGCAATGAACTTTTGAGTATTTTTTTAAAAACATTAAACTGTTTTACCACCTCATTTAGAAACAAGCAACCCTAAAATGTCCAAAAATTGAAAATACAGATCTTGTTTACCTTGAAATAGAACGGTTGGTCCCACTCGCTTTATTTTATTTTCAAAGAATCCAGGCTGCCAAGTCTGAAATATTGATCTTGAAAAAAGGTCTTTCAAAAAAGAAAAACATTAACTTTGTTATAAGCTGAGCATGTGTGGAACAGGCTTACCAGGAAGAGGACTGCAAAGTAGATACTTCTTGCAGATTCATGCTGGGAAGGCTGTAGAGCAATGAAGGTTTGTGGAGACAGAGTTTTAAAAAAACAGGCATTTTATTTATTTATTTATTTATTTATTTATTTATTTATTTATTCATTCATTCATTCATTCATTCATTCATTCATTCATTCATTCATTCATTCATTCATTCATCTATCTCACCCATCTAGTGGCAAGCCACTATTCTGGACAGCTATAAAGAATGAAGCAAAGATATTCAAAACTCAAAAATTAAAAACAATAAACCTTTAAAACAAAAGCCCACCCCAAACACCATTATCTGTGAAACATCACATTAAAGAATGCTAAAGGAGTGAGAGTTCTCCAGAAAAGGACATTTTGCCAGGGTATTAGCATACAATTTTGTGAGGGAAATTCACAGTATTTCTGCATTGCAAAAACACAGAGCAGCTCTGTTTTCCCCAGCCCTGATTGCTTTCAGTAAACAGGATTTTTCTCTGGATTTCTGAGATTAGGCTCCTGACATAATCTTCAAAAGGGAAATCCACTCCAGGTGTGAAGCAATCTAAGCTTTCGACCCTGTCAGTCAGGACCCAATTTGGTGACTCTCCAGAGGAGAACTTTTTAACACTTTCCTGGCCAAACAGACATTCATGACTGGCAAAGGGATTCCGTGCCTGGTTGTAAAAATATTTTTAAAATATATTTTTAAAAGGATAAAAAACAAATATTCAGAAGCTCACTCATTTAAACTGTGAAATTACTGGGGGCGGGTTGCTTTGTGACTGTGGATGGTCTTACTCAATGTTAAGCTTTGGTGCCTATATCCAATCATAGTTTCAACGATTCCATATGTCTTGTTACTATATAATTGTTTGGTAATTAAGAAAACAACTCCAAAGATGTTGTGTGCCATCAAGTCACCTCCAAAATGTGCTGTCATTAACAGCTCTGCTCAGATTTTGCAAAACAACATCTCGTTAGATTTTTCTCTCTTCCTACTCCCTACCCCCCCAGTAATATTATCTTTTCCAGTTTCTGCTCAGGTCTTGCAAATTAACAGCTGTGGCTTCCTTTACTAAGACAATCTTCCTCATACTATGTCTTCCTTTCTTCCCACTGCTACTGCCCCAATTTTCCCAGCGATATTGTATTTTCTTGTCAGTTCTGTATTTTCATTATATGTACATGGTAGGATAGGCTCAGTTGACTCATTTTTGCTCTAGTGAGAGTCAGTGCCATAGCGTGAGTTGCCAGCACCTAGGACAAGGCAAGTATAGTGGGTGGGGCAATGGAGCAAGATCTGCTGATGATTGTCTGGGGTGGAACAGAGTCAATTTCTCCATCTGGTGGCCTGGCGTTGGCCTGGCTCCGATCCGTCTTGGAGGACCGCCCTCAGAGAGTTCAGCTTGGGGAGAGGGATTCGGCCCTGTGGAGCCTCAATTGTGGAGTTCTGCAGGGCTGACTATCTCCTCAATGCTGTTTAATATCTATATGAAGCCACTGGGTGAGGTTATCAGGGGGTGTGAAGCAAGGTGCCATCAGTACGCTCATTACACTCAGCTCTACATCTTTTTTCCAACTACAGTGGATACTGTTTTGTCCCTTCAGCACTGTCTGGGGTCTGTACTGCAATGGATGCAGGAAAATGGGCTGAGGCTGAACCCGGATAAGATGGAGGTCCTGAGGGTGGGTGGACCCACCATCAGCAGTTTGGGAAACTCCCTCTCACTGTGAAGAATTAGTTTCGCAGCTTGGTTCTACATCTGGACCTGGTGCTCACCATGGAAACTCAGTGGTCTGCACCGCCTATTTCCATCTCTGGTGGATTGCCCAGCTGTGTCCCTTTCTTAACGTGGGGACATTCACCACCTTGGTCCATGAGCTCGTAATCTTGAGATTAGACTACTGTGATGCACTCTACTTTGAGATTGATGCGAAAATTCCAAATGGTGCAGAATGCAGCGGCCAGACTTCTTAGTGGGGTGAAGAAACATAAACGTATGACTCCCACTCTGGCCGCATTGCACTGGCTGTCCATTCGATTCCACGTTGATTTCAAAGTTTTAAGGATCACATACAAAGTCCTAAATGGTTTAGGACCTTGATACTTGGCGGAATGCTTCCTCCCACCTAGATCTACTCGTATCACCCAATCTAGCCAGGAGGGGCGACTGAGGAGCCTAACGCCGAGGGAGGCCCAGAAAGAAAAAAAAACAAGACACCAGGCCTTCTCAGCAGTGGCTCCCAGGCTCTGGAACAAACTACCCCCCCCCCCGAGATTCATTTGGCTTCCTCGCTGGGCATTAAAAAAAACCAACTCAAGACCTAGTTATATAGACAGGCCTTCCCTCCGGGCATTACTTACTTCTTCTCTTCCTCTATTTTTAAGTATTGTCTATTGTATAAATGTTGAAAATTGTCATTATATATTAACTGTTTTTACTCTGTGTTTTGTGAGCCACCTAGAGTAGGCTATGTCTAAATGGGCGGCGTATAAGCTTAATAAATAAATAAATAAATAAATAAATAAATAAATAAATAAATAAATAAATAAATAAATAAATAAATAAATAAATAAATAAATAAATAAATAAATAAATAAATAAATAAATCTGGACCAGCAGCCTCCACAAAGGAGGCTCTGTGACCATGGTAGTTTGTGTATGGCCCTGCAGGGTGGGCACGGCCAGGGGCTGCAGCTGGCAGGGAGCATAGCGGAAGGGGGTGCCACGGCTGCTGCCTCCAGAGCCTTTGGGCCACTCACACTTTTGCAGCCATTTCATTAACTCTGAAACAGCCCTTTAAAATATTTCGACACAGAGGGACTGCAGCCCCCTCTCAGCTGTTCTTGGTTTTTACCTCCACCAGCAAGCATAGTACAGATCATGTGATCGTGATCATCTTCTGGGATCCTATAGCACCATGTAGTTCTACATAAGAGAAATTGCTTTTGGAATTTGTGTGCAGTGTATGTAAACTTAAATTTCCATTTTAAAAAGCCAAGAAAGTCAATTCTTTTAAAAAACAACAACACCATCTTGTGATTGTGATTCAAAATGCCAAGAAATGGCCTAATCTTGCCGCACAATACCATGCCCACATTGTCAGCAGGAAAAAGGGTGCCAAACTTTACATAGCAAAGGGCAGCCTGAATGTTGACATCAATGTCAGCAGATACCCTCTTGTACTCACTACCATTCACAAAGAGACACCAAGGGGCTGAAAATCCCAAAATCTGACTTTTTTTCATTAGCTAAGCACTTCTCACCCAATCACTAAAAGCAAAGCAAAGCAAAGCAAAGCTAAAAGCATCCTCTGTGCAGTTTACAATTTAATTATACAGGCTACACCCCACCATCTGTGAACTGGGTTCTTAATTTAACATCCTTAGAAGGCTGGAAGGCTGAGTCAACCTTGAGATGGCTTCCTGAATCTACTGGGACAAATATAGGTAGTGAGCAGAGTTTTGACTGCAGTAACGAAGTTTTGACCTCTGCGGTCGCAAGGCTCCTCCAAAGCAATTGTCAGGGCTGTTTTTCAACAAAATCTCTATGAATCTATTGCTTGGAAAAATATGAATGATCATCAAATGCTGTGATGGAACCTCTCCTTGGGGTTGGGGCAATTGACAAGGGCTTATATATCCAGAAGATCAGTCACATTCATGAGTGAACAAGTCCTT
Organism: Pogona vitticeps; assembly: GCF_051106095.1. NCBI lineage: Eukaryota > Metazoa > Chordata > Lepidosauria > Squamata > Agamidae > Pogona > Pogona vitticeps. Next base: position 143,413,318 of record NC_135787.1, on the reverse strand, counting down.
GAATTGAGTGTAGATGTGTACAGAGGCAGGTGGCTTTCACCCCATGTTTCAGATGTTAGATGTTTCAGATTCAGAGGATGGCATTATTTCCATTTTCTTCTTATCTGAATCAGGAATCTTCGGTTTTACCACCCATGAAGCATGCTCCCACCTGAACTTGAACTTTGTGCTGCTCTTGCTTTTTAATCTACATGCTGTCAATGTTTCAAAAATAATCATTCATAAATATCTGGTAAAAAGGAGGAGGCTGAGAGAATAATTGACAATATTTGCTACTCTATTCATCTTGATGTAGAAAAGCAAATTCCCAAATACAGAAAGGCGCGGGGGTTGAACTTGATTTATCATAATTTTTTTTTCAATCCAAAAGACGTAGCCCATCAGGTGTCCTAGTTTAAGCCATTTCACTTCCTCCCTGTTCAGGTACATCCTCCGTAAGAATCATTTTCCAAAGAAAAACCCACACTGCACACTCAGGAGTGATTTAAAGTGAGGCATTGCAACAAATATCCATACCTTTCCTTTAGCCTTCTTTCAAATTCTAGATGTGTTGTGCTCCACTCTTGAGCATAAAAGAACACCAGCTCTGAAAGAACATGGCTGAAACTTATTACCCAAAGCAGATGGCTGGGTGTGCTGTACAGCAGGTTGTGTGAGGTAGAAACACTCCAAATTCATGTACATTCTTTGGGGATTAACAATCCGATAGCATCCAGCTGCACAGACATGTACTTGACTGCACACCGTTAATCTGAAAGACAGATTTCATCTTAGCATTTTGATTACTTTGTGGCTCCAAGCAATAGATCCCTAGAGTACTTGCTGAAAAAGAACCCTGACAAATGTTTTGTGTTCAAATGAGAAATAATTAACTGTGAAAAAAGGAGTCAGGTTATGGGATTTTCCCTGCTTGGTGTCTCTTTGTGAATGATGGAGAGTGTAAAAGGGTATTCTGAGTAGACCATCTTGACTGCTGTCACTGGTGTTGTCAACATATGTAAAGTTCGGCCTCCTTTTTTCCTGCTGGCATAGCGGGCACAATATTGTGCAGCAAAATCAGGCTATTTCCTGGTGTTTTGAATCACAGATAAAAAAAGCACAACATCCCACGTTCATAAAATTGGGGGGGGGGGTTGGAAGAACTAAATCTTGATATTTGGAATGGCTCTTATGGATTATGGAAAATACTCAATCACCTTTATCAGGAACACTTTCCCATGAAATTAATATAGATTTAAGTAGATCTCCTTGGAAAGAGTTACAGTACTTTGTGTAAGGTGTAGTCAAGTAAAGGATTAATAACAGAGGTTAAATGGTATTGACTTAAAATATCAGCAATTATATCAGGGACAATTTAGAGTATAAGATGTCACACAATGGGATGGTAGTGTAAGAATAAATGTTTTAAGTATGTGAATTATTATCGTATGAGTGGATTGGGGTGGGGATACGGACACTCCCTTCAAATTCATTTTAGGTCAGTGAACTTAAATTACTTCCATGATTCTCTGTTTAAATATTTGCTCTGTAACAACCTTATGGGCCTTAACATGTCTCTATGTTTGTGAAATCCTTCTATAATTAACAACAGCACTCTATCGAGAAAGCACTTGTTTAGCATGTCAACACATTTCCCCTTTTAAAATGATTCACTTGGTTGGCTTTCCTATAAAAGGTGTTCTCTGATTTTGTAATCCCCTAGGTATGTGTTTTATCTTTCAGTATTGGACTGGTGTGGACACAGGATTGAAAAAACATGATCTTGTTTTATAATAGCCCTTTCCAACAAGGAAGCTTGGGCAACCATCAAACTAAGGTTTATGAGTTACTTCTCTATAGATAAGATATGTAATGCTTCTTCCTCAATATAAGACAAACAGGAATTTAAAAACATTCTTGCCAAGTCTCCTTAGCAAGTGCCAAATTGTTATTACTTTTCAGACATTTGTTGTACTAAAGTGAATCATGATAAATTCTTTGGGTATTTCATTCTATCTTACATAATCTTTCAGGCTCCACTGCTGATCCTCCTTCTTGGCCTCAGGAAAACATGGCTCCTGTGGAGAACTGCCACGGATTGACAAGCCTCCCTTCTTCAGGCCTGTCACTTGGTGTGCGCAAAATGATGATAGAAGGCACAATGCTAGCTTGCTGCCCCTTTTCATGCATTTAACTTACCTGGGTACTGTATGAATAAACTGGCAACTGGCACTGTCTAAAGTATTTGATGCATAGGCTTGAAATCTTAGTGGCTGTGCAATTCTTGCTGCTGAAGAGAAATGCCATGCTCAAAATTGAGTGGGAGGTTGTTGGTTTTTTTGCCTATTTAAATTTGTACCATCTAAAACAGGAAGGAAATTGTACCATTGAGAACAGCAAGGAAACCTCTGTGTGAACAATCATCCTTTTTACACACATACACACTCTGCAACACATATTAGATGTGGTCAGTAGTCTCAAAATACATGGTACTTTTTGTGGGAGGAGGTGAGGAGGGGTTGGTGTCCTTAAATAATTAAGAAAAAAACCCAGTCAATTCATTTGAGTGGAGGATAAAGTTAAAGTTGTGCAGATGTGAGTTTGCAGACAGCAACCAGAAGGTGTGTATATATATATATGTTGAAACTGAGAATTTGTGTATATATATATATGTTGAAACTGAGAATTTGGGAGGAGCTTCAGACTGTGAGAAAATCTTCCCTAGCTGCAGATTTTCATTTCCCTATTTTCAGTTGCCATACGTTTCCAGTTTATCCGTGTGGCTCATGTGCTCTAAAACAAATACAATCCCATGCTCAGCTACTGACATTTTCTTGAGAAAGAAATGTGAGCTATTTCACAACTAGCTCTAGTTACAACCACCAAACCATTAGCTGGGGACAACTGTGGCTTTTAAATGAACTGAATAATGTAGAATTCTCTCATTCAACTGCTATCCTCATTCAGCTAGGCCAGATCTCCAGACACAGCCTTCACTCAGTCACTCTAGGCTGACTTTGAAGATGAGACAGTCCATAAGTCGTTGGCTCTTGAGGGCAAGTATAGCATTAAAATTGTTGGCAGTGTTTTAGCTGGTGAGACGTGCACTCCTGTTTCCTGCAACTTTCATCTGGAATATCCCTACTGATCGGCATTTAAACTCGCACATTGTCTCATATGTCTAGAATCACCTCTTGCCTTTTTGTAAGAAAGTTGCTTGAACTAGAATGAAACAAACACTCCAGCTGAGTGTATGGGAGTTTTAGCCCAATATATATTGAGAGCACCAAGAATCGAGAAGCTGTTCTAGAGATACCACAGTGCCCAGTTTGGAAGGTTAAAAAAAAATCTGGCTGCTTCCTCTGAGGTGGAGAAGATATCACATGGAGTCTGCACATAGCATATACCCATTTAAGATACTGGCATACCACAACAATTTAAAATTCTACAATCATGAGTAGTGCACTCCAGGTAGTGTCGTTCTTTGATAAAACAAGGTTTGTCGCCTTCTCCTCTTGCCTTCACACTTTCCCAACATCAAGGTCTTTTCCACAGAGTCTTCTCTTCTCATGAGATGGCCAAAGTATTGGAGCCTCAGCTTCAGGATCTGTCCTTCCAGTGAGCACTCAGGGTCATTTTCCTTCAAAATGGATAGGTTTGTTCTCCTTGCAGTCCAGGGGACTCTCAAGAGTCTCCTCCAGCACCACAATTCAGAAGCATCAATTCTTTGGCAATCAGCTTTCTTTATGATCCAGCTCTCACTTCCATACATCACTACTGGAAAAAACATAGCTTTGACTATGTGGACCTTTGTCCGCAAGGTGATGTTTCTGCTTTTTAAGATGCTGTCTAGGTTTGTCATCACTTTTCTCCCAAGAAGTAGGTGTATTTTAATTTCATGACTGCTGTCACCATCTGCAGTGATCATGGAGCCCAAGAAAATAAAATCTGTCACTGCCTCCATATCTTCCCCTTCTATTTGCCAGGAAGTGATGGGGCCAGTGGCCATGATCTTAGTTTTTTGGATTTTCAGCTTCAGAACAATTTTTGCACTCTCCTATTTCACCCTCATTAAGAGCTTCTTTAATTCCTCCTCACTTTCTGCCATCAGAATGGTATCATCTGCATATCTGAGGTTGTTGCTATTTCTTCTGGCTTGGTATTCTTCCAGTCCAGCATTTCGCATGATGTAGTCTGCATATAAATTAAATAAGCAGGGAGACAATATACAGCCTTGTTGTAGTCTTTTCCCAATTTTGAACCAATCAGTTATTCCATATCCACTTCTAACTGTTGCTTCCTGTCCCACATATAGATTTCTCAGGAGACTGATAAGGTGGTCAGGCACTCCCAGTTCTTTAAAAACTTGTCATAGATTGTTGTGGTCCACACAGTCAAAGGCTTTTGCATAGTCAATGAAGCAGAAGTAGATGTTTTCCTGGAACTCTCTGGCTTTCTCCATAATCCGGCGCATGTTAGCAATTTGGTCTCGAGTTCCTCTGCCCCTTCGAAATCCAGCTTGTACTTCTGGGAGTTTGTTTGTTTATTTGTTTATTTGTTTATTTGTTTATTTATTTATTTATTTATTTATTTATTTATTTATTTATTTATTTATTTATTTATTTATTTATTTATTTATTTATTTATTTATTTATTTATTTAATATCCCGCCTATCTGGTCAAACAAGGACCACTCTAGGCGGCTAACAGTCTTAAAATAGTACAATAAAAATGTAAATAACAGTTCTAAATCATAAAACACTACAATACAGTGCAAAAACACAAAACATAAAACAGTAAAGGAGAAAGACAGAGGTCATGAGTTATGTGGTCCACATACTGCTGAAGCCTACCTTGTGGGATTTTGAGCATTACCTTGCTAGTGTGTGAAATGAGTGCAATTGTACAGTAGTTGGAGCATTCTTTGGCACTGCCCTTCTTTGGGATTGGGATGTAGACTGATCTTTTCCAATTCTCTGGCCGCTGCTGAGTTTTCCAAACTTGCTGGCATATTGAGTGTAGCACCTTAACAGCATCATCTTTTAAGATTTTAAATAGTTCAACTGGAATGCCATCACCTCCACTGGCCTTGTTGTTAGCCAATCTTTCTAAGGCCCGCTTGACTTCACTCTCCAGGATATCTGGCTCAAGGTCAGCAACCACACCATCTGGGTTGTCCAGGACATCCAGATCTTTCTGGTATAATTCCTCTGTGTATTCTTGCTAACTATTCTTGAAGTCTTCTGCTTCTGTGAGGTCCCTACCATTTTCGTCCTGCACAAAATATTCCTTTAAGATCTCCAATTTTCTTGAACAGAGCTCTGTTTTTTCCCTTTCTATTCTTTTGCTCTATTTCTTTGCACTGTTCATTTAAGTAGGTCCTCTTATCTCTCCTTGCTATTCTTTGGAAGTCTGCATTCAATTTTCTGTAACTTTCCCTATCTCCCTTGCATTTTGTTTCCCTTCCCGTCTCTTCTCTGCTATTTGTAAGGCCTCCTTGAACAGCCATTTTGCTTTCTTGCATTTCCTTTTCTTTGGGATCGTCTTTGTTGCTGCCTCCTGTACAATGTTACAAGCCTCCATCCATAGTTCTTCAGGCACTCTGCCCACCAAATCTAGTTCCTTAAATCTGTTCTTCACTTCCACTGTGTATTCATAAGGGACGTGGTTTAGATTATACCTGACTAGCCCAGTGGTTTTTCCTACTTTCGTCAGTTTAAGCTTGAGTTTTGCTATGAGAAGCTGATGATCAGAGCCACAATAAGCTCCAGGTTTTGTTTTTGGAGACTGTATAGAGCTTCTCCATCTTTTGCTGCAGAGAATATTATAAATCTGATTTTAGTATTGCCCATTTGGTGAAGTCCATGTATAGAGTCGCCTCTTGTGTTGTTGGAAAAGAGTGTTTGTGATGACCAGCTTGTTCTCTTGACAAAACTCTATTAGCCTTTGCCCTGCTTCATTTTGAACTCCAAGGCCAAACTTACCTGTTGTTCCTTTTATCTCTTGACTCCCTACTTTAGCATTCCAATCCCCTAGAATGAGAAGAACATCTTTCTTTGGTGTCAGTTCTAGAAGGTGTTGTAAGTCTTCATAGAACTGGTCAATTTCAGCCTCTTCACCATCGATGGATAGTGCGTAAACTTGGATTATTGTGATGTAATCTCAAAATGCCTTTGATTCGTATTGAAATCATTCTATCATTTTTGAGATTGTATGCCAATACAGCTTTTCCCACTCTTATGTTGACTGTGAGGACTACTCCATTTCTTCTACAGGATTCTTGCCCACAATAGTAGATATGATAATCGTCTGAATTAAATTCACCCATTCCCATCCATTTTAGTTCATTGACACCCAGGATGTCAATTTTTATTCTTGCCATCTCCTGTTCGACCACATCCAGCTTTCCAAGGTTCATAGATCTTACATTCCAGGTTCCTATGCAGTATTTTTCTTTGCAGAATAGGACTTTCATTTCACTTCCAGGCGTGTCCGCAGCTGAGCGTCCTTTCGGCTTTGGCCCAACCACTTCATTAGCTCTGGAGCTACTCATACTTGTCCTCCGCTCTTCTTCAGTAACATGTTGGATGCCTTCCAACCTGAGGGGCTCATCTGCCAGTGTCATATCTTTTAGCCTTTTGTTTCTGTCCATGGAGTTTTCTTGGCAAAGATACTGGAGTGGCTTGCCAGTTCCTGCTCCAGGTGGATTTCGTTTAGTCAGAACTCTTCACTATGACCTGTCCATCTTGGGTGTCCCTGCACGGCATAGCCCATAGCTTCTCTGAATGACTCAAGCCCCTTCACCACAACAAGGCAGCAATCCGTGAAGAGGAAACACAGATATATTTCCTGTTTAATTTGTTCTTCCTCTGAATATAAGCTATGTAAGTTTTATGTAGTTACTATCAGCCATATCCAACAATTTAAATTTCAGAGAACTACCCTCAGTTCATTTGTGCTGACAGAATCAGAACTGTATTATTACTCATGAAGTTCCCATGACAAAGGGTCAGTTAAAGAAATGGTAGGTACTGTAGTGTGAAGTGAAAGAGACAGACAGACAGAGATTGCTTGGAGATTTTCCCCCCCAAAAAGCCACTCTCCCTGTTATCCAGTTTAATAAATGCATATTAAGATGTGTTCACAGTTATAATTTTTATCCATAGGCACGCTTGAACCCACACAATACCAATTTCATGTGGATACATGAATGCAGTTACAGTACAAATAGGAGATACGAGCAGATTACTGTGGTGGTGAGGGAACCAGACTATGGTAGAAACTTCACTCTCTGCCCCCGCCCTGACTGGGATGAACTTAAGCTGAATCTACAAACATTCCTCCCCAAATAGGACAGCAGTAAAATGGAAGAAGTGAATCTTCTTTTTTAGGAGCCCCAGCTGAGTGGAAAAAGAGCGGCGTATCAGAGAGAGAACGGAGGGCTCAACATTCCAGAATTCCCATCCTCCCCATACCTGCGACTGAGGAAGGTTGCTTACAACTTAGAAGGCCTCTCTCCGGAAGACCTCTGAACTTAAAAACAAATGCTGTTTAATTTGCCACTCATTAGGGGTGTATCTGGATGGATTTATTGAGCACTTATGACCTGACATCTTTTGAGAAGCATTCCTTCATGATTAAATGGGGAGAGAGGATTTGAGCAAAGCAGACAATGAGCACAGACAGACTTTGGGGGTAGGGGAGGGGTGAGGGGGTGAAAGAGGCTTCCTATCATGTAACGAGGTCAGCCAAAAAGCTTTCTTTTGGCTCAGGGAATGCACATTTTCTGACCAGACTTCAGGTGGGTTTTGGTAATAGATATGATCACAGTAATTCATGAGCTGTACACATTGTGATTCTATTACTTTCCCCAGGTTTGGTATTATTTTAGAAATGTTGAGACCACATAGAATCAAAGCAGTCCATTACTCCTAAGGAAAACATCCCGCTTGCTGCCAGATACTAAAAGCCAATATGTGCCCCAAAGGGATCAATTCCTACTTGGAACCTGATCTACGATGATCAGGAAATAAGAAAATGAAAGCAAAGGAAAGCCCACTACCATTGTAAATATTTTGTAAACAAGATGTTGTTATGGTAACCTTTTCTCAACAGAAGGATATGTTAAGTGCATGTCCTTGCATACAGCCACACTTGATGAACCAGTCGATAGATTTAAGTAGTGGGGCCTTGAAGCCCACAAGGCATGGTGCCACCCGTACTACTTGACCTGGATGCAGGTCATGCAGAGGTTGGAAAAGTTACTCTTTTGGATTATAAGTCCCAGAAATCTCCAGCCAGCACTGCCGCACTGAGAACATATGGTTGTTTGTGCAAGACTATGAATACGTTCTTTTGTGTGAGGGGATGACTAATCCAGGGAGAATTATGGAAACACTAATGGTCCCACAGCAAGACAGCTTCTTCACAACCACAGGAAACCTGCATATCCCTGGAGCTGGTTAGAACCATATTTGACATAGTATTTCCTGCTCACTAAGAAACACTGAAAGGTTTAAAGCCATCACATGAGCACCACATGGGAATGAATCATCCACTTAACTTTGCCAGAATTTAACCCATGAATAAGATCTGACAGATATCTAACCTCTTGTTAATGGATCCATTTGGGAAATAACTACATCTTTGCAGTCATTTGGCAGATAAGTCTACAGAAAGTGATGCTATCTCAAAATGAAGAGCAACTCCAGAGCAAGCTCCTTTGCTGATTTTTCTTGGATCCTCACAGCACTGACAGAATCAGCCAAAGAGATTTTGCAACCTGAGGCAAAGAATAAGTGATCCCGCCAAAGAAACTGACTGGCCTTCATATTGAATTGTAGGAGATGACTAGACAGTGAAGTTATCCCATGCTAGATCAAGTGAAACAACATTGCTTGAAAAGTGTGACCTAACATTTAGGATGATCTTTCAATTCATAAACAACAATCAGGTGGTTTTGGGACAGGAAACCACACCACACCTCACAGCAACCGTATTTTATTCCTCCCTCTCAGCCTTCAGGCCTCCACATCCCCTCTTCATGAAGCAGGGGAAATCTGGATTTTATTTTTTAAAAATTGATTGCTTTGCCATGGAAGTGACACAGCTACTTATGAAGAGAATGGTGGGGAAAGAGAGAGATTGCCTCCCCACTCTGCTTCCTCTTCTTCTACAGGGAGATGTCCCCCCCCCCCTTGAGTGGAATACCTGTTTGTGTCATTAGAGATGGGCACAGACTTCTGGTTTGGAAGTTTGTGATGGTTTATTTAGCTGCCAAACAGGTGTTCAGCACTTCAAAGGCTTGCCTTCTCCATGGTGTGCCCACTCAGACACTCAGAGCCAGAGGACTGGCTCCCCTCCCCCACCTCCTCTGGATGCTGTTTCTGAGTGGGCACCTGCCAAAGGAGGTGGGGCTTTGGAGTGTCAAACACCTGTTCAGCCGCTAAACAAACCAGCATGAACTGACATGCTGGTGGTTCGTGCCCATCTTAACTTGCCACACAAGTAATATACCACTACATTGTAGAGAAAGAGTGGGAAGAGTGTGTGTGGGGGGGATTGCCCTCCTTGTCCTCTGCACTCCCTCTTCAGGGATTAGGGGAAAGCTGGACATTTGGTTTTAATTTATTGGAAAGTGACATATCATATGTTTGGCTTGCCATCCAAGCAGCATAGCACTGAATTATTGGGGGGGGGGGGAAACTTATTGCCACTTTGGTTCAATACTGATGATCACGTATGCTGGAAACCGAACTAAAATGGAGTGATCCCACCCATGCTAAAAACAAAAAAACGAAAACGCCGATAGCCCTTGCTAGTGATTAAAAAAGGTGCAGATAGCCATGGAAAAGGGTTGGACTGGTTCGTAATTACCAGTACATCATGCAGTCTCCAGAAAACAGATGGAACCTGACAGTGCTAAAAGTGGTCCAATATGCAAGATAAAGCACCATCTAATCACGCTCCCTTTTTTTTCTCTCTGGTGCTAGAACAGCATTCTTCACCTCACTTAAGGCTTTTCTGACCCTTCTACACGGAAAACCATCCAGAGCCTTGCCACTGCTGTTGCCTCCATGCTACCCAGCAGCTGCTTCCTGGACATCAAGGATGACAGGTAGAAGCAGATTAACTAATCCTTTTTCTGTAGTAGCCTTCCTCAACCTAATGCCCCCCCCCCCCCAGATACACTAAACTGTAATTCCCGGCATCCCAACATGGTTGTAGTCTAATTCATCTGGGAGGCACTGTATTAGGGGTAAGTATTTTATGTTGTTCTTCCTGGTGAAGGTAAAGAGAGAGAGACTTGGACTCTGATGAAGGAGGAGTGAAAATTAATGCTAGAAATATCAATAATTTAAGATAGGCAGGCAAAAGGAACAGTGACTTCAAATGATGACTGATGAAAAAAAGACTGAGACTTCCAATTCGGAGGGGGGAATCCCCTTCCAGTTTCAAGACAAACCAACCCAGTTTTGCTCTAGAGGAGAACTGTTGCTCCTAGAGGCTTCCAAGAGTAGTTATCCTCGTTCCTGAGCAAACAGACTACAGAGACCAAAGAATGGCTTGGGAGGGAGCTGTCAGTTCCCCAGCCCAACCCTGTTGCAAGGCCTGCCCAGTCCAAGTCCAGCTGAAAAGACAAAGAAACGAAAGGTGGGAGACCAGGACCTTCACCACTTAGCACCTGGGCACCAGACAAAGCAGTCACAGAGCCCACCTGTTTGCAGTCTTCTCAATGACACTGTGGTATTTCTGTTAAAATTACAAGCATTATTTCAAAATTAGTGCGTAAGGTAAAGGTTCCCCTTGACATTTAGTCCAGTCGTGTCCGACTCTAGGGCCCGGTGCTCTTCCCCATTTCCAAGCCATAGAGCCAGCATTTGTCCGAAGACAGTTTCCGTGGTCACGTGCCCAACACAACTGGACACGGAATACTTTTACCTTCCCACCGAGGTGATACCTATTTATCTACTCACATTTACATATTTTCGAACTGCTAGGTTGGCAGGAGCTGGGACAAGCGACGGGCACTCACTCCATCACATGGATTCGATCTTGTGACTGCTGGTCTTCTGACCTTGCTGCACAGAGGCTTCTGGAGTTTAACCCGCAGCGCCACCACGTCCCCTTTAATTGGTGCACATATACATATAAATTAGCACACACAGAGATGTTCTGCCAAACAGTGTCCCCTTTCACCCTGTTTCCCAGTGACAAAAAGACATGCCTATCCTGTGCTGTACCCATCTGCAGATGAGCCAGAAGGTGAAACTGACTCTTTATAGTACTGGTAAAAAGCAAACCATCATTGGCTTGGCAGAGCTAATGCACTAGGGGCCAAAAAAGCAGACTCTCTCCAACATATGCCCAGCAGAGATGCCTGCAGGATACAGAGGGCTTTGGAGTGAAGGCTGCCCAGGTTGTGTGAATAGTACTAAGGATTCGTTCTGCCAGATCTCCTTTCGGATCGCAGGAGTAAAAACTGGAGGGGGAGGAAGGAGAATGTGTGGTACATGAAAGAGCTCTTTGAAGTGGCTGATGTTAAAAGCATTTCTCATTTGGTACAAAGCCCTGAATATTAGGATTCTACAGGAACACTTCCCAAAAGCTGTGTGTTATCTCTTGATTTCTTTGTTAATGGCTCGGCTGTAAAAAAGGTGAAGGTGGTTGCATCTGTTTTGTGACTTACAAAGGTGAAGCTTAGGCTAACTGCAGAGATTGCCGAGTTAGTTTCCTTAAAAATATCCCTGGTAGATTACTCAGTGTAATTCCTTCTGTCTTGTCCACTTTGGAGTTCTCAGGCCTCCCGCTCAGTAGATGTGTTAAAAATGCCCCATACAGGTTGACAAATGTGTTTAAAATTACTTCATTGTATTCCATATAGACATAACAAAATGTAACACTAAATGGAAAAACTAAGGTGGTAATATGTACCAGATATACTGCAGCCTGTGTATGTATTCATGGTCCAGATGACACATAAGTTTGTGCCTAGGGAACAAGCTACAAATGTTCATTCTCATCCCCTGTTCCCCCAGTCTTGCACAAGCATAGGATATAACTGAGTGGGGGAAGCCTCCACTTCTGCTAAGTAATACTTCTTCTTCTATCACCTCTAGCCATGAGGTGAGGGAGGTTTTCGATTGCTTCAAAATAACACATACTATACAATAAGTGTAGCCTTTTGTTTTGCCCATACCGACCAACAAATACTCCTTTTTTGTTTTTTCTTATAGATTTACAAATAAACATACTAGTGACATATTGTTAAAAAAGAAAAGAAAACTGAAAATCCAAGCAGTGATTTAGAGCCTAAAGTGCATATCATCCTGGAATTATTACCAAAGGAACATATATGCACATTTTCAGGAAGGAAGGAAGCAAGCAAGCAAGCAAGCAAGCTTCCCTGGCTAACATCCTGGGTTGAACAACAGTTTGATGTTAAGTCTACATTGTCTAAATACAATAATTGCTTCACATTTATATTAGCCCTCTAGAAGGATGCAGTTTCCTGGGAACAAGCTTAGAATATAGGCCTCCAGTGTAGAAATGGATTTTATTACAATTGTATGAAATAGTTGTGTGGATAATGTCATTATACAGTTTCATCACTAGATGGCACTGGACTTTATTGCATTTGAATTGAGTCAGGTTTTTCCTTATACTGGTTTGTTTTTCTTTCACTGAGACTAACAGGTTTGTGTCTTGATTCCTACAAGAGGAGAAAATTGTTTTGTTAACATTTTAATGTAAACGTTCCAAATAACTTCATAAGCTAGAACTCATTTTTTCTTACTGTCTCACTTCAGCACTCATGCTTTTCTCAATTTTGTGATGCCAATTTCCTATTTAAAATGTACTTTAGATGATGGTGTCCATTAAAGTGTGTGAAAAATGGATCTGTTAGGGAAGATTACAAAATTAGATATTATTGAGGAAATAGCTTACAAAAATAAAAATATTAGGTGAAATGTGTACAAAATGCCTGCAAATATTCATTTTCATGTAACTGCTAACTTTTTTTAAAGGAATGGTGGTGGGAAAGGGTAGTGACAATGGCACAGAACAGTGAGGAGAATTGGAGGCAGTGTGATGGGTGGACAATTAAAACACACTTTCCTGGGATAATTTAATACTTCTGTGTGGATAAGAACAGGCATTTAAATGCCAGGGTCCAGTATAGAGAAATTCACATCAAGCCAGGAGAAAGTTCTGTGTGGTCAAGCCCTTATTTAGTTCATGAGAATCCTGGACCTTGTTGCTCATGCCTTGATGAGCTAGAGGGTCAAACCAGACCCAGCTTTACCATTATGCAGAATGAGGCAGTTAGCGTGGACAACAGATGTAATGAAAGGACACCAAATTCTTACTTATTGAATTTAATATTGTTCTATTTTTACTGCCAAGTATGACCCAGAGGTGCTTGTTGTTCTTGTTTTCCCTTTATATGCCAAAATGAATTGGCTGGCAAAAGTTGATGTGTACGTTGGTTTGAGGGATGTGTGTGTGTGTGTGGGGGGGTGAATTTGCTTTTCCACTTCAGTAAGCAAAATATCTTGGGTGGTTTGGGGCCAAATCACATATACTGCAGGAGATCTATAATCAGATTTCTCCTTTAAAAAAAAAAAAAGCTGTTTGTGATTACAGGAGTCTTTATTTCTACTGGAACAGCAATGATATGAAAGGGGAGGTAAACTGTCCTAAAAACCACCTCTTAGTTCAAATTTCCCTCATCATTGTAGCTCTTTATATCCCTCCAGGAGAGAAAATTACCTGTATCTTCTGTCCTGTCATCATTATCTCTGTGTTATCATTATCATTCTTTGTTGCAGGACTGAACTGGAGCCCTAAATCTTTTTTAGGATTTCTAAAAGGTTTGGGAAAACAATCTTTTTATCCACAGTACAAATTACAAATCAGGACAATCAAGTGCTGAGGCAGACCATTTCTTTCAGAGCAACCCATAGTAGCTCATGATCTACATATCCAAAGGCTTTGCTGTAGTCTATAAACCACAGATTGAACTTCTTCTGAAATTGTATTCTCGAAGGCTTTCATGGCTGGGATTCAATGGTTGTTGTAGGTTTTTGGGGCTGTCTGGCCATGTTCTTGAGGTTTTTCTTCCTAACATTTCATCAGTCTCTATGGCTGGTGTCTTCAGAGGACAGGAGTCAAAACACCAGAACACAGACAGAGTTCTATCCTCTGAAGATGCCGGCCACAGAGACTGGTGGAACGTTAGGAAGAAAAACCTCAAGAGCATGGCCAGACAGCCCAAAAAACCTACAACAACCATCTTCTGAAATTCTTTAGTGTTCTCCAACAGCCAGCAAATATTTGCAGTGTGACCTCAAGGGCCTCTTCTTTTTCAAAATACAGATTGGAGATTGAGCATTTCCCAATCTATATAAGGTAAAAGCCTTTGTTGCAACACCTTGAGTGTCACTTTGCCTGCATGAGAAATTAAAGCAATGGTCCTGTAGTTACTGCACTCCTTGGCATTTCCTTTCTTAGGGAGTGGAATGTATATTGAGCATTTCCAGTCTGTGAGCCAATATTTAGTTTTCCATATTTGTTGCATATTCCTGTTAGGATTTTGAGAGATTTATTCTAGAACTTCAGGTTCTTCATCATAGGCTTCTTCTTTAAATGATTCTGACATCCTTTTCTTCCTGTATAGGTCTTCAGTATATTATTTCCATCTTCTCTTTATTTTCTCCTGGTCATATAGCGTGTTTCCCTGTTGGTCTTTCAGCATTCCTGGTATAGAATTAAATTTCCCTTTGATTTCTTGGATCTTCTGAAAGAATTCCCTTGTTTCCCTCTTTTTCTTGTTCTTCCCTGTTTCTTTGCACCAGTTGTTGTAGTAGTAGTTCTCTTTGCCTCTATGTGACAATTGCTGAAAAAATGCATTTAGGATTCTGACTCTGCTTCTGTCACTTTTTACTGTTGCTTCTCATCTGTCCTTTATAATTTTAAGTGTTACCTCCATCATCCATCTAGGTTTTTCTTTTCTTTAAACTACAGGAATTATCTTTTTGTGTTCTTCTCTGATAATATCTCTGGTTTCAACCTACAGTTCTTCTGGTTTGCAGTCAATTGAGTTTAGTAGTGCAAATTTGTTCTTTATGTGGACTTTAAATTTGTCAGGAATGTTGCTTTGACTATATTTTGGCACTACAATTCTTTTAGTATTCTTTTTCATCTTTAATATTAGATATGTTCATGATCGGTACCACAATCTGTTCCTGTTCTTGTTTTGGCTGAGAGAATACATCTTTTCCATCTCCTGTTTCCAATTACATAGTCTATTTGGTTTTTATATTGACCATCTCGTAATGTCCACTTGTATAGCCATCTGGTTGTTTGAAGCATGTATTTGCAATAAACAGATTTTTAACTTTTCTCGTGCTTCATTTCTGTCCCGTAAGCCAAATTGTCCAACATAATTTTGTTCTTCTTTGTCCTCTGCTTTTTTGTTCCAGTCACCTATGATTATATGCATGCCTTGTTTTGGTGTATGATTAATTTCCTCTTGGACATTTGTGTAAAAGTTTTCAATTTCATCTTCTTCAGCATTAGTAGTTGGAGCATAGACTTGAATCATGGTTGTGTTTATTGGTTTTCCACAGTGTGATCGATAATATTCAGTCAGGTTCCTCATTATAGCCCCTAACTGCCTGTGCTACATATTGCCTCGATATTAATACCACTCCATTTCTTCTGAGTTTGTCATTGCCAAAGTAGAACATTTTATAGTTATCTGACTGAAAATATCCTGCTCTAGTTCACTTGAGTTCACTGATACCGAGCACTGCAATGTTTATATACCCCATTTCTTGCTTTACGGTTTCAAGTTCACCTTCAGTCATAATTTCACGTTCCACATTCGAATTGTATGTGTTGTACAGCTTCAGACTTTCCTATGATCTTCCCTAGTCACCGCTCAAGTGCTTTCCAACCTAAGAGTCTCTTCCTTCAGCACTATCTCTTGTTTCAGTTTGGGCTGTCTCATCATAGCACCTTCATGCTAAAGGAAGTTTAGTAGAGGTTTATCATTGCCACCTACTGCACAGTACAAACAAAAGTTAGTTTGAGTGTTATTGTCGTAGCCTCCCACACAAGCGTCACTTTCAGCTACCACTTGAAGAAGGTGGCTATTAGTAGGATCACCTCTTCTACCTTACATTCCTTCACCACTAGTTTTTATTTTCTGTTTCTTAATCTTCCTCCTGGCCATGAATACCACCTGGTAGAACACGTCATCGTTGCCTCCTGAGATGTTCTGTTGGAGTAGTGAAAAAAGCAAGTTTATCCATCATAGTAGTTTGGCTTTATTCCAAGGATGCTTCCAGATGGACATAAACAATTGAGTCCTTGCTTTGTGGTTGTTTCTAAGTCCCATCAAGCTAAGAATGGTCAGTACTCAAGAATGGTATGAATTGGAGCTGATGGGTAAATATATTTTTTTCTGTAGAAAAGCAGCTACTATAACCTCCTGAAATCACACTTTCTTTGTGATTTCTAGTTGTTGGTTTCTAACTTCCAACAGCTATGGTGGTCTGGAAAGATGGGAAGTGAAGCCCAGCTACATTTGGAAGGTTGTTCGTTCTCCAGCCTTGTTCTCTGTACCACACTCTGCACTGTTTTTCATTGCTAGGTTGGTGGGCCATAGTGAGAAAAACATCTCCGTTCCTTACAGTAGTGAAAAGTTAGTTGGCATCCAAGCTGTGCGCACTGTATAACTGCTGACGGCCCTTCCATTATCACGTTTCCCAATATGTTTTGAAAATGTGTGCAGGGAATTGGCTGCAAATGGCTGAAATGCTGGAACCTGAGATAAGGAAGTAAGAGATATGAGGATGATCTCAGTGGCTTCATATATTTCTTGCTCCCATCTGACATTTTCAATATTATAGAGATGTTTTTTTTTAGCTATGTAATATATTTGGGCTCCAGTCCACAAAATCTCATGCCAAATAAACAAGAATGAAACTTGTTAGTCTTCAAAATGTTTCGAGACTCTTTGTTGTACTTCCAGATGAATTTCTCCTTGTGCCATAAATGAAACAACCGTGTACAACTATTCTTATCCCCCCTACCCACTGGTTTCATGGGTTTTCTGTGGAAAGGAATCCAATAAAAGAAACGCTTGGGAAACCTGTTGCCATATCCCCTCTCAACTATCCCCATATTGTGGTCCAACATTTTACTTGTAGGTCAAATTTGCAAAGTTGCAGTCCAAAACAAAAGTTCCACAGACAAGACAGTACAGCTGCACAATAAAAGCCTCCTTTGGAAGCCCCCTAAGCTTTTTGTTCTTGCTTTTCCTTTCAATTGTATGAAACCATTAGAGAGTGACTTGTATGTTTGAAAATTGGCACATCTCCAGTTTCAGAAAACAAGATTCTCATGGTGAGGAATACTGGACAAATAATATGTATATCCTATAGTTTCAGAAGAGGTAGCCGTGTTGCTCTGTGTATATCCTGGTTGCTGTTCTAACCTTGCACTTCCCTTTCTGAAGCTCTACACTAATTTTTACCAGGTACCTCTGTATGGACACATTCAGTTTAAGGGCCTTTTTCACTTCTGTCCTACAACCCAAGTTACTGTATACTGTACTTGGCTGAAATGAGCCACATCTGCTGTTTACACTTCACTGCATCAGCAATTTCATCTCAGTGGAAGTGGTTTTAATTCAGTTATAACCCCTGACATGGTTCACACTTGCTTGCTCTGTTGTGAAAAATCGGCATTTGGCAAACACAGAGGAACTGGGAAGCATTGTTGATGTGAATAGCTACTTTGCTACAACTCTCTAAATCCAGGTCACAGTATGGTCCAGTAAAACAAGATGCATATTTTTTTTTGCACTGCCACTGATCTGTAGGAGAGACTATGTTTTCATAATCCCAAATTAGTTCAATGATTGCAATCAAGACCACATTGACACAACATTCATTTTGTTGCTTTGTTGTTAATGATAGAAAGGATAATAAAACATTTGAAGCAAAACATTTCAAAGATTCTGTATATTAATTAATTTTTCACTAGTCTCTTATGTTCTGGATTTCTGTAGACAGTTACATATTATTATAGGGAAAGGGCTGAATTATAGGCATCTATAGTAGAGATTTAATATATCTACAATTAATGACTTTTCAAAAATGTAGTATGTGGAAGTCCTGGGCAAGGTACTAAACCTTGAAGAAAGATGGCAAGTGCTGAATCAACATTTCTCAGAAGACATTATTCTGATAGAATCATAGAATAATTGAGTTGGAAGGAGCCTATAAGGTCATTGAGTCTAACCCCCTGCTCAAAACAGAAATTGAAATCAAAGCAGACCTGACAGATGGTTGTCTAATTTTCTCTTGAATGCTTATAGCGCTGGAGCGCTCGCCACTTGTTTAAATAATTGGTTCCATTGTTGTACTTCCCTGACAGTTAAGAAGTTTTTCCTGATATTCAGCCTAAATCTGGCTTCTTGTAGCTTGAGCCCATTATTATGTGTCCTGCATTCTGAGATAATCGAAAACAGATCCTGCTCCTCCTCTGTATGATTATTTTTCAAGTATTTGAAAAGTGCAATCATATCTCCCCTCAGTCTTCTTTTCTGAAGGCTAAACATGCCCAGTTCTTTCTGTCTTTCCTCATAGGATTTGTTTTCCAGTCTTCTGATCATCCTTGATGCCCTCCAATTTGTTGGCATCCTTCTTAAAGTGCAGTGTCCAGAACTGGACATAGTACTCTAGATGAGACCTAATCATGCTGAATTGAAGCAAACTAGTACCTTATGGGATTTGAAGACTGTACTTCTGTTAAGCATCTTGAAAGCTTCTTCACACTTCCCTTGAAACAGAAGGCCCTTTTGCAAAAAAATTTCCAAAACTTTCCCTCCATTTTTAGATGGCTACTTGCCTGCCACCTCTATCAGAATGACAGTAGGTAAAATGTGGAAGAAGTAAAGTAGGGGCCAGGTTGCCAACATAGTTGTATACTGGCCACTTGCAGTGGCAACAACAAAAAAAGAATTTTTTTTGAGTTAACAAATCTCTGTTATAACCATTCCTAATGGTGAGACCCATCTCAGAGAAACTGTTGGAGAGACAGTTCCCCTGACTTCTTTTCCCAAAAACAAGATAGACTTCCCAAAAGCCATTTTACACTGCTATTATTTTGTACATTTTGGTTTTTCTTAAAATCAAAACTCTTCTATAAAATTAAACAAATGGCTTTCATTTGTTTATATATGCTATGATTAGATATATATTGACATATCTGCAGCTGGCTCAGTGATGAAACACAGGCTTCTTTTGCAAAAGGACTCGGACCCTTCCCATCTCCAGGAAGGGATGGGGAAGCCTTCATGAGTCACTGCCAGTCACTACAGGCAGTAACACAGCCAGCCCTATCATTAGGCAACATGAGGCAACTGCTTTAAGGCAGCAAGTTTTAGGTGCCATGCTGAATGCAAACCAGCAATATCTCCTTTATTTACTTGGTTATTATTTAATTTCTATTGCCATAGCTTTGGATGATGGGGAGGGGCACTTGTAGCAAGTTCTGCTTCAGATGTCAAAACAGGTTAGGCACTAAAGATATTCATCGTTGCTACCTATTCTAAGACTCACCTACCCATTAGACCTTATGATAAAAAGAAAAGCTTGTGACAGATGTTTCTGGCATATAGAAAGGGAGCAGCAAGCAAATGTTTGCAAGGCCGTAATTTAAAGAAAACCTATCAATTCTAAAGGAAATCAACCCTGAGTGCTCACTGGAAGGACAGATCCTGAAGCTGAGGCTCCAGTACTTTGGCCATCTGATGAGAAGAGAAGACTCCCTGGAAAAGACCTTGATGTTAGGAAAGTGTGACGGCAAGAGGAGAAGGGGACGACCGAGGATGAGATGGCTGGACAGTGTCTGCGAAGCAACCAACATGAAATTGACAGACCTCCGGGAGGCAGTGGAAGATAGGAGGGCCTGGCGTGCTCTGGTCCATGGGGTCACGAAGAGTCAGACACGACTAAACGACTAAACAACAACAACAATTTAATGCAAAAGATAATAAAGGTTGTTTACCCATTAGAAAATGCTGGTACATCTGTTTCATAAGATTTACAGTACAATCACTATATATCCTGACTCATAAGAAAAAAATGTTGAAAATAGAATAATGCTGGTGCACATACTAGTGCTTCATTTTTAGATCAGATAATTAAAAAAAAACATTTTTAACAAACCCACAGCAGTAAAGCAACCCATACATCGTTACACAGCTAAAATAAATGTCTCAATAATAATGAAAATGTCAGATGTGAGCAGAAGATATATGGAGCCACTGAGACCATATCTCTTACTTCTTATCTCAGGTTCCAGCATCTCAGCCATTTGCAGCCAATTCCCTGCACACATGTTCAAAACATATTGGGAAAAGTGATAATGGAAGGGCCATCAGCAGTTATACAGTGTGCATAGCTAGCCCTGATGCCAACTAACCTTTTGCTACTGTATGGAAAGGGCACCTTTCTTTCACCTTGGATATCCAATCCAAAAGTGAAAACTAGCCCTGTCCCCTTTGGTGTGAGTCCACAGTTTGAAAACAGATGTTGCTGGGCTCCAGTTTAGTTCTTCCTGGACAACTGACAATTCTGCCTGCAACTGATGCGGTTTAAAAAACAAAAACAATTGGAAATATATTGACCAGCACCAGTCCATTGATCTAAGAAGAAAGTCACCATCAAAGTCCAAGACAAAGTAACCAGTACTTCTTACACAACACTGCTTCTGTTTCTGAATAAAGATATGCCAGCACTTATCTAGGGAGTGGCAGTTAGGGAAGGAAAATGAAAAATGGAAGACATGGTGGTAACAGTAGTAGACCTTCTTGTCTTGCCTTGAATGATGATTGGGGGGGCTGAGGCCACCACTAGCTATAATTTGAGGACATCCATCTGTTATTTTGTTTTGTCTGTTTAGAGCACCACTGCTAGAAAGACAGGGAGAGGAAGAGGGATTAGTTTTGCATAAATGTATATGCATCCATGCAAATTTTAGAAAAAGTTAATACAGTTTAAACATAAATATGACACATCTCAACCATAATGGTGAAGACTTTGACCAGATGACCAGCTTGCCTGCTTGGTCAGCTGTGCAGGTGCTAAGCACTGGAAGGCCACTTTAAGTACCCTGCTCCATCTTCTGATAGCCCCTTCTCTTTAAATCAGTTTAAACCAGACAGCCCTTCAGACAACAGATCCTTCAAAAAAAAGTTAGATAGCTCTTTCAAGAGAGGACTCTCCTTTATAAAGTGAGGCCCGTGGCCACTTTCAGTTTGTCTGGCAGGAGGAAATGGGATACATCTAGTTTTCACATGGAAAATCCAGCAAGTTCACCCATAAAACATGACTGCATTGTGAACCAGGTTACCACCGTTCGTGTCAGAAGAAATGCCACCCTATCTCCTGAGGCTTTCCAAAGGATTTCAAGATGGAAGTATTAACTTGCAGAGGTTTCCGCCTTTACACAGAGACAATGGCCATTTGTAAATTGGAGAAGACAGGCAATGGTGTGAGTGAGGAATGCAAGGAGAAGCTGTGTGTGTCTAAGGTGTAAAGACATCCCTCCTAGTGTTTTGCTTATGACTAGATGGTGAACTTTAAATACACTTTGATTGAAAACAGGACCCTTTCATTCTGCGGGTGACTGTTTGGGAGCTGTAGTATACAAAGCAAGAACTAATGCTGTTAACTTTAGTCTGTGATATACTGGTAGTAGCAAAGACATTTGATAGCTTCCCAGCCCCACATGAGCCTCCTTGTTAAACTAAGCCACCCACAGCGAATGCATTCACAGGAAGAACACAGACATAAATGGACACACAAAATCCGTCAATGCTCTTGTCATGACTTTCCTTTTATTAACTGTAAAACTGATCTGGTTATGACAGTACTCTTCTGGAAAATTTCCATCCAAGCTATTCCTTGCTAGGAAGCAGGAAAGTAAAACTCTTTCTATTCCCTTTGAAATCAAACAAATTGGCCAGTCTGCTTATGCAACATTATGTGTTATGCTGACATATGTATGTTGGATCAGTCAAACCCAATGGTACTATGTCAAGGCACAAAATCTGTTTGTACATATGATGGAGGAAATCTACATGCACTTGTTTCACTTTACATCAATGAGAATGATCAGTCCAAATGAATGACCCAGTTCCACACAGAATTGAGGCAATGTGCCCTGACAACATACACATTTGAAATATTCACTTTAAAATATGTTATTTTCACATATGGCATTCATAAAATTCAATTTTTAAAAAAGCCTCCTTTTTATGAGCATGGGATATTATGCTTCAGTATCCATGATTCAAAACGCCAGGAAATGGACCAGTATTGTGCCTACATTGCCAGTAGGAAAAAAGGATATCAAGCTTTACATAGCAAAGGGCAGCCTGAATGTTGATAACACCAGTTTCGGCAGTCAACATGATTTACAGAATACCCTCTTGTGCTCATTACCATTCTCAAAGAGACATGATGCAAGGGGAAATCCCAGAAGCAGATTCCATTTTTCATCAGTTAACACTCTTCACCCAGACACAAAGCAATTGTCATGGCTGTTTTTAAACAAATATGAGCATAGAATGGAATAATACATATTGAGACATGGTGTGTATTGCAAGTAGATTTGTAGCTATTTGCAAAAAATACGTTTATTCCTAATTATTGCAAAGGTGTAGTTCCAGACAGAATCTGGGGAAGTTGACCAAGAAATATAGTAATTCACCTTGGATCAAGGTAGATCTTTCATCCATCTAGAATTTAATTTTTTTTGTTATGAAAGCTCACCAGAATCCTGCCGGCAAACACAGAACATAAAGGCTCGGCATTTGCTCCGGTGCTTTCTACCTTTCATCTGTGCAAGGCAGAAACCCACTGAGATTTCTCATTGTGGAAGATATTACAGGAATCCCCAAAGCAACAGACAAAGAAGAACCACACCCATAATGGACCATTTCATGTGAAGTTAATAAACAGTAGGATATTGGCAACTGGCTGGCAGCAGCTTTCCATAATTTCAGGGAGGATTCTGCCTTAGCCCTACCAGGAGATATCAGGGAGTGAACTTGGCAGTTTTGGTATGCAAAATGTGTCCTGCCTCTGAGCTACAGCTCTTCTAATTTTGCCGAGATGCTGACACAACAAAAGCTGCCCATTGGGCAGTGTCTCCCGTATTATTGTAGTCCAGTTTTCTTCCGTAGCAACTGGTGACCTAAACGGTAGACCAGAGCTTGGAAAATTTTCAGAAAGAAGACTGCAACTCCCAGAATCCTCCAGCAAGTGTAAGAGTTCTGGATTCAGGGTCCAAAACTGTCAGTGTTTCAAGCTCAGTGGATTGTCAATGTTGTTGTTTTGGGTTAGGCTGCTTTTCATCAACTTCTCTTTGCAGGGGCCAACCTCAGGCATGTTTTGCTGCATGGAACAATGAACACTAGTACATGCTTGTATAGAACATTGTGATCAAGGACATAAAGCATGGAATGCCATATGCTACCTGACTGTGTTAGCATTCCATTTACTTTACACTTCTAGAATCTGAGCATGATCTTTCCTAAGCAATGGGTAGTTTATGCTACAGAATCAAAGGACCAAGTCATCTGGGACTGTGTTTTAACATTTTTAAAAAAAATGCAATGAATCACTCTATTCCAGCTACTGGGTATTTAAATGGATCTAAGTTGTGGCTTGTAGCAGAAGAGGTTTCTGTTTCATCCAATAGACTTCCTTGAAGCTGGGGATAAGGAGTTGCCTCATATACAGGCAGACCAATTACCTAGCTAGTCAGAATTTCTGGATGCTGTTTCCTAAAATGACAACTCTGTGTTATATCCCAGTCACTATAATTACCAAAAAGTAACTTTACCACACTTTACTATAGCTCAATACTTTTAAATCTGAATAACAGCAGTAATGTTCCAAATTGGCATGCAAAGATTTCTCACCCTTACATTTGAAACTGGAGTTGCTAAAAATTCAACATACAACCTCTTATAGTAAAATAAAGTCATCATAGTCCTATCCCACAGAAGAAGGATGGAGAATGATCCCACCCCGAGAGTTGATGGGTGCCCATTACCTTTCATCACTAGCTGTACTGGCTAAGACAGATAGAAGTCCAACCGTATTTAGAAGGTTGCACATTCAACAGCCCTGCCATACAGGCAGATTCTGGGTTCTGGTAGCAATGATGGCAAAGATGCTTTTTGAATTCTTGGGGATAGAACAGGAAAGTAACACCTAAATTTGATATAGCACATCAATTTGAAACTGGATCTCCAGGTGCCAAACACATGAGCAAAATTGCCCCATGCACAGGGTTCACACGTGGCCACAAGCTGCAAAGGAATGACTTCCAAATGGCCCCAGCTACATCTGTGGGTCTTTGTAGAAATGGGGGTGGGGAGGAGTTTTCCAGGTGTTTTTTTTTAAAGACAGCATGGCCATACAAGAGATGTGATCTGAACTGTATGTTATGGATACAAGACACAGTACTACAACAACTGATCTTCAACGGAGGTGGTCTTCTCACCCCATGTCACTTCTGGATTAGCTTGCTTTGCTTGTGACTGGACTTTGAGAGTCGATTTCAAAGACATATATGCAAATCTGCTGTGTGGGAAATGCACCTCAAAGGACCACACTGACCTATCATTCTTCACAATCTATTTCCACTGATGTCCAAGCAACAAACAAAACAGTAATAAACACAAACAAAAAGCCCCTCAACTTCCTTGCTGTCTTCAACATTTACTAGCCTTATTGTCTTTTCCAGTAAGCCTTCTCATGATGTGCCCAAGTACAATAGCTTCAATGCTGTCCTCCGTTTTCCCCTCTAAAGAAATTCAGGCTTGATTTGATCTAGGACCCACTTTCTGGTGATCTGGGGTGTCCACAAAGCTCTCCTCCAGCACCATATTTTGAATGAATTAATCTTTTTTCCCTATGGCTTTGTTCACTATCCAACTTTCACATCAGGAATACCATTGTGGGAGCCTTGTTCTCTGGCTACACATAGATTGTCCCACCTTTGAACACTTTTCTCCTGTAATGCCACCTTTGAATACTTTTCTCTCATAATAATAGTTGTTCTGTGTCTTTCGGCGATCTGTGCGTGTTTCCAGATATATGGTTTGCATATTAAGAAATGAAACTTAGACGTAATGTGTTACAACTAATGATATAACTGTAACATTTATTTAAATATTTATTTAGATAAAACCTTTATTGGTATAAATAAAAATTGGACATAGTCATGGTAGTTTGTTAGGTAACTACATATATAGGCATCAAGAAGGTCGAAAAGTGTTAGACATCCTTAAAGGGACAACAGTTCGTCTCCTAACAATAGTATCAAGGAAGTCTGCAACTCTTTCTACAATGTCAGTCATCTCGGCCATTAGCATATAGCAGACTTTATCCAGTTCTGACCTCCGGTCCAGCTTCAATTAATTTGGGGCTATTAACCTCAATCGTCCGATTGAGTGAAGCGGGCAGTAACATGTTGCTTTGGAGAGGAAAGCAGAACAATGGACCTTTTACAAAAATCATAACCATTGGCAATGTTGCTGTGGTTTCCTGTATAATTTGCATTATTTCAGAGTACAGCTCCTAGAATCCTATTGCAGCACGTCATGTTGCTTGTATAATCCCTGGAGTTATATAATCCAAAACACAAACGGTTACTATCTTTGAGCACTACTCTTCCCTTCTCATTTAGGGGCATGGTTTTAACATGAATAACAACTTGATCAGGTGACCCATCACACCTTTATTATACCCCTTGCAAAGGGCACCATTTAATACCTCAGATAGTTCTAAAGCACTTTCCTAGCTGTTAGCAGTTCAAAACGATGATATGGTATTGGTTGGGATGGTGGTGGTGGTGATGATGCTAACACTAATCCTAATAATCCTAATTATACTGTATTATACAGTAGTTGTATTCTGTGTGTGTGTCTGCGTGATGTACTATTGTTATATGAAAGACTGGTGTCATGCGCCTCAGCTTGAGACACAGCTACCATTTGCTGTTCAGTCTTAAAAGGTCTTGGATCACCCAAGGAAGCCAGAGAGCACACACATGCTTTTGATTCTCTCAGTATGGCAGAAACCTATTTTCTCCTTCATCTCCCATCTATCTATACCCCACTAGGAGATCAGAAAAGTTGCTTTTTTTACTGGAGTATTCTGGGAGTTGTAGTTCACAATGTAACTGTTCCAAAACCTTTTCCTGCTGTGAATGATTGAGGCTCTGCACATACCACGACAGCAAGCAGAGAAGAAGGGGGGGCAATAGCTATGGAGAGAGAATGAACCCCTGTGCCTCACATATGTATGCTGTGTGGCTTTTTAGTTAGGTTTTTGACTTCAGAGTTGTTAGGCTTCTGGAGTCCCATTGGGAAAAAAAAATTCTAATAATCTCACAATTAAAAGAAGTCACCGCCAAGCCTTGAAGAGATGGTAAGTTAGAACTGTAAAATCAATCAATATTACTGGTAATCCATCCCATCCATACAGTGTGTGCGTGTGTGCGTGTGTGTGTGTGCGTGCGTGTGCGTGTGCGCGTGTGTAAAAACTCAGTATCACTTAAGCAAATGAAAAATGGCAAAGAATTGTGACTGTATCTTTTCCCATGTCCCCCCCCCCCCAGTAACTTGTCAGAGGGTGGGAAATATGTCAGTAATGTATCTGTACAGCAGCTCCCAGCTGGTGCAGGTTGCAGAATGCTCTCACCCTCCACATACTCCATTTAATTGTCTGTGAGGAGTGATATGAATGCTAACCTTTGAGTTAAAATAACTCCCCAAAACATTTTCCTGCCTTATGGCAATCACTGAAGTTGGCACTTGGCATAGCATGAACGTAGCATGAAATAATGTGTACATTCTCCCTCCCTCCCCTGACCCGGAATCGAATAACATGAAGGATTAAAATATTTCTGCACCATAACTGCAATCCCAGTTGAGTAAATTTTCCTGTCAAATGGTAGAACCAGCCGTTTTGTGCCAGTAAAATAATAGTTCTGTGTTTTAAAAGAAGCACACAATTAAAATGGGCAGTTAGCAAATTGTTCACAACCCAAACCATCTGCCATTAAATAATTCCCTATTTCAGTTACATTCTTGGGTCTCAAGCATTATATGGTCACAGTCATCACACAAAGAGTCATCAGAAGGGTCTTTAAGTCAGAATTCGAAAAGTGGGGGGGAGGAAAAGTATCCCTTTAATAAAATTGGGGCTATTAACATTGGTGAAACTAAAACTAGAGCTT